>NC_138873.1:90657817-90964966 GCF_965194805.1 Balaenoptera borealis
ATTACAATGGTTTGTTTGTTCTAGGTGTGCAAGATGTGGTTCTTTCACACATATACGTGTATCTATTCTTCCTCGCATCCTTTGCCAATGTAGGTTATGACACAATGTTGAGCAGTCTTCTCCTGGTCTTCCGTACGTCTTTGGTGGTTATATATTTCACATGGTTTGTATATCTCTGTTAACCCCAATATGGTAATGTATCCAATCCTCATCCCTTTCTATTTGGTGAACCATAAGTTTTTTAATGAATCTGTGATTGCCTTTCTCTGTGGAAATATCTTCATTGGTATCAATTTTTAAGTAACTCCTGAAAGTGATATGATAGGATATGTGCCTTTTGCTTTCTCACTTACTACACGTGGCGTGATTACGTCTAGACTCATCTATGGTGCTGCAAATGGCATTGTTTCATTTTTTTCACTAGCGAATATTCCATCTGTAAATGGAGGAGTTCTTCTTTGCCCACCCATCTGTTGGTGGTCTTTTTGGTTACTTCCATATCTTGGCTATTGTAATACTGGGCAATGCAGATTTGCCTGCCTGTGTCTTTCCAATTCTCTCTTCTTAGATTATAGGTGGAGGAGTGGGCCTGCTGGATCATATGGTAGCTCAATGTTGACCTTTTTAAGGCACCTCCATTCTGTTCTCATTCGTGGCCCTTTCCAACTTACGTCCCCCTTGAAGTTGAGGGTATGCATTTCTCCACAACACCTTCAGCATTTATTGTTTGTAGTTTTCTTGCTCATGGTTATTCTGACAAGTGTGAGCTGATACCTCTTTGTGGTTGAATTCGCATGTGCCTCATAATCCGTTGAAATTGAGCTTTAAGGCATGTCCTTTTTATTTTTCAAGCAGTGATTACCCCTTAGTTCTTCAAAGTGTTCTCTTAAAGTACGTGTCACCTTTTGAAATGTTTTGGCCGTTACCTCCCTGAAGACATTTTGAGGGCAGGTTTCATTTACAGTTCTGCAGTACTTGTTCCTATGAAATGACCATTAGCACAGGCTTTAAAACTGCTTTTGCAGGTAACTGCCAGAGGGCGGCAGCCTTTCTATGTTCCCCACCCTGGTAACTAGGGAAAAGCCCTTGCGGCCTGTGGTGTTTCTCGGTTATAAATTAGAGTGGAGTGTGCCCGGACAAACCCACACAAGCTGATGTCTCCTTACTTTCGTTGGATTTTTAAATTTAATTTTTATTTTTTATTGGAGTAATTTTCCACTGTGTACGTGGACCACTTCTTCTTTGTGCATTCCTCGGTTGATGGACATTTTCATTGCTTCCAAGTGTTGGCTATGGTAAATATTGTTGGAGTGCAGGATTGCCAGCCTGTGACTTTTGGATTCTCATTTTCTCAGGTGATAGGCCCAGCAGTGGGTGTGATTGATTGACTGGTAGCACCGTGTTTCCCTTTTCAAAGCACCTTCTTTGTGTTTTCATTAGTGGCTCTTACCACGTCCCCCTTAGAATCGAGGGTACGCATTTCTCCACAATCGCTTCAGCATTTACTGTTTACAGCATTGATGCTAATGGCCCTTCTGGCTGCTGTGAGCTGATAGGTTTTTGTAATTTGGGTTTGCATGTCTTTGAACATTCGTAAAACTCATCATTTTTCTCCGCCGTTTTCTTTTCCGTTAAAAAAAGGAAACAATTGGCAGTACGATATAACTCTTGAAATTGTCTTCTTTGAAGGTTGCCCTCTTTTGAATTATTTGGTCGATTTTCCACCCCAGCGTTTTTTTAGAGAGCAGGTGTCATTTCCCGAACGGCAAGTTTGGTGAATATTTAGTGACCTTTAGCAATGGGTTTAAAGCTGCTGTTGTGGGAAGCGGCCTCTAGGAGGCAGCATTTCCCCATTCCCAAATCTGGGGAGTAGGGCAGCAGAGCCTTTCTGGAAGTCGTGTTCCTAGGTTGTAAATTACATTGGAATGTGCGTGGCGAAACCCCCACAAGTTTATGTGTCATTATTTCTTCTTGGTTTTTAAAAGTGTTTTAATTGGGGTAAAGCTTAGAATATTGTTTGTCCTAGGTGTACACAATCTGGTTCATTTGTACATTATATATGTCTATTCAAGTACAGATCCTCTTCCCATGTAAAATGTTACAGAGGGTTCCGCAGACTTCCCTTGCTATATGGTTGGTCTTTTTGAGATATGTATATCATATGTGTTTGTATACATATAGTAACACTAATCTTAATTTATCCATTCCCCCCACCGGTCGTTTTAGATGAGCATAGTTTGTTTTCTAAATCTGTGAGTGTCTTTCTCTGTGGAAATATGTTCATTTGTGTCAGTTATTAGATAACGCCTATAAGTGCTATCATAGAACACAGGTCTTTTGCTTTCCAACTTACCTCATCTTTCGTGATTATCTCCAGACTCATTTGTGGTGCCTCAAAGAGCAATGGTTCATTGTCTTCCATGGCTCATATTCCATTGTGTACATGGACCACTTCTTCTTTATCCATTTACCTGTTGTTGGACATTTTGATTGCTTCACTGTCTTGGCTATTGTGAATAAGGCTGCACTGCAGCTTTTGCGGCCTGTGTCTTCTCGATTCTTGTCTTCTCAGGTGAGAGGTCCAATGGTGCGCCTGCTGGATTGAATAGTACCTCCATTTTTACTTTTAAACGCAGCTCCTTTCTGTTCTCATTATTGGCTGTTACCCCTTTACATCTCACCAGCAGGCAGAGGGTACACAGTTCTCTAAAACCCCTTCAGCATTTATTGTTTGTAGACTTTTTGCTGATGGTCAGTCGACTGGTGTAAGTTGAAACTTTTTGTAGATTAGATTGCATGCGTCTAACACTCCCTGAGGTTGAGCTTTTATCCATTTTCCTTTTTTTTAAAAAGAGTGTGAGTAAAACTTAACTCTTCCTAATCTCTTCTTGAAACATTTGCCTGTTTTGAATTTTTTGCCCATTCCCTACTTCAGCACAAATATTTAGGGCAAGTGTCCTTTACAGCCCTGAGTCCTTGTGAATGTTAAGTGACCATTGGCTGTGACTTTAAAGCTGCTCTTGCAGGATACGGCCACAAGGTGGCAGCATTTCTCCTTTACCAAATTTGGTTACTAGGGAAACAGAGCCTTAATGGAAGTGGTGTTCTAGGTTGTATATTAGAATGGAATGTGCCAGGAAAAAGCCCTTTAACTTTATGTCTCATTACTTCTTGTTCATATTTGTAATTTCCTTTTTATTTTTTATCCCAGCAAATTTGATTACAATGGTTTGTTTGTTCTAGGTGTGCAAGATGTGGTTCTTTCACACATATACGTGTATCTATTCTTCCTCGCATCCTTTGCCAATGTAGGTTATGACACAATGTTGAGCAGTCTTCTCCTGGTCTTCCGTACGTCTTTGGGGGTTATATATTTCACATGGTTTGTATATCTCTGTTAACCCCAATATGGTAATGTATCCAATCCTCATCCCTTTCTATTTGGTGAACCATAAGTTTTTTAATGAATCTGTGATTGCCTTTCTCTGTGGAAATATCTTCATTGGTATCAATTTTTAAGTAACTCCTGAAAGTGATATGATAGGATATGTGCCTTTTGCTTTCTCACTTACTACACGTGGCGTGATTACGTCTAGACTCATCTATGGTGCTGCAAATGGCATTGTTTCATTTTTTTCACTAGCGAATATTCCATCTGTAAATGGAGGAGTTCTTCTTTGCCCACCCATCTGTTGGTGGTCTTTTTGGTTACTTCCATATCTTGGCTATTGTAATACTGGGCAATGCAGATTTGCCTGCCTGTGTCTTTCCAATTCTCTCTTCTTAGATTATAGGTGGAGGAGTGGGCCTGCTGGATCATATGGTAGCTCAATGTTGACCTTTTTAAGGCACCTCCATTCTGTTCTCATTCGTGGCCCTTTCCAACTTACGTCCCCCTTGAAGTTGAGGGTATGCATTTCTCCACAACACCTTCAGCATTTATTGTTTGTAGTTTTCTTGCTCATGGTTATTCTGACAAGTGTGAGCTGATACCTCTTTGTGGTTGAATTCGCATGTGCCTCATAATCCGTTGAAATTGAGCTTTAAGGCATGTCCTTTTTATTTTTCAAGCAGTGATTACCCCTTAGTTCTTCAAAGTGTTCTCTTAAAGTACGTGTCACCTTTTGAAATGTTTTGGCCGTTACCTCCCTGAAGACATTTTGAGGGCAGGTTTCATTTACAGTTCTGCAGTACTTGTTCCTATGAAATGACCATTAGCACAGGCTTTAAAACTGCTTTTGCAGGTAACTGCCAGAGGGCGGCAGCCTTTCTATGTTCCCCACCCTGGTAACTAGGGAAAAGCCCTGGCGGCCTGTGGTGTTTCTCGGTTATAAATTAGAGTGGAGTGTGCCCGGACAAACCCACACAAGCTGATGTCTCCTTACTTTTGTTGGATTTTTAAATTTAATTTTTATTTTTTATTGGAGTAATTTTCCACTGTGTACGTGGACCACTTCTTCTTTGTGCATTCCTCGGTTGATGGACATTTTCATTGCTTCCAAGTGTTGGCTATGGTAAATATTGTTGGAGTGCAGGATTGCCAGCCTGTGACTTTTGGATTCTCATTTTCTCAGGTGATAGGCCCAGCAGTGGGTGTGATTGATTGACTGGTAGCACCGTGTTTCCCTTTTCAAAGCACCTTCTTTGTGTTTTCATTAGTGGCTCTTACCACGTCCCCCTTAGAATCGAGGGTACGCATTTCTCCACAATCGCTTCAGCATTTATTGTTTACAGCATTGATGCTAATGGCCCTTCTGGCTGCTGTGAGCTGATAGGTTTTTGTAATTTGGGTTTGCATGTCTTTGAACATTCGTAAAACTCATCATTTTTCTCTGCCGTTTTCTTTTCCGTTAAAAAAAGGAAACAATTGGCAGTACGATATAACTCTTGAAATTGTCTTCTTTGAAGGTTGCCCTCTTTTGAGTTATTTGGTCGATTTTCCTCCCCAGCGTTTTTTTAGAGAGCAGGTGTCATTTCCCTAACTGCAAGTTTGGTGAATATTTAGTGACCTTTAGCAATGGGTTTAAAGCTGCTGTTGTGGGAAGTGGCCTCAAGGAGGCAGCATTTCTCCATTCCCAAATCTGGGGAGTAGGGCAGCAGAGCCTTTCTGGAAGTCGTGTTCCTAGGTTGTAAATTACATTGGAATGTGCGTGGCGAAACCTCCATAAGTTTATGTGTCATTATTTCTTCTTGGTTTTTAAAAGTGTTTTAATTGGGGTAAAGCTTAGAATATTGTTTGTCCTAGGTGTACACAATCTGGTTCATTTGTACATTATATATGTCTATTCAAGTACAGATCCTCTTCCCATGTAAAATGTTACAGAGGGTTCCGCAGACTTCCCTTGCTATATGGTTGGTCTTCTTGAGATATGTATATCATATGTGTTTGTATACGTATAGTAACACTAATCTTAATTTATCCATTCCCCCCACCTGTCGTTTTAGATGAGCATAGTTTGTTTTCTAAATCTGTGAGTGTCTTTCTCTGTGGAAATATGTTCATTTGTGTCAGTTATTAGATAACGCCTATAAGTGCTATCATAGAACACAGGTCTTTTGCTTTCCAACTTACCTCATCTTTCGTGATTATCTCCAGACTCATTTGTGGTGCCTCAAAGAGCAATGGTTCATTGTCTTCCATGGCTAATATTCCATTGTGTACACGGACCACTTCTTCTTTATCCATTTACCTGTTGTTGGACATTTTGATTGCTTCACTGTCTTGGCTACTGTGAATAAGGCTGCACTGCAGCTTTTGCGGCCTGTGTCTTCTCAGGTGAGAGGTCCAATGGTGCGCCTGCTGGATTGAATAGTACCTCCATTTTTACTTTTAAACGCAGCTCCTTTCTGTTCTCATTATTGGCTGTTACCCCTTTACGTCTCACCAGCAGGCAGAGGGTACACAGTTCTCTAAAACCCCTTCAGCATTTATTGTTTGTAGACTTTTTGCTGATGGTCAGCCGACTGGTGTAAGTTGAAACTTTTTGTAGATTAGATTGCATGCGTCTAACACTCCCTGAGGTTGAGCTTTTATCCATTTTCCTTTTTTTTAAAAAGAGTGTGAGTAAAACTTAACTCTTCCTAATCTCTTCTTGAAACATTTGCCTGTTTTGAATTTTTTGTCCATTCCCTACTTCAGCACAAATATTTAGGGCAAGTGTCCTTTACAGCCCTGAGTCCTTGTGAATGTTAAGTGACCATTAGCTGTGACTTTAAAGCTGCTCTTGCAGGAAACGGCCACTAGGTGGCAGCATTTCTCCTTTACCAAATTTGGTTCCTAGGGAAACAGAGCCTTAATGGAAGTGGTGTTCTAGGTTGTATATTAGAATGGAATGTGCCAGGAAAAAGCCCTTTAACTTTATGTCTCATTACTTCTTGTTCATATTTGTAATTTCCTTTTTATTTTTTATCCCAGCAAATTTGATTACAATGGTTTGTTTGTTCTAGGTGTGCAAGATGTGGTTCTTTCACACATATACGTGTATCTATTCTTCCTCGCATCCTTTGCCAATGTAGGTTATGACACAATGTTGAGCAGTCTTCTCCTGGTCTTCCGTACGTCTTTGGTGGTTATATATTTCACATGGTTTGTATATCTCTGTTAACCCCAATATGGTAATGTATCCAATCCTCATCCCTTTCTATTTGGTGAACCATAAGTTTTTTAATGAATCTGTGATTGCCTTTCTCTGTGGAAATATCTTCATTGGTATCAATTTTTAAGTAACTCCTGAAAGTGATATGATAGGATATGTGCCTTTTGCTTTCTCACTTACTACACTTGGCGTGATTACGTCTAGACTCATCTATGGTGCTGCAAATGGCATTGTTTCATTTTTTTCACTAGGGAATATTCCATCTGTAAATGGAGGAGTTCTTCTTTGCCCACCCATCTGTTGGTGGTCTTTTTGGTTACTTCCATATCTTGGCTATTGTAATACTGGGCAATGCAGATTTGCCTGCCTGTGTCTTTCCAATTCTCTCTTCTTAGATTATAGGTGGAGGAGTGGGCCTGCTGGATCATATGGTAGCTCAATGTTGACCTTTTTAAGGCACCTCCATTCTGTTCTCATTCGTGGCCCTTTCCAACTTCCGTCCCCCTTGAAGTTGAGGGTATGCATTTCTCCACAACACCTTCAGCATTTATTGTTTGTAGTTTTCTTGCTCATGGTTATTCTGACAAGTGTGAGCTGATACCTCTTTGTGGTTGAATTCGCATGTGCCTCATAATCCGTTGAAATTGAGCTTTAAGGCATGTCCTTTTTATTTTTCAAGCAGTGATTACCCCTTAGTTCTTCAAAGTGTTCTCTTAAAGTACGTGTCACCTTTTGAAATGTTTTGGCCGTTACCTCCCTGAAGACATTTTGAGGGCAGGTTTCATTTACAGTTCTGCAGTACTTGTTCCTATGAAATGACCATTAGCACAGGCTTTAAAACTGCTTTTGCAGGTAACTGCCAGAGGGCGGCAGCCTTTCTATGTTCCCCACCCTGGTAACTAGGGAAAAGCCCTTGCGGCCTGTGGTGTTTCTCGGTTATAAATTAGAGTGGAGTGTGCCCGGACAAACCCACACAAGCTGATGTCTCCTTACTTTCGTTGGATTTTTAAATTTAATTTTTATTTTTTATTGGAGTAATTTTCCACTGTGTACGTGGACCACTTCTTCTTTGTGCATTCCTCGGTTGATGGACATTTTCATTGCTTCCAAGTGTTGGCTATGGTAAATATTGTTGGAGTGCAGGATTGCCAGCCTGTGACTTTTGGATTCTCATTTTCTCAGGTGATAGGCCCAGCAGTGGGTGTGATTGATTGACTGGTAGCACCGTGTTTCCCTTTTCAAAGCACCTTCTTTGTGTTTTCATTAGTGGCTCTTACCACGTCCCCCTTAGAATCGAGGGTACGCATTTCTCCACAATCGCTTCAGCATTTATTGTTTACAGCATTGATGCTAATGGCCCTTCTGGCTGCTGTGAGCTGATAGGTTTTTGTAATTTGGGTTTGCATGTCTTTGAACATTCGTAAAACTCATCATTTTTCTCCGCCGTTTTCTTTTCCGTTAAAAAAAGGAAACAATTGGCAGTACAATATAACTCTTGAAATTGTCTTCTTTGAAGGTTGCCCTCTTTTGAATTATTTGGTCGATTTTCCACCCCAGCGTTTTTTTAGAGAGCAGGTGTCATTTCCCGAACTGCAAGTTTGGTGAATATTTAGTGACCTTTAGCAATGGGTTTAAAGCTGCTGTTGTGGGAAGCGGCCTCTAGGAGGCAGCATTTCCCCATTCCCAAATCTGGGGAGTAGGGCAGCAGAGCCTTTCTGGAAGTCGTGTTCCTAGGTTGTAAATTACATTGGAATGTGCGTGGCGAAACCCCCACAAGTTTATGTGTCATTATTTCTTCTTGGTTTTTAAAAGTGTTTTAATTGGGGTAAAGCTTAGAATATTGTTTGTCCTAGGTGTACACAATCTGGTTCATTTGTACATTATATATGTCTATTCAAGTACAGATCCTCTTCCCATGTAAAATGTTACAGAGGGTTCCGCAGACTTCCCTTGCTATATGGTTGGTCTTTTTGAGATATGTATATCATATGTGTTTGTATACATATAGTAACACTAATCTTAATTTATCCATTCCCCCCACCGGTCGTTTTAGATGAGCATAGTTTGTTTTCTAAATCTGTGAGTGTCTTTCTCTGTGGAAATATGTTCATTTGTGTCAGTTATTAGATAACGCCTATAAGTGCTATCATAGAACACAGGTCTTTTGCTTTCCAACTTACCTCATCTTTCGTGATTATCTCCAGACTCATTTGT
Organism: Balaenoptera borealis; assembly: GCF_965194805.1. NCBI lineage: Eukaryota > Metazoa > Chordata > Mammalia > Artiodactyla > Balaenopteridae > Balaenoptera > Balaenoptera borealis. The sequence goes on from NC_138873.1 coordinate 90,666,628, forward strand.
GGTGCCTCAAAGAGCAATGGTTCATTGTCTTCCATGGCTCATATTCCATTGTGTACACGGACCACTTCTTCTTTATCCATTTACCTGTTGTTGGACATTTTGATTGCTTCACTGTCTTGGCTATTGTGAATAAGGCTGCACTGCAGCTTTTGCGGCCTGTGTCTTCTCGATTCTTGTCTTCTCAGGTGAGAGGTCCAATGGTGCGCCTGCTGGATTGAATAGTACCTCCATTTTTACTTTTAAACACAGCTCCTTTCTGTTCTCATTATTGGCTGTTACCCCTTTACGTCTCACCAGCAGGCAGAGGGTACACAGTTCTCTAAAACCCCTTCAGCATTTATTGTTTGTAGACTTTTTGCTGATGGTCAGTCGACTGGTGTAAGTTGAAACTTTTTGTAGATTAGATTGCATGCGTCTAACACTCCCTGAGGTTGAGCTTTTATCCATTTTCCTTTTTTTTAAAAAGAGTGTGAGTAAAACTTAACTCTTCCTAATCTCTTCTTGAAACATTTGCCTGTTTTGAATTTTTTGCCCATTCCCTACTTCAGCACAAATATTTAGGGCAAGTGTCCTTTACAGCCCTGAGTCCTTGTGAATGTTAAGTGACCATTGGCTGTGACTTTAAAGCTGCTCTTGCAGGATACGGCCACAAGGTGGCAGCATTTCTCCTTTACCAAATTTGGTTACTAGGGAAACAGAGCCTTAATGGAAGTGGTGTTCTAGGTTGTATATTAGAATGGAATGTGCCAGGAAAAAGCCCTTTAACTTTATGTCTCATTACTTCTTGTTCATATTTGTAACTTACTTTTTATTTTTTATCCCAGCAAATTTGATTACAATGGTTTGTTTGTTCTAGGTGTGCAAGATGTGGTTCTTTCACACATATACGTGTATCTATTCTTCCTCGCATCCTTTGCCAATGTAGGTTATGACACAATGTTGAGCAGTCTTCTCCTGGTCTTCCGTACGTCTTTGGTGGTTATATATTTCACATGGTTTGTATATCTCTGTTAACCCCAATATGGTAATGTATCCAATCCTCATCCCTTTCTATTTGGTGAACCATAAGTTTTTTAATGAATCTGTGATTGCCTTTCTCTGTGGAAATATCTTCATTGGTATCAATTTTTAAGTAACTCCTGAAAGTGATATGATAGGATATGTGCCTTTTGCTTTCTCACTTACTACACGTGGCGTGATTACGTCTAGACTCATCTATGGTGCTGCAAATGGCATTGTTTCATTTTTTTCACTAGCGAATATTCCATCTGTAAATGGAGGAGTTCTTCTTTGCCCACCCATCTGTTGGTGGTCTTTTTGGTTACTTCCATATCTTGGCTATTGTAATACTGGGCAATGCAGATTTGCCTGCCTGTGTCTTTCCAATTCTCTCTTCTTAGATTATAGGTGGAGGAGTGGGCCTGCTGGATCATATGGTAGCTCAATGTTGACCTTTTTAAGGCACCTCCATTCTGTTCTCATTCGTGGCCCTTTCCAACTTACGTCCCCCTTGAAGTTGAGGGTATGCATTTCTCCACAACACCTTCAGCATTTATTGTTTGTAGTTTTCTTGCTCATGGTTATTCTGACAAGTGTGAGCTGATACCTCTTTGTGGTTGAATTCGCATGTGCCTCATAATCCGTTGAAATTGAGCTTTAAGGCATGTCCTTTTTATTTTTCAAGCAGTGATTACCCCTTAGTTCTTCAAAGTGTTCTCTTAAAGTACGTGTCACCTTTTGAAATGTTTTGGCCGTTACCTCCCTGAAGACATTTTGAGGGCAGGTTTCATTTACAGTTCTGCAGTACTTGTTCCTATGAAATGACCATTAGCACAGGCTTTAAAACTGCTTTTGCAGGTAACTGCCAGAGGGCGGCAGCCTTTCTATGTTCCCCACCCTGGTAACTAGGGAAAAGCCCTTGCGGCCTGTGGTGTTTCTCGGTTATAAATTAGAGTGGAGTGTGCCCGGACAAACCCACACAAGCTGATGTCTCCTTACTTTCGTTGGATTTTTAAATTTAATTTTTATTTTTTATTGGAGTAATTTTCCACTGTGTACGTGGACCACTTCTTCTTTGTGCATTCCTCGGTTGATGGACATTTTCATTGCTTCCAAGTGTTGGCTATGGTAAATATTGTTGGAGTGCAGGATTGCCAGCCTGTGACTTTTGGATTCTCATTTTCTCAGGTGATAGGCCCAGCAGTGGGTGTGATTGATTGACTGGTAGCACCGTGTTTCCCTTTTCAAAGCACCTTCTTTGTGTTTTCATTAGTGGCTCTTACCACGTCCCCCTTAGAATCGAGGGTACGCATTTCTCCACAATCGCTTCAGCATTTATTGTTTACAGCATTGATGCTAATGGCCCTTCTGGCTGCTGTGAGCTGATAGGTTTTTGTAATTTGGGTTTGCATGTCTTTGAACATTCGTAAAACTCATCATTTTTCTCCGCCGTTTTCTTTTCCGTTAAAAAAAGGAAACAATTGGCAGTACAATATAACTCTTGAAATTGTCTTCTTTGAAGGTTGCCCTCTTTTGAATTATTTGGTCGATTTTCCACCCCAGCGTTTTTTTAGAGAGCAGGTGTCATTTCCCGAACTGCAAGTTTGGTGAATATTTAGTGACCTTTAGCAATGGGTTTAAAGCTGCTGTTGTGGGAAGCGGCCTCTAGGAGGCAGCATTTCCCCATTCCCAAATCTGGGGAGTAGGGCAGCAGAGCCTTTCTGGAAGTCGTGTTCCTAGGTTGTAAATTACATTGGAATGTGCGTGGCGAAACCCCCACAAGTTTATGTGTCATTATTTCTTCTTGGTTTTTAAAAGTGTTTTAATTGGGGTAAAGCTTAGAATATTGTTTGTCCTAGGTGTACACAATCTGGTTCATTTGTACATTATATATGTCTATTCAAGTACAGATCCTCTTCCCATGTAAAATGTTACAGAGGGTTCCGCAGACTTCCCTTGCTATATGGTTGGTCTTTTTGAGATATGTATATCATATGTGTTTGTATACATATAGTAACACTAATCTTAATTTATCCATTCCCCCCACCGGTCGTTTTAGATGAGCATAGTTTGTTTTCTAAATCTGTGAGTGTCTTTCTCTGTGGAAATATGTTCATTTGTGTCAGTTATTAGATAACGCCTATAAGTGCTATCATAGAACACAGGTCTTTTGCTTTCCAACTTACCTCATCTTTCGTGATTATCTCCAGACTCATTTGTGGTGCCTCAAAGAGCAATGGTTCATTGTCTTCCATGGCTCATATTCCATTGTGTACATGGACCACTTCTTCTTTATCCATTTACCTGTTGTTGGACATTTTGATTGCTTCACTGTCTTGGCTATTGTGAATAAGGCTGCACTGCAGCTTTTGCGGCCTGTGTCTTCTCGATTCTTGTCTTCTCAGGTGAGAGGTCCAATGGTGCGCCTGCTGGATTGAATAGTACCTCCATTTTTACTTTTAAACGCAGCTCCTTTCTGTTCTCATTATTGGCTGTTACCCCTTTACGTCTCACCAGCAGGCAGAGGGTACACAGTTCTCTAAAACCCCTTCAGCATTTATTGTTTGTAGACTTTTTGCTGATGGTCAGTCGACTGGTGTAAGTTGAAACTTTTTGTAGATTAGATTGCATGCGTCTAACACTCCCTGAGGTTGAGCTTTTATCCATTTTCCTTTTTTTTAAAAAGAGTGTGAGTAAAACTTAACTCTTCCTAATCTCTTCTTGAAACATTTGCCTGTTTTGAATTTTTTGCCCATTCCCTACTTCAGCACAAATATTTAGGGCAAGTGTCCTTTACAGCCCTGAGTCCTTGTGAATGTTAAGTGACCATTGGCTGTGACTTTAAAGCTGCTCTTGCAGGATACGGCCACAAGGTGGCAGCATTTCTCCTTTACCAAATTTGGTTACTAGGGAAACAGAGCCTTAATGGAAGTGGTGTTCTAGGTTGTATATTAGAATGGAATGTGCCAGGAAAAAGCCCTTTAACTTTATGTCTCATTACTTCTTGTTCATATTTGTAATTTCCTTTTTATTTTTTATCCCAGCAAATTTGATTACAATGGTTTGTTTGTTCTAGGTGTGCAAGATGTGGTTCTTTCACACATATACGTGTATCTATTCTTCCTCGCATCCTTTGCCAATGTAGGTTATGACACAATGTTGAGCAGTCTTCTCCTGGTCTTCCGTACGTCTTTGGTGGTTATATATTTCACATGGTTTGTATATCTCTGTTAACCCCAATATGGTAATGTATCCAATCCTCATCCCTTTCTATTTGGTGAACCATAAGTTTTTTAATGAATCTGTGATTGCCTTTCTCTGTGGAAATATCTTCATTGGTATCAATTTTTAAGTAACTCCTGAAAGTGATATGATAGGATATGTGCCTTTTGCTTTCTCACTTACTACACTTGGCGTGATTACGTCTAGACTCATCTATGGTGCTGCAAATGGCATTGTTTCATTTTTTTCACTAGGGAATATTCCATCTGTAAATGGAGGAGTTCTTCTTTGCCCACCCATCTGTTGGTGGTCTTTTTGGTTACTTCCATATCTTGGCTATTGTAATACTGGGCAATGCAGATTTGCCTGCCTGTGTCTTTCCAATTCTCTCTTCTTAGATTATAGGTGGAGGAGTGGGCCTGCTGGATCATATGGTAGCTCAATGTTGACCTTTTTAAGGCACCTCCATTCTGTTCTCATTCGTGGCCCTTTCCAACTTACGTCCCCCTTGAAGTTGAGGGTATGCATTTCTCCACAACACCTTCAGCATTTATTGTTTGTAGTTTTCTTGCTCATGGTTATTCTGACAAGTGTGAGCTGATACCTCTTTGTGGTTGAATTCGCATGTGCCTCATAATCCGTTGAAATTGAGCTTTAAGGCATGTCCTTTTTATTTTTCAAGCAGTGATTACCCCTTAGTTCTTCAAAGTGTTCTCTTAAAGTACGTGTCACCTTTTGAAATGTTTTGGCCGTTACCTCCCTGAAGACATTTTGAGGGCAGGTTTCATTTACAGTTCTGCAGTACTTGTTCCTATGAAATGACCATTAGCACAGGCTTTAAAACTGCTTTTGCAGGTAACTGCCAGAGGGCGGCAGCCTTTCTATGTTCCCCACCCTGGTAACTAGGGAAAAGCCCTTGCGGCCTGTGGTGTTTCTCGGTTATAAATTAGAGTGGAGTGTGCCCGGACAAACCCACACAAGCTGATGTCTCCTTACTTTCGTTGGATTTTTAAATTTAATTTTTATTTTTTATTGGAGTAATTTTCCACTGTGTACGTGGACCACTTCTTCTTTGTGCATTCCTCGGTTGATGGACATTTTCATTGCTTCCAAGTGTTGGCTATGGTAAATATTGTTGGAGTGCAGGATTGCCAGCCTGTGACTTTTGGATTCTCATTTTCTCAGGTGATAGGCCCAGCAGTGGGTGTGATTGATTGACTGGTAGCACCGTGTTTCCCTTTTCAAAGCACCTTCTTTGTGTTTTCATTAGTGGCTCTTACCACGTCCCCCTTAGAATCGAGGGTACGCATTTCTCCACAATCGCTTCAGCATTTATTGTTTACAGCATTGATGCTAATGGCCCTTCTGGCTGCTGTGAGCTGATAGGTTTTTGTAATTTGGGTTTGCATGTCTTTGAACATTCGTAAAACTCATCATTTTTCTCCGCCGTTTTCTTTTCCGTTAAAAAAAGGAAACAATTGGCAGTACAATATAACTCTTGAAATTGTCTTCTTTGAAGGTTGCCCTCTTTTGAATTATTTGGTCGATTTTCCACCCCAGCGTTTTTTTAGAGAGCAGGTGTCATTTCCCGAACTGCAAGTTTGGTGAATATTTAGTGACCTTTAGCAATGGGTTTAAAGCTGCTGTTGTGGGAAGCGGCCTCTAGGAGGCAGCATTTCCCCATTCCCAAATCTGGGGAGTAGGGCAGCAGAGCCTTTCTGGAAGTCGTGTTCCTAGGTTGTAAATTACATTGGAATGTGCGTGGCGAAACCCCCACAAGTTTATGTGTCATTATTTCTTCTTGGTTTTTAAAAGTGTTTTAATTGGGGTAAAGCTTAGAATATTGTTTGTCCTAGGTGTACACAATCTGGTTCATTTGTACATTATATATGTCTATTCAAGTACAGATCCTCTTCCCATGTAAAATGTTACAGAGGGTTCCGCAGACTTCCCTTGCTATATGGTTGGTCTTTTTGAGATATGTATATCATATGTGTTTGTATACATATAGTAACACTAATCTTAATTTATCCATTCCCCCCACCGGTCGTTTTAGATGAGCATAGTTTGTTTTCTAAATCTGTGAGTGTCTTTCTCTGTGGAAATATGTTCATTTGTGTCAGTTATTAGATAACGCCTATAAGTGCTATCATAGAACACAGGTCTTTTGCTTTCCAACTTACCTCATCTTTCGTGATTATCTCCAGACTCATTTGTGGTGCCTCAAAGAGCAATGGTTCATTGTCTTCCATGGCTCATATTCCATTGTGTACACGGACCACTTCTTCTTTATCCATTTACCTGTTGTTGGACATTTTGATTGCTTCACTGTCTTGGCTATTGTGAATAAGGCTGCACTGCAGCTTTTGCGGCCTGTGTCTTCTCGATTCTTGTCTTCTCAGGTGAGAGGTCCAATGGTGCGCCTGCTGGATTGAATAGTACCTCCATTTTTACTTTTAAACACAGCTCCTTTCTGTTCTCATTATTGGCTGTTACCCCTTTACGTCTCACCAGCAGGCAGAGGGTACACAGTTCTCTAAAACCCCTTCAGCATTTATTGTTTGTAGACTTTTTGCTGATGGTCAGTCGACTGGTGTAAGTTGAAACTTTTTGTAGATTAGATTGCATGCGTCTAACACTCCCTGAGGTTGAGCTTTTATCCATTTTCCTTTTTTTTAAAAAGAGTGTGAGTAAAACTTAACTCTTCCTAATCTCTTCTTGAAACATTTGCCTGTTTTGAATTTTTTGCCCATTCCCTACTTCAGCACAAATATTTAGGGCAAGTGTCCTTTACAGCCCTGAGTCCTTGTGAATGTTAAGTGACCATTGGCTGTGACTTTAAAGCTGCTCTTGCAGGATACGGCCACAAGGTGGCAGCATTTCTCCTTTACCAAATTTGGTTACTAGGGAAACAGAGCCTTAATGGAAGTGGTGTTCTAGGTTGTATATTAGAATGGAATGTGCCAGGAAAAAGCCCTTTAACTTTATGTCTCATTACTTCTTGTTCATATTTGTAATTTACTTTTTATTTTTTATCCCAGCAAATTTGATTACAATGGTTTGTTTGTTCTAGGTGTGCAAGATGTGGTTCTTTCACACATATACGTGTATCTATTCTTCCTCGCATCCTTTGCCAATGTAGGTTATGACACAATGTTGAGCAGTCTTCTCCTGGTCTTCCGTACGTCTTTGGTGGTTATATATTTCACATGGTTTGTATATCTCTGTTAACCCCAATATGGTAATGTATCCAATCCTCATCCCTTTCTATTTGGTGAACCATAAGTTTTTTAATGAATCTGTGATTGCCTTTCTCTGTGGAAATATCTTCATTGGTATCAATTTTTAAGTAACTCCTGAAAGTGATATGATAGGATATGTGCCTTTTGCTTTCTCACTTACTACACTTGGCGTGATTACGTCTAGACTCATCTATGGTGCTGCAAATGGCATTGTTTCATTTTTTTCACTAGGGAATATTCCATCTGTAAATGGAGGAGTTCTTCTTTGCCCACCCATCTGTTGGTGGTCTTTTTGGTGACTTCCATATCTTGGCTATTGTAATACTGGGCAATGCAGATTTGCCTGCCTGTGTCTTTCCAATTCTCTCTTCTTAGATTATAGGTGGAGGAGTGGGCCTGCTGGATCATATGGTAGCTCAATGTTGACCTTTTTAAGGCACCTCCATTCTGTTCTCATTCGTGGCCCTTTCCAACTTACGTCCCCCTTGAAGTTGAGGGTATGCATTTCTCCACAACACCTTCAGCATTTATTGTTTGTAGTTTTCTTGCTCATGGTTATTCTGACAAGTGTGAGCTGATACCTCTTTGTGGTTGAATTCGCATGTGCCTCATAATCCGTTGAAATTGAGCTTTAAGGCATGTCCTTTTTATTTTTCAAGCAGTGATTACCCCTTAGTTCTTCAAAGTGTTCTCTTAAAGTACGTGTCACCTTTTGAAATGTTTTGGCCGTTACCTCCCTGAAGACATTTTGAGGGCAGGTTTCATTTACAGTTCTGCAGTACTTGTTCCTATGAAATGACCATTAGCACAGGCTTTAAAACTGCTTTTGCAGGTAACTGCCAGAGGGCGGCAGCCTTTCTATGTTCCCCACCCTGGTAACTAGGGAAAAGCCCTTGCGGCCTGTGGTGTTTCTCGGTTATAAATTAGAGTGGAGTGTGCCCGGACAAACCCACACAAGCTGATGTCTCCTTACTTTCGTTGGATTTTTAAATTTAATTTTTATTTTTTATTGGAGTAATTTTCCACTGTGTACGTGGACCACTTCTTCTTTGTGCATTCCTCGGTTGATGGACATTTTCATTGCTTCCAAGTGTTGGCTATGGTAAATATTGTTGGAGTGCAGGATTGCCAGCCTGTGACTTTTGGATTCTCATTTTCTCAGGTGATAGGCCCAGCAGTGGGTGTGATTGATTGACTGGTAGCACCGTGTTTCCCTTTTCAAAGCACCTTCTTTGTGTTTTCATTAGTGGCTCTTACCACGTCCCCCTTAGAATCGAGGGTACGCATTTCTCCACAATCGCTTCAGCATTTATTGTTTACAGCATTGATGCTAATGGCCCTTCTGGCTGCTGTGAGCTGATAGGTTTTTGTAATTTGGGTTTGCATGTCTTTGAACATTCGTAAAACTCATCATTTTTCTCCGCCGTTTTCTTTTCCGTTAAAAAAAGGAAACAATTGGCAGTACAATATAACTCTTGAAATTGTCTTCTTTGAAGGTTGCCCTCTTTTGAATTATTTGGTCGATTTTCCACCCCAGCGTTTTTTTAGAGAGCAGGTGTCATTTCCCGAACTGCAAGTTTGGTGAATATTTAGTGACCTTTAGCAATGGGTTTAAAGCTGCTGTTGTGGGAAGCGGCCTCTAGGAGGCAGCATTTCCCCATTCCCAAATCTGGGGAGTAGGGCAGCAGAGCCTTTCTGGAAGTCGTGTTCCTAGGTTGTAAATTACATTGGAATGTGCGTGGCGAAACCCCCACAAGTTTATGTGTCATTATTTCTTCTTGGTTTTTAAAAGTGTTTTAATTGGGGTAAAGCTTAGAATATTGTTTGTCCTAGGTGTACACAATCTGGTTCATTTGTACATTATATATGTCTATTCAAGTACAGATCCTCTTCCCATGTAAAATGTTACAGAGGGTTCCGCAGACTTCCCTTGCTATATGGTTGGTCTTTTTGAGATATGTATATCATATGTGTTTGTATACATATAGTAACACTAATCTTAATTTATCCATTCCCCCCACCGGTCGTTTTAGATGAGCATAGTTTGTTTTCTAAATCTGTGAGTGTCTTTCTCTGTGGAAATATGTTCATTTGTGTCAGTTATTAGATAACGCCTATAAGTGCTATCATAGAACACAGGTCTTTTGCTTTCCAACTTACCTCATCTTTCGTGATTATCTCCAGACTCATTTGTGGTGCCTCAAAGAGCAATGGTTCATTGTCTTCCATGGCTCATATTCCATTGTGTACACGGACCACTTCTTCTTTATCCATTTACCTGTTGTTGGACATTTTGATTGCTTCACTGTCTTGGCTATTGTGAATAAGGCTGCACTGCAGCTTTTGCGGCCTGTGTCTTCTCGATTCTTGTCTTCTCAGGTGAGAGGTCCAATGGTGCGCCTGCTGGATTGAATAGTACCTCCATTTTTACTTTTAAACACAGCTCCTTTCTGTTCTCATTATTGGCTGTTACCCCTTTACGTCTCACCAGCAGGCAGAGGGTACACAGTTCTCTAAAACCCCTTCAGCATTTATTGTTTGTAGACTTTTTGCTGATGGTCAGTCGACTGGTGTAAGTTGAAACTTTTTGTAGATTAGATTGCATGCGTCTAACACTCCCTGAGGTTGAGCTTTTATCCATTTTCCTTTTTTTTAAAAAGAGTGTGAGTAAAACTTAACTCTTCCTAATCTCTTCTTGAAACATTTGCCTGTTTTGAATTTTTTGCCCATTCCCTACTTCAGCACAAATATTTAGGGCAAGTGTCCTTTACAGCCCTGAGTCCTTGTGAATGTTAAGTGACCATTGGCTGTGACTTTAAAGCTGCTCTTGCAGGATACGGCCACAAGGTGGCAGCATTTCTCCTTTACCAAATTTGGTTACTAGGGAAACAGAGCCTTAATGGAAGTGGTGTTCTAGGTTGTATATTAGAATGGAATGTGCCAGGAAAAAGCCCTTTAACTTTATGTCTCATTACTTCTTGTTCATATTTGTAATTTACTTTTTATTTTTTATCCCAGCAAATTTGATTACAATGGTTTGTTTGTTCTAGGTGTGCAAGATGTGGTTCTTTCACACATATACGTGTATCTATTCTTCCTCGCATCCTTTGCCAATGTAGGTTATGACACAATGTTGAGCAGTCTTCTCCTGGTCTTCCGTACGTCTTTGGTGGTTATATATTTCACATGGTTTGTATATCTCTGTTAACCCCAATATGGTAATGTATCCAATCCTCATCCCTTTCTATTTGGTGAACCATAAGTTTTTTAATGAATCTGTGATTGCCTTTCTCTGTGGAAATATCTTCATTGGTATCAATTTTTAAGTAACTCCTGAAAGTGATATGATAGGATATGTGCCTTTTGCTTTCTCACTTACTACACTTGGCGTGATTACGTCTAGACTCATCTATGGTGCTGCAAATGGCATTGTTTCATTTTTTTCACTAGGGAATATTCCATCTGTAAATGGAGGAGTTCTTCTTTGCCCACCCATCTGTTGGTGGTCTTTTTGGTGACTTCCATATCTTGGCTATTGTAATACTGGGCAATGCAGATTTGCCTGCCTGTGTCTTTCCAATTCTCTCTTCTTAGATTATAGGTGGAGGAGTGGGCCTGCTGGATCATATGGTAGCTCAATGTTGACCTTTTTAAGGCACCTCCATTCTGTTCTCATTCGTGGCCCTTTCCAACTTACGTCCCCCTTGAAGTTGAGGGTATGCATTTCTCCACAACACCTTCAGCATTTATTGTTTGTAGTTTTCTTGCTCATGGTTATTCTGACAAGTGTGAGCTGATACCTCTTTGTGGTTGAATTCGCATGTGCCTCATAATCCGTTGAAATTGAGCTTTAAGGCATGTCCTTTTTATTTTTCAAGCAGTGATTACCCCTTAGTTCTTCAAAGTGTTCTCTTAAAGTACGTGTCACCTTTTGAAATGTTTTGGCCGTTACCTCCCTGAAGACATTTTGAGGGCAGGTTTCATTTACAGTTCTGCAGTACTTGTTCCTATGAAATGACCATTAGCACAGGCTTTAAAACTGCTTTTGCAGGTAACTGCCAGAGGGCGGCAGCCTTTCTATGTTCCCCACCCTGGTAACTAGGGAAAAGCCCTTGCGGCCTGTGGTGTTTCTCGGTTATAAATTAGAGTGGAGTGTGCCCGGACAAACCCACACAAGCTGATGTCTCCTTACTTTCGTTGGATTTTTAAATTTAATTTTTATTTTTTATTGGAGTAATTTTCCACTGTGTACGTGGACCACTTCTTCTTTGTGCATTCCTCGGTTGATGGACATTTTCATTGCTTCCAAGTGTTGGCTATGGTAAATATTGTTGGAGTGCAGGATTGCCAGCCTGTGACTTTTTGATTCTCATTTTCTCAGGTGATAGGCCCAGCAGTGGGTGTGATTGATTGACTGGTAGCACCGTGTTTCCCTTTTCAAAGCACCTTCTTTGTGTTTTCATTAGTGGCTCTTACCACGTCCCCCTTAGAATCGAGGGTACGCATTTCTCCACAATCGCTTCAGCATTTATTGTTTACAGCATTGATGCTAATGGCCCTTCTGGCTGCTGTGAGCTGATAGGTTTTTGTAATTTGGGTTTGCATGTCTTTGAACATTCGTAAAACTCATCATTTTTCTCCGCCGTTTTCTTTTCCGTTAAAAAAAGGAAACAATTGGCAGTACAATATAACTCTTGAAATTGTCTTCTTTGAAGGTTGCCCTCTTTTGAATTATTTGGTCGATTTTCCACCCCAGCGTTTTTTTAGAGAGCAGGTGTCATTTCCCGAACTGCAAGTTTGGTGAATATTTAGTGACCTTTAGCAATGGGTTTAAAGCTGCTGTTGTGGGAAGCGGCCTCTAGGAGGCAGCATTTCCCCATTCCCAAATCTGGGGAGTAGGGCAGCAGAGCCTTTCTGGAAGTCGTGTTCCTAGGTTGTAAATTACATTGGAATGTGCGTGGCGAAACCCCCACAAGTTTATGTGTCATTATTTCTTCTTGGTTTTTAAAAGTGTTTTAATTGGGGTAAAGCTTAGAATATTGTTTGTCCTAGGTGTACACAATCTGGTTCATTTGTACATTATATATGTCTATTCAAGTACAGATCCTCTTCCCATGTAAAATGTTACAGAGGGTTCCGCAGACTTCCCTTGCTATATGGTTGGTCTTTTTGAGATATGTATATCATATGTGTTTGTATACATATAGTAACACTAATCTTAATTTATCCATTCCCCCCACCGGTCGTTTTAGATGAGCATAGTTTGTTTTCTAAATCTGTGAGTGTCTTTCTCTGTGGAAATATGTTCATTTGTGTCAGTTATTAGATAACGCCTATAAGTGCTATCATAGAACACAGGTCTTTTGCTTTCCAACTTACCTCATCTTTCGTGATTATCTCCAGACTCATTTGTGGTGCCTCAAAGAGCAATGGTTCATTGTCTTCCATGGCTCATATTCCATTGTGTACATGGACCACTTCTTCTTTATCCATTTACCTGTTGTTGGACATTTTGATTGCTTCACTGTCTTGGCTATTGTGAATAAGGCTGCACTGCAGCTTTTGCGGCCTGTGTCTTCTCGATTCTTGTCTTCTCAGGTGAGAGGTCCAATGGTGCGCCTGCTGGATTGAATAGTACCTCCATTTTTACTTTTAAACACAGCTCCTTTCTGTTCTCATTATTGGCTGTTACCCCTTTACGTCTCACCAGCAGGCAGAGGGTACACAGTTCTCTAAAACCCCTTCAGCATTTATTGTTTGTAGACTTTTTGCTGATGGTCAGTCGACTGGTGTAAGTTGAAACTTTTTGTAGATTAGATTGCATGCGTCTAACACTCCCTGAGGTTGAGCTTTTATCCATTTTCCTTTTTTTTAAAAAGAGTGTGAGTAAAACTTAACTCTTCCTAATCTCTTCTTGAAACATTTGCCTGTTTTGAATTTTTTGCCCATTCCCTACTTCAGCACAAATATTTAGGGCAAGTGTCCTTTACAGCCCTGAGTCCTTGTGAATGTTAAGTGACCATTGGCTGTGACTTTAAAGCTGCTCTTGCAGGATACGGCCACAAGGTGGCAGCATTTCTCCTTTACCAAATTTGGTTACTAGGGAAACAGAGCCTTAATGGAAGTGGTGTTCTAGGTTGTATATTAGAATGGAATGTGCCAGGAAAAAGCCCTTTAACTTTATGTCTCATTACTTCTTGTTCATATTTGTAATTTACTTTTTATTTTTTATCCCAGCAAATTTGATTACAATGGTTTGTTTGTTCTAGGTGTGCAAGATGTGGTTCTTTCACACATATACGTGTATCTATTCTTCCTCGCATCCTTTGCCAATGTAGGTTATGACACAATGTTGAGCAGTCTTCTCCTGGTCTTCCGTACGTCTTTGGTGGTTATATATTTCACATGGTTTGTATATCTCTGTTAACCCCAATATGGTAATGTATCCAATCCTCATCCCTTTCTATTTGGTGAACCATAAGTTTTTTAATGAATCTGTGATTGCCTTTCTCTGTGGAAATATCTTCATTGGTATCAATTTTTAAGTAACTCCTGAAAGTGATATGATAGGATATGTGCCTTTTGCTTTCTCACTTACTACACGTGGCGTGATTACGTCTAGACTCATCTATGGTGCTGCAAATGGCATTGTTTCATTTTTTTCACTAGGGAATATTCCATCTGTAAATGGAGGAGTTCTTCTTTGCCCACCCATCTGTTGGTGGTCTTTTTGGTGACTTCCATATCTTGGCTATTGTAATACTGGGCAATGCAGATTTGCCTGCCTGTGTCTTTCCAATTCTCTCTTCTTAGATTATAGGTGGAGGAGTGGGCCTGCTGGATCATATGGTAGCTCAATGTTGACCTTTTTAAGGCACCTCCATTCTGTTCTCATTCGTGGCCCTTTCCAACTTACGTCCCCCTTGAAGTTGAGGGTATGCATTTCTCCACAACACCTTCAGCATTTATTGTTTGTAGTTTTCTTGCTCATGGTTATTCTGACAAGTGTGAGCTGATACCTCTTTGTGGTTGAATTCGCATGTGCCTCATAATCCGTTGAAATTGAGCTTTAAGGCATGTCCTTTTTATTTTTCAAGCAGTGATTACCCCTTAGTTCTTCAAAGTGTTCTCTTAAAGTACGTGTCACCTTTTGAAATGTTTTGGCCGTTACCTCCCTGAAGACATTTTGAGGGCAGGTTTCATTTACAGTTCTGCAGTACTTGTTCCTATGAAATGACCATTAGCACAGGCTTTAAAACTGCTTTTGCAGGTAACTGCCAGAGGGCGGCAGCCTTTCTATGTTCCCCACCCTGGTAACTAGGGAAAAGCCCTTGCGGCCTGTGGTGTTTCTCGGTTATAAATTAGAGTGGAGTGTGCCCGGACAAACCCACACAAGCTGATGTCTCCTTAATTTTGTTGGATTTTTAAATTTAATTTTTATTTTTTATTGGAGTAATTTTCCACTGTGTACGTGGACCACTTCTTCTTTGTGCATTCCTCGGTTGATGGACATTTTCATTGCTTCCAAGTGTTGGCTATGGTAAATATTGTTGGAGTGCAGGATTGCCAGCCTGTGACTTTTGGATTCTCATTTTCTCAGGTGATAGGCCCAGCAGTGGGTGTGATTGATTGACTGGTAGCACCGTGTTTCCCTTTTCAAAGCACCTTCTTTGTGTTTTCATTAGTGGCTCTTACCACGTCCCCCTTAGAATCGAGGGTACGCATTTCTCCACAATCGCTTCAGCATTTATTGTTTACAGCATTGATGCTAATGGCCCTTCTGGCTGCTGTGAGCTGATAGGTTTTTGTAATTTGGGTTTGCATGTCTTTGAACATTCGTAAAACTCATCATTTTTCTCCGCCGTTTTCTTTTCCGTTAAAAAAAGGAAACAATTGGCAGTACAATATAACTCTTGAAATTGTCTTCTTTGAAGGTTGCCCTCTTTTGAATTATTTGGTCGATTTTCCACCCCAGCGTTTTTTTAGAGAGCAGGTGCCATTTCCCGAACTGCAAGTTTGGTGAATATTTAGTGACCTTTAGCAATGGGTTTAAAGCTGCTGTTGTGGGAAGTGGCCTCAAGGAGGCAGCATTTCTCCATTCCCAAATCTGGGTAGTAGGGCAGCAGAGCCTTTCTGGAAGTCGTGTTCCTAGGTTGTAAATTACATTGGAATGTGCGTGGAGAAACCCCCACAAGTTTATGTGTCATTATTTCTTCTTGGTTTTTAAAAGTGTTTTAATTGGGGTAAAGCTTAGAATATTGTTTGTCCTAGGTGTACACAATCTGGTTCGTTTGTACATTATATATGTCTATTCAAGTACAGATCCTCTTCCCATGTAAAATGTTAGAGGGTTCCGCAGACTTCCCTTGCTATATGGTTGGTCTTTTTGAGATATGTATATCATATGTGTTTGTATACATATAGTAACACTAATCTTAATTTATCCATTCCCCCCACCGGTCGTTTTAGATGAGCATAGTTTGTTTTCTAAATCAGAGTGTCTTTCTCTGTGGAGATATGTTCATTTGTGTCAGTTATTAGGTAACGCCTATAAGTGCTACCATAGAAAACAGGTCTTTTGCTTTCCAACTTACCTCATCTTTCGTGATTATCTCCAGACTCATTTGTGGTGCCTCAAAGAGCAATGGTTCATTGTCTTCCATGGCTAATATTCCATTGTGTACATGGACCACTTCTTCTTTATCCATTTACCTGTTTTTGGACATTTTGATTGCTTCACTGTCTTGGCTATTGTGAATAAGGCTGCACTGCAGCTTTTGCGGCCTGTGTCTTCTCGATTCTTGTCTTCTCAGGTGAGAGGTCCAATGGTGCGCCTGCTGGATTGAATAGTACCTCCATTTTTACTTTTAAACACAGCTCCATTCTGTTCTCATTATTGGCTGTTACCCCTTTACGTCTCACCAGCAGGCAGAGGGTACACAGTTCTCTAAAACCCCTTCAGCATTTATTGTTTGTAGACTTTTTGCTGATGGTCAGTCGACTGGTGTAAGTTGAAACTTTTTGTAGATTAGATTGCATGCGTCTAACACTCCCTGAGGTTGAGCTTTTATCCATTTTCCTTTTTTTTAAAAAGAGTGTGAGTAAAACTTAACTCTTCATAATCTCTTCTTGAAACATTTGCCTGTTTTGAATTTTTTGTCCATTCCCTACTTCAGCACAAATATTTAGGGCAAGTGTCCTTTACAGCCCTGAGTCCTTGTGAATGTTAAGTGACCATTAGCTGTGACTTTAAAGCTGCTCTTGCAGGAAACGGCCACTAGGTGGCAGCATTTCTCCTTTTCCAAATTTGGTTACTAGGGAAACAGAGCCTTAATGGAAGTGGTGTTCTAGGGTGTATATTAGAATGGAATGTGCCAGGAAAAAGCCCTTTAACTTTATGTCTCATTACTTCTTGTTCATATTTGTAATTTACTTTTTATTTTTTATCCCAGCAAATTTGATTACAATGGTTTGTTTGTTCTAGGTGTGCAAGATGTGGTTCTTTCACACATATACGTGTATCTATTCTTCCTCGCATCCTTTGCCAATGTAGGTTATGACACAATGTTGAGTAGTCTTCTCCTGCTCTTCCGTACGTCTTTGGTGGTTATATATTTCACATGGTTTGTATATCTCTGTTAACCCCAATATGGCAATGTATCCAATCCTCATCCCTTTCTATTTGGTGAACCATAAGTTTTTTAATGAATCTGTGATTGCCTTTCTCTGTGGAAATATCTTCATTGGTATCAATTTTTAAGTAACTCCTGAAAGTGATATGATAGGATATGTGCCTTTTGCTTTTCACTTACTACACGTGGCGTGATTACGACTAGACTCATCTATGGTGCTGCAAATGGCATTCTTTCATTTTTTCACTAGCGAATATTCCATCTGTACATGGAGGAGTTCTTCTTTGCCCACCCATCTGTTGGTGGTCTTTTTGGTTACTTCCATATCTTGGCTATTGTAATACTGGGCAATGCAGATTTGCCTGCCTGTGTCTTTCCAATTCTCTCTTCTTAGATTATAGGTGGAGGAGTGGGCCTGCTGGATCATATGGTAGCTCAATGTTGACCTTTTTAAGGCACCTCCATTCTGTTCTCATTCGTGGCCCTTTCCAACTTACGTCCCCCTTGAAGTTGAGGGTATGCATTTCTCCACAACACCTTCAGCATTTATTGTTTGTAGTTTTCTTGCTCATGGTTATTCTGACAAGTGTGAGCTGATACCTCTTTGTGGTTGAATTCGCATGTGCCTCATAATCCGTTGAAATTGAGCTTTAAGGCATGTCCTTTTTATTTTTCAAGCAGTGATTACCCCTTAGTTCTTCAAAGTGTTCTCTTAAAGTACGTGTCACCTTTTGAAATGTTTTGGCCGTTACCTCCCTGAAGACATTTTGAGGGCAGGTTTCATTTACAGTTCTGCAGTACTTGTTCCTATGAAATGACCATTAGCACAGGCTTTAAAACTGCTTTTGCAGGTAACTGCCAGAGGGCGGCAGCCTTTCTATGTTCCCCACCCTGGTAACTAGGGAAAAGCCCTTGCGGCCTGTGGTGTTTCTCGGTTATAAATTAGAGTGGAGTGTGCCCGGACAAACCCACACAAGCTGATGTCTCCTTACTTTCGTTGGATTTTTAAATTTAATTTTTATTTTTTATTGGAGTAATTTTCCACTGTGTACGTGGACCACTTCTTCTTTGTGCATTCCTCGGTTGATGGACATTTTCATTGCTTCCAAGTGTTGGCTATGGTAAATATTGTTGGAGTGCAGGATTGCCAGCCTGTGACTTTTGGATTCTCATTTTCTCAGGTGATAGGCCCAGCAGTGGGTGTGATTGATTGACTGGTAGCACCGTGTTTCCCTTTTCAAAGCACCTTCTTTGTGTTTTCATTAGTGGCTCTTACCACGTCCCCCTTAGAATCGAGGGTACGCATTTCTCCACAATCGCTTCAGCATTTATTGTTTACAGCATTGATGCTAATGGCCCTTCTGGCTGCTGTGAGCTGATAGGTTTTTGTAATTTGGGTTTGCATGTCTTTGAACATTCGTAAAACTCATCATTTTTCTCCGCCGTTTTCTTTTCCGTTAAAAAAAGGAAACAATTGGCAGTACAATATAACTCTTGAAATTGTCTTCTTTGAAGGTTGCCCTCTTTTGAGTTATTTGGTCGATTTTCCACCCCAGCGTTTTTTTCGAGAGCAGGTGTCATTTCCCGAACTGCAAGTTTGGTGAATATTTAGTGACCTTTAGCAATGGGTTTAAAGCTGCTGTTGTGGGAAGCGGCCTCTAGGAGGCAGCATTTCCCCATTCCCAAATCTGGGGAGTAGGGCAGCAGAGCCTTTCTGGAAGTCGTGTTCCTAGGTTGTAAATTACATTGGAATGTGCGTGGCGAAACCCCCACAAGTTTATGTGTCATTATTTCTTCTTGGTTTTTAAAAGTGTTTTAATTGGGGTAAAGCTTAGAATATTGTTTGTCCTAGGTGTACACAATCTGGTTCATTTGTACATTATATATGTCTATTCAAGTACAGATCCTCTTCCCATGTAAAATGTTACAGAGGGTTCCGCAGACTTCCCTTGCTATATGGTTGGTCTTTTTGAGATATGTATATCATATGTGTTTGTATACATATAGTAACACTAATCTTAATTTATCCATTCCCCCCACCGGTCGTTTTAGATGAGCATAGTTTGTTTTCTAAATCTGTGAGTGTCTTTCTCTGTGGAAATATGTTCATTTGTGTCAGTTATTAGATAACGCCTATAAGTGCTATCATAGAACACAGGTCTTTTGCTTTCCAACTTACCTCATCTTTCGTGATTATCTCCAGACTCATTTGTGGTGCCTCAAAGAGCAATGGTTCATTGTCTTCCATGGCTCATATTCCATTGTGTACATGGACCACTTCTTCTTTATCCATTTACCTGTTGTTGGACATTTTGATTGCTTCACTGTCTTGGCTATTGTGAATAAGGCTGCACTGCAGCTTTTGCGGCCTGTGTCTTCTCGATTCTTGTCTTCTCAGGTGAGAGGTCCAATGGTGCGCCTGCTGGATTGAATAGTACCTCCATTTTTACTTTTAAACGCAGCTCCTTTCTGTTCTCATTATTGGCTGTTACCCCTTTACATCTCACCAGCAGGCAGAGGGTACACAGTTCTCTAAAACCCCTTCAGCATTTATTGTTTGTAGACTTTTTGCTGATGGTCAGTCGACTGGTGTAAGTTGAAACTTTTTGTAGATTAGATTGCATGCGTCTAACACTCCCTGAGGTTGAGCTTTTATCCATTTTCCTTTTTTTTAAAAAGAGTGTGAGTAAAACTTAACTCTTCCTAATCTCTTCTTGAAACATTTGCCTGTTTTGAATTTTTTGCCCATTCCCTACTTCAGCACAGATATTTAGGGCAAGTGTCCTTTACAGCCCTGAGTCCTTGTGAATGTTAAGTGACCATTAGCTGTGACTTTAAAGCTGCTCTTGCAGGAAACGGCCACTAGGTGGCAGCATTTCTCCTTTACCAAATTTGGTTACTAGGGAAACAGAGCCTTAATGGAAGTGGTGTTCTAGGTTGTATATTAGAATGGAATGTGCCAGGAAAAAGCCCTTTAACTTTATGTCTCATTACTTCTTGTTCATATTTGTAATTTACTTTTTATTTTTTATCCCAGCAAATTTGATTACAATGGTTTGTTTGTTCTAGGTGTGCAAGATGTGGTTCTTTCACACATATACATGTATCTATTCTTCCTCGCATCCTTTGCCAATGTAGGTTATGACACAATGTTGAGTAGTCTTCTCCTGGTCTTCTGTACGTCTTTGGGGGTTATATATTTCACATGGTTTGTATATCTCTGTTAACCCCAATATGGCAATGTATCCAATCCTCATCCCTTTCTATTTGGTGAACCATAAGTTTTTTAATGAATCTGTGATTGCCTTTCTCTGTGGAAATATCTTCATTGGTATCAATTTTTAAGTAACTCCTGAAAGTGATATGATAGGATATGTGCCTTTTGCTTTCTCACTTACTACACGTGGCGTGATTACGTCTAGACTCATCTATGGTGCTGCAAATGGCATTGTTTCATTTTTTTCACTAGCGAATATTCCATCTGTAAATGGAGGAGTTCTTCTTTGCCCACCCATCTGTTGGTGGTCTTTTTGGTTACTTCCATATCTTGGCTATTGTAATACTGGGCAATGCAGATTTGCCTGCCTGTGTCTTTCCAATTCTCTCTTCTTAGATTATAGGTGGAGGAGTGGGCCTGCTGGATCATATGGTAGCTCAATGTTGACCTTTTTAAGGCACCTCCATTCTGTTCTCATTCGTGGCCCTTTCCAACTTACGTCCCCCTTGAAGTTGAGGGTATGCATTTCTCCACAACACCTTCAGCATTTATTGTTTGTAGTTTTCTTGCTCATGGTTATTCTGACAAGTGTGAGCTGATACCTCTTTGTGGTTGAATTCGCATGTGCCTCATAATCCGTTGAAATTGAGCTTTAAGGCATGTCCTTTTTATTTTTCAAGCAGTGATTACCCCTTAGTTCTTCAAAGTGTTCTCTTAAAGTACGTGTCACCTTTTGAAATGTTTTGGCCGTTACCTCCCTGAAGACATTTTGAGGGCAGGTTTCATTTACAGTTCTGCAGTACTTGTTCCTATGAAATGACCATTAGCACAGGCTTTAAAACTGCTTTTGCAGGTAACTGCCAGAGGGCGGCAGCCTTTCTATGTTCCCCACCCTGGTAACTAGGGAAAAGCCCTTGCGGCCTGTGGTGTTTCTCGGTTATAAATTAGAGTGGAGTGTGCCCGGACAAACCCACACAAGCTGATGTCTCCTTACTTTCGTTGGATTTTTAAATTTAATTTTTATTTTTTATTGGAGTAATTTTCCACTGTGTACGTGGACCACTTCTTCTTTGTGCATTCCTCAGTTGATGGACATTTTCATTGCTTCCAAGTGTTGGCTATGGTAAATATTGTTGGAGTGCAGGATTGCCAGCCTGTGACTTTTGGATTCTCATTTTCTCAGGTGATAGGCCCAGCAGTGGGTGTGATTGATTGACTGGTAGCACCGTGTTTCCCTTTTCAAAGCACCTTCTTTGTGTTTTCATTAGTGGCTCTTACCACGTCCCCCTTAGAATCGAGGGTACGCATTTCTCCACAATCGCTTCAGCATTTATTGTTTACAGCATTGATGCTAATGGCCCTTCTGGCTGCTGTGAGCTGATAGGTTTTTGTAATTTGGGTTTGCATGTCTTTGAACATTCGTAAAACTCATCATTTTTCTCCGCCGTTTTCTTTTCCGTTAAAAAAAGGAAACAATTGGCAGTACAATATAACTCTTGAAATTGTCTTCTTTGAAGGTTGCCCTCTTTTGAATTATTTGGTCGATTTTCCACCCCAGCGTTTTTTTAGAGAGCAGGTGCCATTTCCCGAACTGCAAGTTTGGTGAATATTTAGTGACCTTTAGCAATGGGTTTAAAGCTGCTGTTGTGGGAAGTGGCCTCAAGGAGGCAGCATTTCTCCATTCCCAAATCTGGGTAGTAGGGCAGCAGAGCCTTTCTGGAAGTCGTGTTCCTAGGTTGTAAATTACATTGGAATGTGCGTGGAGAAACCCCCACAAGTTTATGTGTCATTATTTCTTCTTGGTTTTTAAAAGTGTTTTAATTGGGGTAAAGCTTAGAATATTGTTTGTCCTAGGTGTACACAATCTGGTTCGTTTGTACATTATATATGTCTATTCAAGTACAGATCCTCTTCCCATGTAAAATGTTAGAGGGTTCCGCAGACTTCCCTTGCTATATGGTTGGTCTTTTTGAGATATGTATATCATATGTGTTTGTATACATATAGTAACACTAATCTTAATTTATCCATTCCCCCCACCGGTCGTTTTAGATGAGCATAGTTTGTTTTCTAAATCAGAGTGTCTTTCTCTGTGGAGATATGTTCATTTGTGTCAGTTATTAGGTAACGCCTATAAGTGCTACCATAGAAAACAGGTCTTTTGCTTTCCAACTTACCTCATCTTTCGTGATTATCTCCAGACTCATTTGTGGTGCCTCAAAGAGCAATGGTTCATTGTCTTCCATGGCTCATATTCCATTGTGTACATGGACCACTTCTTCTTTATCCATTTACCTGTTGTTGGACATTTTGATTGCTTCACTGTCTTGGCTATTGTGAATAAGGCTGCACTGCAGCTTTTGCGGCCTGTGTCTTCTCGATTCTTGTCTTCTCAGGTGAGAGGTCCAATGGTGCGCCTGCTGGATTGAATAGTACCTCCATTTTTACTTTTAAACACAGCTCCATTCTGTTCTCATTATTGGCTGTTACCCCTTTACGTCTCACCAGCAGGCAGAGGGTACACAGTTCTCTAAAACCCCTTCAGCATTTATTGTTTGTAGACTTTTTGCTGATGGTCAGTCGACTGGTGTAAGTTGAAACTTTTTGTAGATTAGATTGCATGCGTCTAACACTCCCTGAGGTTGAGCTTTTATCCATTTTCCTTTTTTTTAAAAAGAGTGTGAGTAAAACTTAACTCTTCATAATCTCTTCTTGAAACATTTGCCTGTTTTGAATTTTTTGTCCATTCCCTACTTCAGCACAAATATTTAGGGCAAGTGTCCTTTACAGCCCTGAGTCCTTGTGAATGTTAAGTGACCATTAGCTGTGACTTTAAAGCTGCTCTTGCAGGAAACGGCCACTAGGTGGCAGCATTTCTCCTTTTCCAAATTTGGTTACTAGGGAAACAGAGCCTTAATGGAAGTGGTGTTCTAGGGTGTATATTAGAATGGAATGTGCCAGGAAAAAGCCCTTTAACTTTATGTCTCATTACTTCTTGTTCATATTTGTAATTTACTTTTTATTTTTTATCCCAGCAAATTTGATTACAATGGTTTGTTTGTTCTAGGTGTGCAAGATGTGGTTCTTTCACACATATACGTGTATCTATTCTTCCTCGCATCCTTTGCCAATGTAGGTTATGACACAATGTTGAGTAGTCTTCTCCTGCTCTTCCGTACGTCTTTGGTGGTTATATATTTCACATGGTTTGTATATCTCTGTTAACCCCAATATGGCAATGTATCCAATCCTCATCCCTTTCTATTTGGTGAACCATAAGTTTTTTAATGAATCTGTGATTGCCTTTCTCTGTGGAAATATCTTCATTGGTATCAATTTTTAAGTAACTCCTGAAAGTGATATGATAGTATATGTGCCTTTTGCTTTTCACTTACTACACGTGGCGTGATTACGACTAGACTCATCTATGGTGCTGCAAATGGCATTGTTTCATTTTTTCACTAGCGAATATTCCATCTGTACATGGAGGAGTTCTTCTTTGCCCACCCATCTGTTGGTGGTCTTTTTGGTTACTTCCATATCTTGGCTATTGTAATACTGGGCAATGCAGATTTGCCTGCCTGTGTCTTTCCAATTCTCTCTTCTTAGATTATAGGTGGAGGAGTGGGCCTGCTGGATCATATGGTAGCTCAATGTTGACCTTTTTAAGGCACCTCCATTCTGTTCTCATTCGTGGCCCTTTCCAACTTACGTCCCCCTTGAAGTTGAGGGTATGCATTTCTCCACAACACCTTCAGCATTTATTGTTTGTAGTTTTCTTGCTCATGGTTATTCTGACAAGTGTGAGCTGATACCTCTTTGTGGTTGAATTCGCATGTGCCTCATAATCCGTTGAAATTGAGCTTTAAGGCATGTCCTTTTTATTTTTCAAGCAGTGATTACCCCTTAGTTCTTCAAAGTGTTCTCTTAAAGTACGTGTCACCTTTTGAAATGTTTTGGCCGTTACCTCCCTGAAGACATTTTGAGGGCAGGTTTCATTTACAGTTCTGCAGTACTTGTTCCTATGAAATGACCATTAGCACAGGCTTTAAAACTGCTTTTGCAGGTAACTGCCAGAGGGCGGCAGCCTTTCTATGTTCCCCACCCTGGTAACTAGGGAAAAGCCCTTGCGGCCTGTGGTGTTTCTCGGTTATAAATTAGAGTGGAGTGTGCCCGGACAAACCCACACAAGCTGATGTCTCCTTACTTTCGTTGGATTTTTAAATTTAATTTTTATTTTTTATTGGAGTAATTTTCCACTGTGTACGTGGACCACTTCTTCTTTGTGCATTCCTCAGTTGATGGACATTTTCATTGCTTCCAAGTGTTGGCTATGGTAAATATTGTTGGAGTGCAGGATTGCCAGCCTGTGACTTTTGGATTCTCATTTTCTCAGGTGATAGGCCCAGCAGTGGGTGTGATTGATTGACTGGTAGCACCGTGTTTCCCTTTTCAAAGCACCTTCTTTGTGTTTTCATTAGTGGCTCTTACCACGTCCCCCTTAGAATCGAGGGTACGCATTTCTCCACAATCGCTTCAGCATTTATTGTTTACAGCATTGATGCTAATGGCCCTTCTGGCTGCTGTGAGCTGATAGGTTTTTGTAATTTGGGTTTGCATGTCTTTGAACATTCGTAAAACTCATCATTTTTCTCCGCCGTTTTCTTTTCCGTTAAAAAAAGGAAACAATTGGCAGTACAATATAACTCTTGAAATTGTCTTCTTTGAAGGTTGCCCTCTTTTGAATTATTTCGTCGATTTTCCACCCCAGCGTTTTTTTCGAGAGCAGGTGTCATTTCCCGAACTGCAAGTTTGGTGAATATTTAGTGACCTTTAGCAATGGGTTTAAAGCTGCTGTTGTGGGAAGCGGCCTCTAGGAGGCAGCATTTCCCCATTCCCAAATCTGGGGAGTAGGGCAGCAGAGCCTTTCTGGAAGTCGTGTTCCTAGGTTGTAAATTACATTGGAATGTGCGTGGCGAAACCCCCACAAGTTTATGTGTCATTATTTCTTCTTGGTTTTTAAAAGTGTTTTAATTGGGGTAAAGCTTAGAATATTGTTTGTCCTAGGTGTACACAATCTGGTTCATTTGTACATTATATATGTCTATTCAAGTACAGATCCTCTTCCCATGTAAAATGTTACAGAGGGTTCCGCAGACTTCCCTTGCTATATGGTTGGTCTTTTTGAGATATGTATATCATATGTGTTTGTATACATATAGTAACACTAATCTTAATTTATCCATTCCCCCCACCGGTCGTTTTAGATGAGCATAGTTTGTTTTCTAAATCTGTGAGTGTCTTTCTCTGTGGAAATATGTTCATTTGTGTCAGTTATTAGATAACGCCTATAAGTGCTATCATAGAACACAGGTCTTTTGCTTTCCAACTTACCTCATCTTTCGTGATTATCTCCAGACTCATTTGTGGTGCCTCAAAGAGCAATGGTTCATTGTCTTCCATGGCTCATATTCCATTGTGTACATGGACCACTTCTTCTTTATCCATTTACCTGTTGTTGGACATTTTGATTGCTTCACTGTCTTGGCTATTGTGAATAAGGCTGCACTGCAGCTTTTGCGGCCTGTGTCTTCTCGATTCTTGTCTTCTCAGGTGAGAGGTCCAATGGTGCGCCTGCTGGATTGAATAGTACCTCCATTTTTACTTTTAAACACAGCTCCTTTCTGTTCTCATTATTGGCTGTTACCCCTTTACGTCTCACCAGCAGGCAGAGGGTACACAGTTCTCTAAAACCCCTTCAGCATTTATTGTTTGTAGACTTTTTGCTGATGGTCAGTCGACTGGTGTAAGTTGAAACTTTTTGTAGATTAGATTGCATGCGTCTAACACTCCCTGAGGTTGAGCTTTTATCCATTTTCCTTTTTTTTAAAAAGAGTGTGAGTAAAACTTAACTCTTCCTAATCTCTTCTTGAAACATTTGCCTGTTTTGAATTTTTTGCCCATTCCCTACTTCAGCACAAATATTTAGGGCAAGTGTCCTTTACAGCCCTGAGTCCTTGTGAATGTTAAGTGACCATTGGCTGTGACTTTAAAGCTGCTCTTGCAGGATACGGCCACAAGGTGGCAGCATTTCTCCTTTACCAAATTTGGTTACTAGGGAAACAGAGCCTTAATGGAAGTGGTGTTCTAGGTTGTATATTAGAATGGAATGTGCCAGGAAAAAGCCCTTTAACTTTATGTCTCATTACTTCTTGTTCATATTTGTAACTTACTTTTTATTTTTTATCCCAGCAAATTTGATTACAATGGTTTGTTTGTTCTAGGTGTGCAAGATGTGGTTCTTTCACACATATACGTGTATCTATTCTTCCTCGCATCCTTTGCCAATGTAGGTTATGACACAATGTTGAGCAGTCTTCTCCTGGTCTTCCGTACGTCTTTGGTGGTTATATATTTCACATGGTTTGTATATCTCTGTTAACCCCAATATGGTAATGTATCCAATCCTCATCCCTTTCTATTTGGTGAACCATAAGTTTTTTAATGAATCTGTGATTGCCTTTCTCTGTGGAAATATCTTCATTGGTATCAATTTTTAAGTAACTCCTGAAAGTGATATGATAGGATATGTGCCTTTTGCTTTCTCACTTACTACACGTGGCGTGATTACGTCTAGACTCATCTATGGTGCTGCAAATGGCATTGTTTCATTTTTTTCACTAGCGAATATTCCATCTGTAAATGGAGGAGTTCTTCTTTGCCCACCCATCTGTTGGTGGTCTTTTTGGTGACTTCCATATCTTGGCTATTGTAATACTGGGCAATGCAGATTTGCCTGCCTGTGTCTTTCCAATTCTCTCTTCTTAGATTATAGGTGGAGGAGTGGGCCTGCTGGATCATATGGTAGCTCAATGTTGACCTTTTTAAGGCACCTCCATTCTGTTCTCATTCGTGGCCCTTTCCAACTTACGTCCCCCTTGAAGTTGAGGGTATGCATTTCTCCACAACACCTTCAGCATTTATTGTTTGTAGTTTTCTTGCTCATGGTTATTCTGACAAGTGTGAGCTGATACCTCTTTGTGGTTGAATTCGCATGTGCCTCATAATCCGTTGAAATTGAGCTTTAAGGCATGTCCTTTTTATTTTTCAAGCAGTGATTACCCCTTAGTTCTTCAAAGTGTTCTCTTAAAGTACGTGTCACCTTTTGAAATGTTTTGGCCGTTACCTCCCTGAAGACATTTTGAGGGCAGGTTTCATTTACAGTTCTGCAGTACTTGTTCCTATGAAATGACCATTAGCACAGGCTTTAAAACTGCTTTTGCAGGTAACTGCCAGAGGGCGGCAGCCTTTCTATGTTCCCCACCCTGGTAACTAGGGAAAAGCCCTTGCGGCCTGTGGTGTTTCTCGGTTATAAATTAGAGTGGAGTGTGCCCGGACAAACCCACACAAGCTGATGTCTCCTTACTTTCGTTGGATTTTTAAATTTAATTTTTATTTTTTATTGGAGTAATTTTCCACTGTGTACGTGGACCACTTCTTCTTTGTGCATTCCTCGGTTGATGGACATTTTCATTGCTTCCAAGTGTTGGCTATGGTAAATATTGTTGGAGTGCAGGATTGCCAGCCTGTGACTTTTGGATTCTCATTTTCTCAGGTGATAGGCCCAGCAGTGGGTGTGATTGATTGACTGGTAGCACCGTGTTTCCCTTTTCAAAGCACCTTCTTTGTGTTTTCATTAGTGGCTCTTACCACGTCCCCCTTAGAATCGAGGGTACGCATTTCTCCACAATCGCTTCAGCATTTATTGTTTACAGCATTGATGCTAATGGCCCTTCTGGCTGCTGTGAGCTGATAGGTTTTTGTAATTTGGGTTTGCATGTCTTTGAACATTCGTAAAACTCATCATTTTTCTCCGCCGTTTTCTTTTCCGTTAAAAAAAGGAAACAATTGGCAGTACAATATAACTCTTGAAATTGTCTTCTTTGAAGGTTGCCCTCTTTTGAATTATTTGGTCGATTTTCCACCCCAGCGTTTTTTTAGAGAGCAGGTGTCATTTCCCGAACTGCAAGTTTGGTGAATATTTAGTGACCTTTAGCAATGGGTTTAAAGCTGCTGTTGTGGGAAGCGGCCTCTAGGAGGCAGCATTTCCCCATTCCCAAATCTGGGGAGTAGGGCAGCAGAGCCTTTCTGGAAGTCGTGTTCCTAGGTTGTAAATTACATTGGAATGTGCGTGGCGAAACCCCCACAAGTTTATGTGTCATTATTTCTTCTTGGTTTTTAAAAGTGTTTTAATTGGGGTAAAGCTTAGAATATTGTTTGTCCTAGGTGTACACAATCTGGTTCATTTGTACATTATATATGTCTATTCAAGTACAGATCCTCTTCCCATGTAAAATGTTACAGAGGGTTCCGCAGACTTCCCTTGCTATATGGTTGGTCTTTTTGAGATATGTATATCATATGTGTTTGTATACATATAGTAACACTAATCTTAATTTATCCATTCCCCCCACCGGTCGTTTTAGATGAGCATAGTTTGTTTTCTAAATCTGTGAGTGTCTTTCTCTGTGGAAATATGTTCATTTGTGTCAGTTATTAGATAACGCCTATAAGTGCTATCATAGAACAGAGGTCTTTTGCTTTCCAACTTACCTCATCTTTCGTGATTATCTCCAGACTCATTTGTGGTGCCTCAAAGAGCAATGGTTCATTGTCTTCCATGGCTCATATTCCATTGTGTACATGGACCACTTCTTCTTTATCCATTTACCTGTTGTTGGACATTTTGATTGCTTCACTGTCTTGGCTATTGTGAATAAGGCTGCACTGCAGCTTTTGCGGCCTGTGTCTTCTCGATTCTTGTCTTCTCAGGTGAGAGGTCCAATGGTGCGCCTGCTGGATTGAATAGTACCTCCATTTTTACTTTTAAACACAGCTCCTTTCTGTTCTCATTATTGGCTGTTACCCCTTTACGTCTCACCAGCAGGCAGAGGGTACACAGTTCTCTAAAACCCCTTCAGCATTTATTGTTTGTAGACTTTTTGCTGATGGTCAGTCGACTGGTGTAAGTTGAAACTTTTTGTAGATTAGATTGCATGCGTCTAACACTCCCTGAGGTTGAGCTTTTATCCATTTTCCTTTTTTTTAAAAAGAGTGTGAGTAAAACTTAACTCTTCCTAATCTCTTCTTGAAACATTTGCCTGTTTTGAATTTTTTGCCCATTCCCTACTTCAGCACAAATATTTAGGGCAAGTGTCCTTTACAGCCCTGAGTCCTTGTGAATGTTAAGTGACCATTGGCTGTGACTTTAAAGCTGCTCTTGCAGGATACGGCCACAAGGTGGCAGCATTTCTCCTTTACCAAATTTGGTTACTAGGGAAACAGAGCCTTAATGGAAGTGGTGTTCTAGGTTGTATATTAGAATGGAATGTGCCAGGAAAAAGCCCTTTAACTTTATGTCTCATTACTTCTTGTTCATATTTGTAACTTACTTTTTATTTTTTATCCCAGCAAATTTGATTACAATGGTTTGTTTGTTCTAGGTGTGCAAGATGTGGTTCTTTCACACATATACGTGTATCTATTCTTCCTCGCATCCTTTGCCAATGTAGGTTATGACACAATGTTGAGCAGTCTTCTCCTGGTCTTCCGTACGTCTTTGGTGGTTATATATTTCACATGGTTTGTATATCTCTGTTAACCCCAATATGGTAATGTATCCAATCCTCATCCCTTTCTATTTGGTGAACCATAAGTTTTTTAATGAATCTGTGATTGCCTTTCTCTGTGGAAATATCTTCATTGGTATCAATTTTTAAGTAACTCCTGAAAGTGATATGATAGGATATGTGCCTTTTGCTTTCTCACTTACTACACGTGGCGTGATTACGTCTAGACTCATCTATGGTGCTGCAAATGGCATTGTTTCTTTTTTTTCACTAGCGAATATTCCATCTGTAAATGGAGGAGTTCTTCTTTGCCCACCCATCTGTTGGTGGTCTTTTTGGTGACTTCCATATCTTGGCTATTGTAATACTGGGCAATGCAGATTTGCCTGCCTGTGTCTTTCCAATTCTCTCTTCTTAGATTATAGGTGGAGGAGTGGGCCTGCTGGATCATATGGTAGCTCAATGTTGACCTTTTTAAGGCACCTCCATTCTGTTCTCATTCGTGGCCCTTTCCAACTTACGTCCCCCTTGAAGTTGAGGGTATGCATTTCTCCACAACACCTTCAGCATTTATTGTTTGTAGTTTTCTTGCTCATGGTTATTCTGACAAGTGTGAGCTGATACCTCTTTGTGGTTGAATTCGCATGTGCCTCATAATCCGTTGAAATTGAGCTTTAAGGCATGTCCTTTTTATTTTTCAAGCAGTGATTACCCCTTAGTTCTTCAAAGTGTTCTCTTAAAGTACGTGTCACCTTTTGAAATGTTTTGGCCGTTACCTCCCTGAAGACATTTTGAGGGCAGGTTTCATTTACAGTTCTGCAGTACTTGTTCCTATGAAATGACCATTAGCACAGGCTTTAAAACTGCTTTTGCAGGTAACTGCCAGAGGGCGGCAGCCTTTCTATGTTCCCCACCCTGGTAACTAGGGAAAAGCCCTTGCGGCCTGTGGTGTTTCTCGGTTATAAATTAGAGTGGAGTGTGCCCGGACAAACCCACACAAGCTGATGTCTCCTTACTTTCGTTGGATTTTTAAATTTAATTTTTATTTTTTATTGGAGTAATTTTCCACTGTGTACGTGGACCACTTCTTCTTTGTGCATTCCTCGGTTGATGGACATTTTCATTGCTTCCAAGTGTTGGCTATGGTAAATATTGTTGGAGTGCAGGATTGCCAGCCTGTGACTTTTGGATTCTCATTTTCTCAGGTGATAGGCCCAGCAGTGGGTGTGATTGATTGACTGGTAGCACCGTGTTTCCCTTTTCAAAGCACCTTCTTTGTGTTTTCATTAGTGGCTCTTACCACGTCCCCCTTAGAATCGAGGGTACGCATTTCTCCACAATCGCTTCAGCATTTATTGTTTACAGCATTGATGCTAATGGCCCTTCTGGCTGCTGTGAGCTGATAGGTTTTTGTAATTTGGGTTTGCATGTCTTTGAACATTCGTAAAACTCATCATTTTTCTCCGCCGTTTTCTTTTCCGTTAAAAAAAGGAAACAATTGGCAGTACAATATAACTCTTGAAATTGTCTTCTTTGAAGGTTGCCCTCTTTTGAATTATTTGGTCGATTTTCCACCCCAGCGTTTTTTTAGAGAGCAGGTGTCATTTCCCGAACTGCAAGTTTGGTGAATATTTAGTGACCTTTAGCAATGGGTTTAAAGCTGCTGTTGTGGGAAGCGGCCTCTAGGAGGCAGCATTTCCCCATTCCCAAATCTGGGGAGTAGGGCAGCAGAGCCTTTCTGGAAGTCGTGTTCCTAGGTTGTAAATTACATTGGAATGTGCGTGGCGAAACCCCCACAAGTTTATGTGTCATTATTTCTTCTTGGTTTTTAAAAGTGTTTTAATTGGGGTAAAGCTTAGAATATTGTTTGTCCTAGGTGTACACAATCTGGTTCATTTGTACATTATATATGTCTATTCAAGTACAGATCCTCTTCCCATGTAAAATGTTACAGAGGGTTCCGCAGACTTCCCTTGCTATATGGTTGGTCTTTTTGAGATATGTATATCATATGTGTTTGTATACATATAGTAACACTAATCTTAATTTATCCATTCCCCCCACCGGTCGTTTTAGATGAGCATAGTTTGTTTTCTAAATCTGTGAGTGTCTTTCTCTGTGGAAATATGTTCATTTGTGTCAGTTATTAGATAACGCCTATAAGTGCTATCATAGAACAGAGGTCTTTTGCTTTCCAACTTACCTCATCTTTCGTGATTATCTCCAGACTCATTTGTGGTGCCTCAAAGAGCAATGGTTCATTGTCTTCCATGGCTCATATTCCATTGTGTACATGGACCACTTCTTCTTTATCCATTTACCTGTTGTTGGACATTTTGATTGCTTCACTGTCTTGGCTATTGTGAATAAGGCTGCACTGCAGCTTTTGCGGCCTGTGTCTTCTCGATTCTTGTCTTCTCAGGTGAGAGGTCCAATGGTGCGCCTGCTGGATTGAATAGTACCTCCATTTTTACTTTTAAACACAGCTCCTTTCTGTTCTCATTATTGGCTGTTACCCCTTTACGTCTCACCAGCAGGCAGAGGGTACACAGTTCTCTAAAACCCCTTCAGCATTTATTGTTTGTAGACTTTTTGCTGATGGTCAGTCGACTGGTGTAAGTTGAAACTTTTTGTAGATTAGATTGCATGCGTCTAACACTCCCTGAGGTTGAGCTTTTATCCATTTTCCTTTTTTTTAAAAAGAGTGTGAGTAAAACTTAACTCTTCCTAATCTCTTCTTGAAACATTTGCCTGTTTTGAATTTTTTGCCCATTCCCTACTTCAGCACAAATATTTAGGGCAAGTGTCCTTTACAGCCCTGAGTCCTTGTGAATGTTAAGTGACCATTGGCTGTGACTTTAAAGCTGCTCTTGCAGGATACGGCCACAAGGTGGCAGCATTTCTCCTTTACCAAATTTGGTTACTAGGGAAACAGAGCCTTAATGGAAGTGGTGTTCTAGGTTGTATATTAGAATGGAATGTGCCAGGAAAAAGCCCTTTAACTTTATGTCTCATTACTTCTTGTTCATATTTGTAACTTACTTTTTATTTTTTATCCCAGCAAATTTGATTACAATGGTTTGTTTGTTCTAGGTGTGCAAGATGTGGTTCTTTCACACATATACGTGTATCTATTCTTCCTCGCATCCTTTGCCAATGTAGGTTATGACACAATGTTGAGCAGTCTTCTCCTGGTCTTCCGTACGTCTTTGGTGGTTATATATTTCACATGGTTTGTATATCTCTGTTAACCCCAATATGGTAATGTATCCAATCCTCATCCCTTTCTATTTGGTGAACCATAAGTTTTTTAATGAATCTGTGATTGCCTTTCTCTGTGGAAATATCTTCATTGGTATCAATTTTTAAGTAACTCCTGAAAGTGATATGATAGGATATGTGCCTTTTGCTTTCTCACTTACTACACGTGGCGTGATTACGTCTAGACTCATCTATGGTGCTGCAAATGGCATTGTTTCTTTTTTTTCACTAGCGAATATTCCATCTGTAAATGGAGGAGTTCTTCTTTGCCCACCCATCTGTTGGTGGTCTTTTTGGTGACTTCCATATCTTGGCTATTGTAATACTGGGCAATGCAGATTTGCCTGCCTGTGTCTTTCCAATTCTCTCTTCTTAGATTATAGGTGGAGGAGTGGGCCTGCTGGATCATATGGTAGCTCAATGTTGACCTTTTTAAGGCACCTCCATTCTGTTCTCATTCGTGGCCCTTTCCAACTTACGTCCCCCTTGAAGTTGAGGCTATGCATTTCTCCACAACACCTTCAGCATTTATTGTTTGTAGTTTTCTTGCTCATGGTTATTCTGACAAGTGTGAGCTGATACCTCTTTGTGGTTGAATTCGCATGTGCCTCATAATCCGTTGAAATTGAGCTTTAAGGCATGTCCTTTTTATTTTTCAAGCAGTGATTACCCCTTAGTTCTTCAAAGTGTTCTCTTAAAGTACGTGTCACCTTTTGAAATGTTTTGGCCGTTACCTCCCTGAAGACATTTTGAGGGCAGGTTTCATTTACAGTTCTGCAGTACTTGTTCCTATGAAATGACCATTAGCACAGGCTTTAAAACTGCTTTTGCAGGTAACTGCCAGAGGGCGGCAGCCTTTCTATGTTCCCCACCCTGGTAACTAGGGAAAAGCCCTTGCGGCCTGTGGTGTTTCTCGGTTATAAATTAGAGTGGAGTGTGCCCGGACAAACCCACACAAGCTGATGTCTCCTTACTTTCGTTGGATTTTTAAATTTAATTTTTATTTTTTATTGGAGTAATTTTCCACTGTGTACGTGGACCACTTCTTCTTTGTGCATTCCTCGGTTGATGGACATTTTCATTGCTTCCAAGTGTTGGCTATGGTAAATATTGTTGGAGTGCAGGATTGCCAGCCTGTGACTTTTGGATTCTCATTTTCTCAGGTGATAGGCCCAGCAGTGGGTGTGATTGATTGACTGGTAGCACCGTGTTTCCCTTTTCAAAGCACCTTCTTTGTGTTTTCATTAGTGGCTCTTACCACGTCCCCCTTAGAATCGAGGGTACGCATTTCTCCACAATCGCTTCAGCATTTATTGTTTACAGCATTGATGCTAATGGCCCTTCTGGCTGCTGTGAGCTGATAGGTTTTTGTAATTTGGGTTTGCATGTCTTTGAACATTCGTAAAACTCATCATTTTTCTCCGCCGTTTTCTTTTCCGTTAAAAAAAGGAAACAATTGGCAGTACAATATAACTCTTGAAATTGTCTTCTTTGAAGGTTGCCCTCTTTTGAATTATTTGGTCGATTTTCCACCCCAGCGTTTTTTTAGAGAGCAGGTGTCATTTCCCGAACTGCAAGTTTGGTGAATATTTAGTGACCTTTAGCAATGGGTTTAAAGCTGCTGTTGTGGGAAGCGGCCTCTAGGAGGCAGCATTTCCCCATTCCCAAATCTGGGGAGTAGGGCAGCAGAGCCTTTCTGGAAGTCGTGTTCCTAGGTTGTAAATTACATTGGAATGTGCGTGGCGAAACCCCCACAAGTTTATGTGTCATTATTTCTTCTTGGTTTTTAAAAGTGTTTTAATTGGGGTAAAGCTTAGAATATTGTTTGTCCTAGGTGTACACAATCTGGTTCATTTGTACATTATATATGTCTATTCAAGTACAGATCCTCTTCCCATGTAAAATGTTACAGAGGGTTCCGCAGACTTCCCTTGCTATATGGTTGGTCTTTTTGAGATATGTATATCATATGTGTTTGTATACATATAGTAACACTAATCTTAATTTATCCATTCCCCCCACCGGTCGTTTTAGATGAGCATAGTTTGTTTTCTAAATCTGTGAGTGTCTTTCTCTGTGGAAATATGTTCATTTGTGTCAGTTATTAGATAACGCCTATAAGTGCTATCATAGAACAGAGGTCTTTTGCTTTCCAACTTACCTCATCTTTCGTGATTATCTCCAGACTCATTTGTGGTGCCTCAAAGAGCAATGGTTCATTGTCTTCCATGGCTCATATTCCATTGTGTACATGGACCACTTCTTCTTTATCCATTTACCTGTTGTTGGACATTTTGATTGCTTCACTGTCTTGGCTATTGTGAATAAGGCTGCACTGCAGCTTTTGCGGCCTGTGTCTTCTCGATTCTTGTCTTCTCAGGTGAGAGGTCCAATGGTGCGCCTGCTGGATTGAATAGTACCTCCATTTTTACTTTTAAACACAGCTCCTTTCTGTTCTCATTATTGGCTGTTACCCCTTTACGTCTCACCAGCAGGCAGAGGGTACACAGTTCTCTAAAACCCCTTCAGCATTTATTGTTTGTAGACTTTTTGCTGATGGTCAGTCGACTGGTGTAAGTTGAAACTTTTTGTAGATTAGATTGCATGCGTCTAACACTCCCTGAGGTTGAGCTTTTATCCATTTTCCTTTTTTTTAAAAAGAGTGTGAGTAAAACTTAACTCTTCCTAATCTCTTCTTGAAACATTTGCCTGTTTTGAATTTTTTGCCCATTCCCTACTTCAGCACAAATATTTAGGGCAAGTGTCCTTTACAGCCCTGAGTCCTTGTGAATGTTAAGTGACCATTGGCTGTGACTTTAAAGCTGCTCTTGCAGGATACGGCCACAAGGTGGCAGCATTTCTCCTTTACCAAATTTGGTTACTAGGGAAACAGAGCCTTAATGGAAGTGGTGTTCTAGGTTGTATATTAGAATGGAATGTGCCAGGAAAAAGCCCTTTAACTTTATGTCTCATTACTTCTTGTTCATATTTGTAATTTACTTTTTATTTTTTATCCCAGCAAATTTGATTACAATGGTTTGTTTGTTCTACAACGGTGTGCAAGATGTGGTTCTTTCACACATATACGTGTATCTATTCTTCCTCGCATCCTTTGCCAATGTAGGTTATGACACAATGTTGAGCAGTCTTCTCCTGGTCTTCCGTACGTCTTTGGTGGTTATATATTTCACATGGTTTGTATATCTCTGTTAACCCCAATATGGTAATGTATCCAATCCTCATCCCTTTCTATTTGGTGAACCATAAGTTTTTTAATGAATCTGTGATTGCCTTTCTCTGTGGAAATATCTTCATTGGTATCAATTTTTAAGTAACTCCTGAAAGTGATATGATAGGATATGTGCCTTTTGCTTTCTCACTTACTACACTTGGCGTGATTACGTCTAGACTCATCTATGGTGCTGCAAATGGCATTGTTTCATTTTTTTCACTAGGGAATATTCCATCTGTAAATGGAGGAGTTCTTCTTTGCCCACCCATCTGTTGGTGGTCTTTTTGGTGACTTCCATATCTTGGCTATTGTAATACTGGGCAATGCAGATTTGCCTGCCTGTGTCTTTCCAATTCTCTCTTCTTAGATTATAGGTGGAGGAGTGGGCCTGCTGGATCATATGGTAGCTCAATGTTGACCTTTTTAAGGCACCTCCATTCTGTTCTCATTCGTGGCCCTTTCCAACTTACGTCCCCCTTGAAGTTGAGGGTATGCATTTCTCCACAACACCTTCAGCATTTATTGTTTGTAGTTTTCTTGCTCATGGTTATTCTGACAAGTGTGAGCTGATACCTCTTTGTGGTTGAATTCGCATGTGCCTCATAATCCGTTGAAATTGAGCTTTAAGGCATGTCGTTTTTATTTTTCAAGCAGTGATTACCCCTTAGTTCTTCAAAGTGTTCTCTTAAAGTACGTGTCACCTTTTGAAATGTTTTGGCCGTTACCTCCCTGAAGACATTTTGAGGGCAGGTTTCATTTACAGTTCTGCAGTACTTGTTCCTATGAAATGACCATTAGCACAGGCTTTAAAACTGCTTTTGCAGGTAACTGCCAGAGGGCGGCAGCCTTTCTATGTTCCCCACCCTGGTAACTAGGGAAAAGCCCTTGCGGCCTGTGGTGTTTCTCGGTTATAAATTAGAGTGGAGTGTGCCCGGACAAACCCACACAAGCTGATGTCTCCTTACTTTCGTTGGATTTTTAAATTTAATTTTTATTTTTTATTGGAGTAATTTTCCACTGTGTACGTGGACCACTTCTTCTTTGTGCATTCCTCGGTTGATGGACATTTTCATTGCTTCCAAGTGTTGGCTATGGTAAATATTGTTGGAGTGCAGGATTGCCAGCCTGTGACTTTTGGATTCTCATTTTCTCAGGTGATAGGCCCAGCAGTGGGTGTGATTGATTGACTGGTAGCACCGTGTTTCCCTTTTCAAAGCACCTTCTTTGTGTTTTCATTAGTGGCTCTTACCACGTCCCCCTTAGAATCGAGGGTACGCATTTCTCCACAATCGCTTCAGCATTTATTGTTTACAGCATTGATGCTAATGGCCCTTCTGGCTGCTGTGAGCTGATAGGTTTTTGTAATTTGGGTTTGCATGTCTTTGAACATTCGTAAAACTCATCATTTTTCTCCGCCGTTTTCTTTTCCGTTAAAAAAAGGAAACAATTGGCAGTACAATATAACTCTTGAAATTGTCTTCTTTGAAGGTTGCCCTCTTTTGAATTATTTGGTCGATTTTCCACCCCAGCGTTTTTTTCGAGAGCAGGTGCCATTTCCCGAACTGCAAGTTTGGTGAATATTTAGTGACCTTTAGCAATGGGTTTAAAGCTGCTGTTGTGGGAAGTGGCCTCAAGGAGGCAGCATTTCTCCATTCCCAAATCTGGGTAGTAGGGCAGCAGAGCCTTTCTGGAAGTCGTGTTCCTAGGTTGTAAATTACATTGGAATGTGCGTGGCGAAACCCCCACAAGTTTATGTGTCATTATTTCTTCTTGGTTTTTAAAAGTGTTTTAATTGGGGTAAAGCTTAGAATATTGTTTGTCCTAGGTGTACACAATCTGGTTCGTTTGTACATTATATATGTCTATTCAAGTACAGATCCTCTTCCCATGTAAAATGTTAGAGGGTTCCGCAGACTTCCCTTGCTATATGGTTGGTCTTTTTGAGATATGTATATCATATGTGTTTGTATACATATAGTAACACTAATCTTAATTTATCCATTCCCCCCACCGGTCGTTTTAGATGAGCATAGTTTGTTTTCTAAATCAGAGTGTCTTTCTCTGTGGAGATATGTTCATTTGTGTCAGTTATTAGGTAACGCCTATAAGTGCTACCATAGAAAACAGGTCTTTTGCTTTCCAACTTACCTCATCTTTCGTGATTATCTCCAGACTCATTTGTGGTGCCTCAAAGAGCAATGGTTCATTGTCTTCCATGGCTCATATTCCATTGTGTACATGGACCACTTCTTCTTTATCCATTTACCTGTTGTTGGACATTTTGATTGCTTCACTGTCTTGGCTATTGTGAATAAGGCTGCACTGCAGCTTTTGCGGCCTGTGTCTTCTCGATTCTTGTCTTCTCAGGTGAGAGGTCCAATGGTGCGCCTGCTGGATTGAATAGTACCTCCATTTTTACTTTTAAACACAGCTCCATTCTGTTCTCATTATTGGCTGTTACCCCTTTACGTCTCACCAGCAGGCAGAGGGTACACAGTTCTCTAAAACCCCTTCAGCATTTATTGTTTGTAGACTTTTTGCTGATGGTCAGTCGACTGGTGTAAGTTGAAACTTTTTGTAGATTAGATTGCATGCGTCTAACACTCCCTGAGGTTGAGCTTTTATCCATTTTCCTTTTTTTTAAAAAGAGTGTGAGTAAAACTTAACTCTTCCTAATCTCTTCTTGAAACATTTGCCTGTTTTGAATTTTTTGCCCATTCCCTACTTCAGCACAAATATTTAGGGCAAGTGTCCTTTACAGCCCTGAGTCCTTGTGAATGTTAAGTGACCATTAGCTGTGACTTTAAAGCTGCTCTTGCAGGAAACGGCCACTAGGTGGCAGCATTTCTCCTTTTCCAAATTTGGTTACTAGGGAAACAGAGCCTTAATGGAAGTGGTGTTCTAGGGTGTATATTAGAATGGAATGTGCCAGGAAAAAGCCCTTTAACTTTATGTCTCATTACTTCTTGTTCATATTTGTAATTTACTTTTTATTTTTTATCCCAGCAAATTTGATTACAATGGTTTGTTTGTTCTAGGTGTGCAAGATGTGGTTCTTTCACACATATACGTGTATCTATTCTTCCTCGCATCCTTTGCCAATGTAGGTTATGACACAATGTTGAGTAGTCTTCTCCTGCTCTTCCGTACGTCTTTGGTGGTTATATATTTCACATGGTTTGTATATCTCTGT
The DNA here is from genome assembly GCF_965194805.1 of Balaenoptera borealis. Lineage (NCBI taxonomy): Eukaryota > Metazoa > Chordata > Mammalia > Artiodactyla > Balaenopteridae > Balaenoptera > Balaenoptera borealis. The sequence goes on from NC_138873.1 coordinate 90,706,255, forward strand.
TAACCCCAATATGGCAATGTATCCAATCCTCATCCCTTTCTATTTGGTGAACCATAAGTTTTTTAATGAATCTGTGATTGCCTTTCTCTGTGGAAATATCTTCATTGGTATCAATTTTTAAGTAACTCCTGAAAGTGATATGATAGTATATGTGCCTTTTGCTTTTCACTTACTACACGTGGCGTGATTACGACTAGACTCATCTATGGTGCTGCAAATGGCATTGTTTCTTTTTTTCACTAGCGAATATTCCATCTGTACATGGAGGAGTTCTTCTTTGCCCACCCATCTGTTGGTGGTCTTTTTGGTGACTTCCATATCTTGGCTATTGTAATACTGGGCAATGCAGATTTGCCTGCCTGTGTCTTTCCAATTCTCTCTTCTTAGATTATAGGTGGAGGAGTGGGCCTGCTGGATCATATGGTAGCTCAATGTTGACCTTTTTAAGGCACCTCCATTCTGTTCTCATTCGTGGCCCTTTCCAACTTACGTCCCCCTTGAAGTTGAGGGTATGCATTTCTCCACAACACCTTCAGCATTTATTGTTTGTAGTTTTCTTGCTCATGGTTATTCTGACAAGTGTGAGCTGATACCTCTTTGTGGTTGAATTCGCATGTGCCTCATAATCCGTTGAAATTGAGCTTTAAGGCATGTCCTTTTTATTTTTCAAGCAGTGATTACCCCTTAGTTCTTCAAAGTGTTCTCTTAAAGTACGTGTCACCTTTTGAAATGTTTTGGCCGTTACCTCCCTGAAGACATTTTGAGGGCAGGTTTCATTTACAGTTCTGCAGTACTTGTTCCTATGAAATGACCATTAGCACAGGCTTTAAAACTGCTTTTGCAGGTAACTGCCAGAGGGCGGCAGCCTTTCTATGTTCCCCACCCTGGTAACTAGGGAAAAGCCCTTGCGGCCTGTGGTGTTTCTCGGTTATAAATTAGAGTGGAGTGTGCCCGGACAAACCCACACAAGCTGATGTCTCCTTACTTTCGTTGGATTTTTAAATTTAATTTTTATTTTTTATTGGAGTAATTTTCCACTGTGTACGTGGACCACTTCTTCTTTGTGCATTCCTCGGTTGATGGACATTTTCATTGCTTCCAAGTGTTGGCTATGGTAAATATTGTTGGAGTGCAGGATTGCCAGCCTGTGACTTTTGGATTCTCATTTTCTCAGGTGATAGGCCCAGCAGTGGGTGTGATTGATTGACTGGTAGCACCGTGTTTCCCTTTTCAAAGCACCTTCTTTGTGTTTTCATTAGTGGCTCTTACCACGTCCCCCTTAGAATCGAGGGTACGCATTTCTCCACAATCGCTTCAGCATTTATTGTTTACAGCATTGATGCTAATGGCCCTTCTGGCTGCTGTGAGCTGATAGGTTTTTGTAATTTGGGTTTGCATGTCTTTGAACATTCGTAAAACTCATCATTTTTCTCCGCCGTTTTCTTTTCCGTTAAAAAAAGGAAACAATTGGCAGTACAATATAACTCTTGAAATTGTCTTCTTTGAAGGTTGCCCTCTTTTGAATTATTTGGTCGATTTTCCACCCCAGCGTTTTTTTAGAGAGCAGGTGTCATTTCCCGAACTGCAAGTTTGGTGAATATTTAGTGACCTTTAGCAATGGGTTTAAAGCTGCTGTTGTGGGAAGCGGCCTCTAGGAGGCAGCATTTCCCCATTCCCAAATCTGGGGAGTAGGGCAGCAGAGCCTTTCTGGAAGTCGTGTTCCTAGGTTGTAAATTACATTGGAATGTGCGTGGCGAAACCCCCACAAGTTTATGTGTCATTATTTCTTCTTGGTTTTTAAAAGTGTTTTAATTGGGGTAAAGCTTAGAATATTGTTTGTCCTAGGTGTACACAATCTGGTTCATTTGTACATTATATATGTCTATTCAAGTACAGATCCTCTTCCCATGTAAAATGTTACAGAGGGTTCCGCAGACTTCCCTTGCTATATGGTTGGTCTTTTTGAGATATGTATATCATATGTGTTTGTATACATATAGTAACACTAATCTTAATTTATCCATTCCCCCCACCGGTCGTTTTAGATGAGCATAGTTTGTTTTCTAAATCTGTGAGTGTCTTTCTCTGTGGAAATATGTTCATTTGTGTCAGTTATTAGATAACGCCTATAAGTGCTATCATAGAACAGAGGTCTTTTGCTTTCCAACTTACCTCATCTTTCGTGATTATCTCCAGACTCATTTGTGGTGCCTCAAAGAGCAATGGTTCATTGTCTTCCATGGCTCATATTCCATTGTGTACATGGACCACTTCTTCTTTATCCATTTACCTGTTGTTGGACATTTTGATTGCTTCACTGTCTTGGCTATTGTGAATAAGGCTGCACTGCAGCTTTTGCGGCCTGTGTCTTCTCGATTCTTGTCTTCTCAGGTGAGAGGTCCAATGGTGCGCCTGCTGGATTGAATAGTACCTCCATTTTTACTTTTAAACACAGCTCCTTTCTGTTCTCATTATTGGCTGTTACCCCTTTACGTCTCACCAGCAGGCAGAGGGTACACAGTTCTCTAAAACCCCTTCAGCATTTATTGTTTGTAGACTTTTTGCTGATGGTCAGTCGACTGGTGTAAGTTGAAACTTTTTGTAGATTAGATTGCATGCGTCTAACACTCCCTGAGGTTGAGCTTTTATCCATTTTCCTTTTTTTTAAAAAGAGTGTGAGTAAAACTTAACTCTTCCTAATCTCTTCTTGAAACATTTGCCTGTTTTGAATTTTTTGCCCATTCCCTACTTCAGCACAAATATTTAGGGCAAGTGTCCTTTACAGCCCTGAGTCCTTGTGAATGTTAAGTGACCATTGGCTGTGACTTTAAAGCTGCTCTTGCAGGATACGGCCACAAGGTGGCAGCATTTCTCCTTTACCAAATTTGGTTACTAGGGAAACAGAGCCTTAATGGAAGTGGTGTTCTAGGTTGTATATTAGAATGGAATGTGCCAGGAAAAAGCCCTTTAACTTTATGTCTCATTACTTCTTGTTCATATTTGTAATTTACTTTTTATTTTTTATCCCAGCAAATTTGATTACAATGGTTTGTTTGTTCTACAACGGTGTGCAAGATGTGGTTCTTTCACACATATACGTGTATCTATTCTTCCTCGCATCCTTTGCCAATGTAGGTTATGACACAATGTTGAGCAGTCTTCTCCTGGTCTTCCGTACGTCTTTGGTGGTTATATATTTCACATGGTTTGTATATCTCTGTTAACCCCAATATGGTAATGTATCCAATCCTCATCCCTTTCTATTTGGTGAACCATAAGTTTTTTAATGAATCTGTGATTGCCTTTCTCTGTGGAAATATCTTCATTGGTATCAATTTTTAAGTAACTCCTGAAAGTGATATGATAGGATATGTGCCTTTTGCTTTCTCACTTACTACACTTGGCGTGATTACGTCTAGACTCATCTATGGTGCTGCAAATGGCATTGTTTCATTTTTTTCACTAGGGAATATTCCATCTGTAAATGGAGGAGTTCTTCTTTGCCCACCCATCTGTTGGTGGTCTTTTTGGTGACTTCCATATCTTGGCTATTGTAATACTGGGCAATGCAGATTTGCCTGCCTGTGTCTTTCCAATTCTCTCTTCTTAGATTATAGGTGGAGGAGTGGGCCTGCTGGATCATATGGTAGCTCAATGTTGACCTTTTTAAGGCACCTCCATTCTGTTCTCATTCGTGGCCCTTTCCAACTTACGTCCCCCTTGAAGTTGAGGGTATGCATTTCTCCACAACACCTTCAGCATTTATTGTTTGTAGTTTTCTTGCTCATGGTTATTCTGACAAGTGTGAGCTGATACCTCTTTGTGGTTGAATTCGCATGTGCCTCATAATCCGTTGAAATTGAGCTTTAAGGCATGTCCTTTTTATTTTTCAAGCAGTGATTACCCCTTAGTTCTTCAAAGTGTTCTCTTAAAGTACGTGTCACCTTTTGAAATGTTTTGGCCGTTACCTCCCTGAAGACATTTTGAGGGCAGGTTTCATTTACAGTTCTGCAGTACTTGTTCCTATGAAATGACCATTAGCACAGGCTTTAAAACTGCTTTTGCAGGTAACTGCCAGAGGGCGGCAGCCTTTCTATGTTCCCCACCCTGGTAACTAGGGAAAAGCCCTTGCGGCCTGTGGTGTTTCTCGGTTATAAATTAGAGTGGAGTGTGCCCGGACAAACCCACACAAGCTGATGTCTCCTTACTTTCGTTGGATTTTTAAATTTAATTTTTATTTTTTATTGGAGTAATTTTCCACTGTGTACGTGGACCACTTCTTCTTTGTGCATTCCTCGGTTGATGGACATTTTCATTGCTTCCAAGTGTTGGCTATGGTAAATATTGTTGGAGTGCAGGATTGCCAGCCTGTGACTTTTGGATTCTCATTTTCTCAGGTGATAGGCCCAGCAGTGGGTGTGATTGATTGACTGGTAGCACCGTGTTTCCCTTTTCAAAGCACCTTCTTTGTGTTTTCATTAGTGGCTCTTACCACGTCCCCCTTAGAATCGAGGGTACGCATTTCTCCACAATCGCTTCAGCATTTATTGTTTACAGCATTGATGCTAATGGCCCTTCTGGCTGCTGTGAGCTGATAGGTTTTTGTAATTTGGGTTTGCATGTCTTTGAACATTCGTAAAACTCATCATTTTTCTCCGCCGTTTTCTTTTCCGTTAAAAAAAGGAAACAATTGGCAGTACAATATAACTCTTGAAATTGTCTTCTTTGAAGGTTGCCCTCTTTTGAATTATTTGGTCGATTTTCCACCCCAGCGTTTTTTTAGAGAGCAGGTGTCATTTCCCGAACTGCAAGTTTGGTGAATATTTAGTGACCTTTAGCAATGGGTTTAAAGCTGCTGTTGTGGGAAGCGGCCTCTAGGAGGCAGCATTTCCCCATTCCCAAATCTGGGGAGTAGGGCAGCAGAGCCTTTCTGGAAGTCGTGTTCCTAGGTTGTAAATTACATTGGAATGTGCGTGGCGAAACCCCCACAAGTTTATGTGTCATTATTTCTTCTTGGTTTTTAAAAGTGTTTTAATTGGGGTAAAGCTTAGAATATTGTTTGTCCTAGGTGTACACAATCTGGTTCATTTGTACATTATATATGTCTATTCAAGTACAGATCCTCTTCCCATGTAAAATGTTACAGAGGGTTCCGCAGACTTCCCTTGCTATATGGTTGGTCTTTTTGAGATATGTATATCATATGTGTTTGTATACATATAGTAACACTAATCTTAATTTATCCATTCCCCCCACCGGTCGTTTTAGATGAGCATAGTTTGTTTTCTAAATCTGTGAGTGTCTTTCTCTGTGGAAATATGTTCATTTGTGTCAGTTATTAGATAACGCCTATAAGTGCTATCATAGAACAGAGGTCTTTTGCTTTCCAACTTACCTCATCTTTCGTGATTATCTCCAGACTCATTTGTGGTGCCTCAAAGAGCAATGGTTCATTGTCTTCCATGGCTCATATTCCATTGTGTACATGGACCACTTCTTCTTTATCCATTTACCTGTTGTTGGACATTTTGATTGCTTCACTGTCTTGGCTATTGTGAATAAGGCTGCACTGCAGCTTTTGCGGCCTGTGTCTTCTCGATTCTTGTCTTCTCAGGTGAGAGGTCCAATGGTGCGCCTGCTGGATTGAATAGTACCTCCATTTTTACTTTTAAACACAGCTCCTTTCTGTTCTCATTATTGGCTGTTACCCCTTTACGTCTCACCAGCAGGCAGAGGGTACACAGTTCTCTAAAACCCCTTCAGCATTTATTGTTTGTAGACTTTTTGCTGATGGTCAGTCGACTGGTGTAAGTTGAAACTTTTTGTAGATTAGATTGCATGCGTCTAACACTCCCTGAGGTTGAGCTTTTATCCATTTTCCTTTTTTTTAAAAAGAGTGTGAGTAAAACTTAACTCTTCCTAATCTCTTCTTGAAACATTTGCCTGTTTTGAATTTTTTGCCCATTCCCTACTTCAGCACAAATATTTAGGGCAAGTGTCCTTTACAGCCCTGAGTCCTTGTGAATGTTAAGTGACCATTGGCTGTGACTTTAAAGCTGCTCTTGCAGGATACGGCCACAAGGTGGCAGCATTTCTCCTTTACCAAATTTGGTTACTAGGGAAACAGAGCCTTAATGGAAGTGGTGTTCTAGGTTGTATATTAGAATGGAATGTGCCAGGAAAAAGCCCTTTAACTTTATGTCTCATTACTTCTTGTTCATATTTGTAACTTACTTTTTATTTTTTATCCCAGCAAATTTGATTACAATGGTTTGTTTGTTCTAGGTGTGCAAGATGTGGTTCTTTCACACATATACGTGTATCTATTCTTCCTCGCATCCTTTGCCAATGTAGGTTATGACACAATGTTGAGCAGTCTTCTCCTGGTCTTCCGTACGTCTTTGGTGGTTATATATTTCACATGGTTTGTATATCTCTGTTAACCCCAATATGGTAATGTATCCAATCCTCATCCCTTTCTATTTGGTGAACCATAAGTTTTTTAATGAATCTGTGATTGCCTTTCTCTGTGGAAATATCTTCATTGGTATCAATTTTTAAGTAACTCCTGAAAGTGATATGATAGGATATGTGCCTTTTGCTTTCTCACTTACTACACGTGGCGTGATTACGTCTAGACTCATCTATGGTGCTGCAAATGGCATTGTTTCATTTTTTTCACTAGCGAATATTCCATCTGTAAATGGAGGAGTTCTTCTTTGCCCACCCATCTGTTGGTGGTCTTTTTGGTGACTTCCATATCTTGGCTATTGTAATACTGGGCAATGCAGATTTGCCTGCCTGTGTCTTTCCAATTCTCTCTTCTTAGATTATAGGTGGAGGAGTGGGCCTGCTGGATCATATGGTAGCTCAATGTTGACCTTTTTAAGGCACCTCCATTCTGTTCTCATTCGTGGCCCTTTCCAACTTACGTCCCCCTTGAAGTTGAGGGTATGCATTTCTCCACAACACCTTCAGCATTTATTGTTTGTAGTTTTCTTGCTCATGGTTATTCTGACAAGTGTGAGCTGATACCTCTTTGTGGTTGAATTCGCATGTGCCTCATAATCCGTTGAAATTGAGCTTTAAGGCATGTCCTTTTTATTTTTCAAGCAGTGATTACCCCTTAGTTCTTCAAAGTGTTCTCTTAAAGTACGTGTCACCTTTTGAAATGTTTTGGCCGTTACCTCCCTGAAGACATTTTGAGGGCAGGTTTCATTTACAGTTCTGCAGTACTTGTTCCTATGAAATGACCATTAGCACAGGCTTTAAAACTGCTTTTGCAGGTAACTGCCAGAGGGCGGCAGCCTTTCTATGTTCCCCACCCTGGTAACTAGGGAAAAGCCCTTGCGGCCTGTGGTGTTTCTCGGTTATAAATTAGAGTGGAGTGTGCCCGGACAAACCCACACAAGCTGATGTCTCCTTACTTTCGTTGGATTTTTAAATTTAATTTTTATTTTTTATTGGAGTAATTTTCCACTGTGTACGTGGACCACTTCTTCTTTGTGCATTCCTCGGTTGATGGACATTTTCATTGCTTCCAAGTGTTGGCTATGGTAAATATTGTTGGAGTGCAGGATTGCCAGCCTGTGACTTTTGGATTCTCATTTTCTCAGGTGATAGGCCCAGCAGTGGGTGTGATTGATTGACTGGTAGCACCGTGTTTCCCTTTTCAAAGCACCTTCTTTGTGTTTTCATTAGTGGCTCTTACCACGTCCCCCTTAGAATCGAGGGTACGCATTTCTCCACAATCGCTTCAGCATTTATTGTTTACAGCATTGATGCTAATGGCCCTTCTGGCTGCTGTGAGCTGATAGGTTTTTGTAATTTGGGTTTGCATGTCTTTGAACATTCGTAAAACTCATCATTTTTCTCCGCCGTTTTCTTTTCCGTTAAAAAAAGGAAACAATTGGCAGTACAATATAACTCTTGAAATTGTCTTCTTTGAAGGTTGCCCTCTTTTGAATTATTTGGTCGATTTTCCACCCCAGCGTTTTTTTAGAGAGCAGGTGTCATTTCCCGAACTGCAAGTTTGGTGAATATTTAGTGACCTTTAGCAATGGGTTTAAAGCTGCTGTTGTGGGAAGCGGCCTCTAGGAGGCAGCATTTCCCCATTCCCAAATCTGGGGAGTAGGGCAGCAGAGCCTTTCTGGAAGTCGTGTTCCTAGGTTGTAAATTACATTGGAATGTGCGTGGCGAAACCCCCACAAGTTTATGTGTCATTATTTCTTCTTGGTTTTTAAAAGTGTTTTAATTGGGGTAAAGCTTAGAATATTGTTTGTCCTAGGTGTACACAATCTGGTTCATTTGTACATTATATATGTCTATTCAAGTACAGATCCTCTTCCCATGTAAAATGTTACAGAGGGTTCCGCAGACTTCCCTTGCTATATGGTTGGTCTTTTTGAGATATGTATATCATATGTGTTTGTATACATATAGTAACACTAATCTTAATTTATCCATTCCCCCCACCGGTTGTTTTAGATGAGCATAGTTTGTTTTCTAAATCTGTGAGTGTCTTTCTCTGTGGAAATATGTTCATTTGTGTCAGTTATTAGATAACGCCTATAAGTGCTATCATAGAACACAGGTCTTTTGCTTTCCAACTTACCTCATCTTTCGTGATTATCTCCAGACTCATTTGTGGTGCCTCAAAGAGCAATGGTTCATTGTCTTCCATGGCTCATATTCCATTGTGTACATGGACCACTTCTTCTTTATCCATTTACCTGTTGTTGGACATTTTGATTGCTTCACTGTCTTGGCTATTGTGAATAAGGCTGCACTGCAGCTTTTGCGGCCTGTGTCTTCTCGATTCTTGTCTTCTCAGGTGAGAGGTCCAATGGTGCGCCTGCTGGATTGAATAGTACCTCCATTTTTACTTTTAAACACAGCTCCTTTCTGTTCTCATTATTGGCTGTTACCCCTTTACGTCTCACCAGCAGGCAGAGGGTACACAGTTCTCTAAAACCCCTTCAGCATTTATTGTTTGTAGACTTTTTGCTGATGGTCAGTCGACTGGTGTAAGTTGAAACTTTTTGTAGATTAGATTGCATGCGTCTAACACTCCCTGAGGTTGAGCTTTTATCCATTTTCCTTTTTTTTAAAAAGAGTGTGAGTAAAACTTAACTCTTCCTAATCTCTTCTTGAAACATTTGCCTGTTTTGAATTTTTTGCCCATTCCCTACTTCAGCACAAATATTTAGGGCAAGTGTCCTTTACAGCCCTGAGTCCTTGTGAATGTTAAGTGACCATTGGCTGTGACTTTAAAGCTGCTCTTGCAGGATACGGCCACAAGGTGGCAGCATTTCTCCTTTACCAAATTTGGTTACTAGGGAAACAGAGCCTTAATGGAAGTGGTGTTCTAGGTTGTATATTAGAATGGAATGTGCCAGGGAAAAGCCCTTTAACTTTATGTCTCATTACTTCTTGTTCATATTTGTAATTTACTTTTTATTTTTTATCCCAGCAAATTTGATTACAATGGTTTGTTTGTTCTAGGTGTGCAAGATGTGGTTCTTTCACACATATACGTGTATCTATTCTTCCTCGCATCCTTTGCCAATGTAGGTTATGACACAATGTTGAGCAGTCTTCTCCTGGTCTTCCGTACGTCTTTGGTGGTTATATATTTCACATGGTTTGTATATCTCTGTTAACCCCAATATGGTAATGTATCCAATCCTCATCCCTTTCTATTTGGTGAACCATAAGTTTTTTAATGAATCTGTGATTGCCTTTCTCTGTGGAAATATCTTCATTGGTATGAATTTTTAAGTAACTCCTGAAAGTGATATGATAGGATATGTGCCTTTTGCTTTCTCACTTACTACACTTGGCGTGATTACGTCTAGACTCATCTATGGTGCTGCAAATGGCATTGTTTCATTTTTTTCACTAGCGAATATTCCATCTGTACATGGAGGATTTCTTCTTTGCCCACCCATCTGTTGGTGGTCTTTTTGGTTACTTCCATATCTTGGCTATTGTAATACTGGGCAATGCAAATTTGCCTGCCTGTGTCTTTCCAATTCTCTCTTCTTAGATTATAGGTGGAGGAGTGGGCCTGCTGGATCATATGGTAGCTCAATGTTGACCTTTTTAAGGCACCTCCATTCTGTTCTCATTCGTGGCCCTTTCCAACTTACGTCCCCCTTGAAGTTGAGGGTATGCATTTCTCCACAACACCTTCAGCATTTATTGTTTGTAGTTTTCTTGCTCATGGTTATTCTGACAAGTGTGAGCTGATACCTCTTTGTGGTTGAATTCGCATGTGCCTCATAATCCGTTGAAATTGAGCTTTAAGGCATGTCCTTTTTATTTTTCAAGCAGTGATTACCCCTTAGTTCTTCAAAGTGTTCTCTTAAAGTACGTGTCACCTTTTGAAATGTTTTGGCCGTTACCTCCCTGAAGACATTTTGAGGGCAGGTTTCATTTACAGTTCTGCAGTACTTGTTCCTATGAAATGACCATTAGCACAGGCTTTAAAACTGCTTTTGCAGGTAACTGCCAGAGGGCGGCAGCCTTTCTATGTTCCCCACCCTGGTAACTAGGGAAAAGCCCTTGCGGCCTGTGGTGTTTCTCGGTTATAAATTAGAGTGGAGTGTGCCCGGACAAACCCACACAAGCTGATGTCTCCTTACTTTCGTTGGATTTTTAAATTTAATTTTTATTTTTTATTGGAGTAATTTTCCACTGTGTACGTGGACCACTTCTTCTTTGTGCATTCCTCGGTTGATGGACATTTTCATTGCTTCCAAGTGTTGGCTATGGTAAATATTGTTGGAGTGCAGGATTGCCAGCCTGTGACTTTTGGATTCTCATTTTCTCAGGTGATAGGCCCAGCAGTGGGTGTGATTGATTGACTGGTAGCACCGTGTTTCCCTTTTCAAAGCACCTTCTTTGTGTTTTCATTAGTGGCTCTTACCACGTCCCCCTTAGAATCGAGGGTACGCATTTCTCCACAATCGCTTCAGCATTTATTGTTTACAGCATTGATGCTAATGGCCCTTCTGGCTGCTGTGAGCTGATAGGTTTTTGTAATTTGGGTTTGCATGTCTTTGAACATTCGTAAAACTCATCATTTTTCTCCGCCGTTTTCTTTTCCGTTAAAAAAAGGAAACAATTGGCAGTACAATATAACTCTTGAAATTGTCTTCTTTGAAGGTTGCCCTCTTTTGAATTATTTGGTCGATTTTCCACCCCAGCGTTTTTTTCGAGAGCAGGTGTCATTTCCCGAACTGCAAGTTTGGTGAATATTTAGTGACCTTTAGCAATGGGTTTAAAGCTGCTGTTGTGGGAAGCGGCCTCTAGGAGGCAGCATTTCCCCATTCCCAAATCTGGGGAGTAGGGCAGCAGAGCCTTTCTGGAAGTCGTGTTCCTAGGTTGTAAATTACATTGGAATGTGCGTGGCGAAACCCCCACAAGTTTATGTGTCATTATTTCTTCTTGGTTTTTAAAAGTGTTTTAATTGGGGTAAAGCTTAGAATATTGTTTGTCCTAGGTGTACACAATCTGGTTCATTTGTACATTATATATGTCTATTCAAGTACAGATCCTCTTCCCATGTAAAATGTTACAGAGGGTTCCGCAGACTTCCCTTGCTATATGGTTGGTCTTTTTGAGATATGTATATCATATGTGTTTGTATACATATAGTAACACTAATCTTAATTTATCCATTCCCCCCACCGGTCGTTTTAGATGAGCATAGTTTGTTTTCTAAATCTGTGAGTGTCTTTCTCTGTGGAAATATGTTCATTTGTGTCAGTTATTAGATAACGCCTATAAGTGCTATCATAGAACACAGGTCTTTTGCTTTCCAACTTACCTCATCTTTCGTGATTATCTCCAGACTCATTTGTGGTGCCTCAAAGAGCAATGGTTCATTGTCTTCCATGGCTCATATTCCATTGTGTACATGGACCACTTCTTCTTTATCCATTTACCTGTTGTTGGACATTTTGATTGCTTCACTGTCTTGGCTATTGTGAATAAGGCTGCACTGCAGCTTTTGCGGCCTGTGTCTTCTCGATTCTTGTCTTCTCAGGTGAGAGGTCCAATGGTGCGCCTGCTGGATTGAATAGTACCTCCATTTTTACTTTTAAACACAGCTCCTTTCTGTTCTCATTATTGGCTGTTACCCCTTTACGTCTCACCAGCAGGCAGAGGGTACACAGTTCTCTAAAACCCCTTCAGCATTTATTGTTTGTAGACTTTTTGCTGATGGTCAGTCGACTGGTGTAAGTTGAAACTTTTTGTAGATTAGATTGCATGCGTCTAACACTCCCTGAGGTTGAGCTTTTATCCATTTTCCTTTTTTTTAAAAAGAGTGTGAGTAAAACTTAACTCTTCCTAATCTCTTCTTGAAACATTTGCCTGTTTTGAATTTTTTGCCCATTCCCTACTTCAGCACAAATATTTAGGGCAAGTGTCCTTTACAGCCCTGAGTCCTTGTGAATGTTAAGTGACCATTGGCTGTGACTTTAAAGCTGCTCTTGCAGGATACGGCCACAAGGTGGCAGCATTTCTCCTTTACCAAATTTGGTTACTAGGGAAACAGAGCCTTAATGGAAGTGGTGTTCTAGGTTGTATATTAGAATGGAATGTGCCAGGAAAAAGCCCTTTAACTTTATGTCTCATTACTTCTTGTTCATATTTGTAATTTACTTTTTATTTTTTATCCCAGCAAATTTGATTACAATGGTTTGTTTGTTCTACAACGGTGTGCAAGATGTGGTTCTTTCACACATATACGTGTATCTATTCTTCCTCGCATCCTTTGCCAATGTAGGTTATGACACAATGTTGAGCAGTCTTCTCCTGGTCTTCCGTACGTCTTTGGTGGTTATATATTTCACATGGTTTGTATATCTCTGTTAACCCCAATATGGTAATGTATCCAATCCTCATCCCTTTCTATTTGGTGAACCATAAGTTTTTTAATGAATCTGTGATTGCCTTTCTCTGTGGAAATATCTTCATTGGTATCAATTTTTAAGTAACTCCTGAAAGTGATATGATAGGATATGTGCCTTTTGCTTTCTCACTTACTACACTTGGCGTGATTACGTCTAGACTCATCTATGGTGCTGCAAATGGCATTGTTTCATTTTTTTCACTAGCGAATATTCCATCTGTAAATGGAGGAGTTCTTCTTTGCCCACCCATCTGTTGGTGGTCTTTTTGGTGACTTCCATATCTTGGCTATTGTAATACTGGGCAATGCAGATTTGCCTGCCTGTGTCTTTCCAATTCTCTCTTCTTAGATTATAGGTGGAGGAGTGGGCCTGCTGGATCATATGGTAGCTCAATGTTGACCTTTTTAAGGCACCTCCATTCTGTTCTCATTCGTGGCCCTTTCCAACTTACGTCCCCCTTGAAGTTGAGGCTATGCATTTCTCCACAACACCTTCAGCATTTATTGTTTGTAGTTTTCTTGCTCATGGTTATTCTGACAAGTGTGAGCTGATACCTCTTTGTGGTTGAATTCGCATGTGCCTCATAATCCGTTGAAATTGAGCTTTAAGGCATGTCCTTTTTATTTTTCAAGCAGTGATTACCCCTTAGTTCTTCAAAGTGTTCTCTTAAAGTACGTGTCACCTTTTGAAATGTTTTGGCCGTTACCTCCCTGAAGACATTTTGAGGGCAGGTTTCATTTACAGTTCTGCAGTACTTGTTCCTATGAAATGACCATTAGCACAGGCTTTAAAACTGCTTTTGCAGGTAACTGCCAGAGGGCGGCAGCCTTTCTATGTTCCCCACCCTGGTAACTAGGGAAAAGCCCTTGCGGCCTGTGGTGTTTCTCGGTTATAAATTAGAGTGGAGTGTGCCCGGACAAACCCACACAAGCTGATGTCTCCTTACTTTCGTTGGATTTTTAAATTTAATTTTTATTTTTTATTGGAGTAATTTTCCACTGTGTACGTGGACCACTTCTTCTTTGTGCATTCCTCGGTTGATGGACATTTTCATTGCTTCCAAGTGTTGGCTATGGTAAATATTGTTGGAGTGCAGGATTGCCAGCCTGTGACTTTTGGATTCTCATTTTCTCAGGTGATAGGCCCAGCAGTGGGTGTGATTGATTGACTGGTAGCACCGTGTTTCCCTTTTCAAAGCACCTTCTTTGTGTTTTCATTAGTGGCTCTTACCACGTCCCCCTTAGAATCGAGGGTACGCATTTCTCCACAATCGCTTCAGCATTTATTGTTTACAGCATTGATGCTAATGGCCCTTCTGGCTGCTGTGAGCTGATAGGTTTTTGTAATTTGGGTTTGCATGTCTTTGAACATTCGTAAAACTCATCATTTTTCTCCGCCGTTTTCTTTTCCGTTAAAAAAAGGAAACAATTGGCAGTACAATATAACTCTTGAAATTGTCTTCTTTGAAGGTTGCCCTCTTTTGAATTATTTGGTCGATTTTCCACCCCAGCGTTTTTTTAGAGAGCAGGTGTCATTTCCCGAACTGCAAGTTTGGTGAATATTTAGTGACCTTTAGCAATGGGTTTAAAGCTGCTGTTGTGGGAAGCGGCCTCTAGGAGGCAGCATTTCCCCATTCCCAAATCTGGGGAGTAGGGCAGCAGAGCCTTTCTGGAAGTCGTGTTCCTAGGTTGTAAATTACATTGGAATGTGCGTGGCGAAACCCCCACAAGTTTATGTGTCATTATTTCTTCTTGGTTTTTAAAAGTGTTTTAATTGGGGTAAAGCTTAGAATATTGTTTGTCCTAGGTGTACACAATCTGGTTCATTTGTACATTATATATGTCTATTCAAGTACAGATCCTCTTCCCATGTAAAATGTTACAGAGGGTTCCGCAGACTTCCCTTGCTATATGGTTGGTCTTTTTGAGATATGTATATCATATGTGTTTGTATACATATAGTAACACTAATCTTAATTTATCCATTCCCCCCACCGGTCGTTTTAGATGAGCATAGTTTGTTTTCTAAATCTGTGAGTGTCTTTCTCTGTGGAAATATGTTCATTTGTGTCAGTTATTAGATAACGCCTATAAGTGCTATCATAGAACAGAGGTCTTTTGCTTTCCAACTTACCTCATCTTTCGTGATTATCTCCAGACTCATTTGTGGTGCCTCAAAGAGCAATGGTTCATTGTCTTCCATGGCTCATATTCCATTGTGTACATGGACCACTTCTTCTTTATCCATTTACCTGTTGTTGGACATTTTGATTGCTTCACTGTCTTGGCTATTGTGAATAAGGCTGCACTGCAGCTTTTGCGGCCTGTGTCTTCTCGATTCTTGTCT
Organism: Balaenoptera borealis; assembly: GCF_965194805.1. Classification (NCBI taxonomy): domain Eukaryota; kingdom Metazoa; phylum Chordata; class Mammalia; order Artiodactyla; family Balaenopteridae; genus Balaenoptera; species Balaenoptera borealis. The sequence goes on from NC_138873.1 coordinate 90,721,524, forward strand.
TCTCAGGTGAGAGGTCCAATGGTGCGCCTGCTGGATTGAATAGTACCTCCATTTTTACTTTTAAACACAGCTCCTTTCTGTTCTCATTATTGGCTGTTACCCCTTTACGTCTCACCAGCAGGCAGAGGGTACACAGTTCTCTAAAACCCCTTCAGCATTTATTGTTTGTAGACTTTTTGCTGATGGTCAGTCGACTGGTGTAAGTTGAAACTTTTTGTAGATTAGATTGCATGCGTCTAACACTCCCTGAGGTTGAGCTTTTATCCATTTTCCTTTTTTTTAAAAAGAGTGTGAGTAAAACTTAACTCTTCCTAATCTCTTCTTGAAACATTTGCCTGTTTTGAATTTTTTGCCCATTCCCTACTTCAGCACAAATATTTAGGGCAAGTGTCCTTTACAGCCCTGAGTCCTTGTGAATGTTAAGTGACCATTGGCTGTGACTTTAAAGCTGCTCTTGCAGGATACGGCCACAAGGTGGCAGCATTTCTCCTTTACCAAATTTGGTTACTAGGGAAACAGAGCCTTAATGGAAGTGGTGTTCTAGGTTGTATATTAGAATGGAATGTGCCAGGGAAAAGCCCTTTAACTTTATGTCTCATTACTTCTTGTTCATATTTGTAATTTACTTTTTATTTTTTATCCCAGCAAATTTGATTACAATGGTTTGTTTGTTCTAGGTGTGCAAGATGTGGTTCTTTCACACATATACGTGTATCTATTCTTCCTCGCATCCTTTGCCAATGTAGGTTATGACACAATGTTGAGCAGTCTTCTCCTGGTCTTCCGTACGTCTTTGGTGGTTATATATTTCACATGGTTTGTATATCTCTGTTAACCCCAATATGGTAATGTATCCAATCCTCATCCCTTTCTATTTGGTGAACCATAAGTTTTTTAATGAATCTGTGATTGCCTTTCTCTGTGGAAATATCTTCATTGGTATCAATTTTTAAGTAACTCCTGAAAGTGATATGATAGGATATGTGCCTTTTGCTTTCTCACTTACTACACTTGGCGTGATTACGTCTAGACTCATCTATGGTGCTGCAAATGGCATTGTTTCATTTTTTTCACTAGCGAATATTCCATCTGTAAATGGAGGAGTTCTTCTTTGCCCACCCATCTGTTGGTGGTCTTTTTGGTGACTTCCATATCTTGGCTATTGTAATACTGGGCAATGCAGATTTGCCTGCCTGTGTCTTTCCAATTCTCTCTTCTTAGATTATAGGTGGAGGAGTGGGCCTGCTGGATCATATGGTAGCTCAATGTTGACCTTTTTAAGGCACCTCCATTCTGTTCTCATTCGTGGCCCTTTCCAACTTACGTCCCCCTTGAAGTTGAGGGTATGCATTTCTCCACAACACCTTCAGCATTTATTGTTTGTAGTTTTCTTGCTCATGGTTATTCTGACAAGTGTGAGCTGATACCTCTTTGTGGTTGAATTCGCATGTGCCTCATAATCCGTTGAAATTGAGCTTTAAGGCATGTCCTTTTTATTTTTCAAGCAGTGATTACCCCTTAGTTCTTCAAAGTGTTCTCTTAAAGTACGTGTCACCTTTTGAAATGTTTTGGCCGTTACCTCCCTGAAGACATTTTGAGGGCAGGTTTCATTTACAGTTCTGCAGTACTTGTTCCTATGAAATGACCATTAGCACAGGCTTTAAAACTGCTTTTGCAGGTAACTGCCAGAGGGCGGCAGCCTTTCTATGTTCCCCACCCTGGTAACTAGGGAAAAGCCCTTGCGGCCTGTGGTGTTTCTCGGTTATAAATTAGAGTGGAGTGTGCCCGGACAAACCCACACAAGCTGATGTCTCCTTACTTTCGTTGGATTTTTAAATTTAATTTTTATTTTTTATTGGAGTAATTTTCCACTGTGTACGTGGACCACTTCTTCTTTGTGCATTCCTCGGTTGATGGACATTTTCATTGCTTCCAAGTGTTGGCTATGGTAAATATTGTTGGAGTGCAGGATTGCCAGCCTGTGACTTTTGGATTCTCATTTTCTCAGGTGATAGGCCCAGCAGTGGGTGTGATTGATTGACTGGTAGCACCGTGTTTCCCTTTTCAAAGCACCTTCTTTGTGTTTTCATTAGTGGCTCTTACCACGTCCCCCTTAGAATCGAGGGTACGCATTTCTCCACAATCGCTTCAGCATTTATTGTTTACAGCATTGATGCTAATGGCCCTTCTGGCTGCTGTGAGCTGATAGGTTTTTGTAATTTGGGTTTGCATGTCTTTGAACATTCGTAAAACTCATCATTTTTCTCCGCCGTTTTCTTTTCCGTTAAAAAAAGGAAACAATTGGCAGTACAATATAACTCTTGAAATTGTCTTCTTTGAAGGTTGCCCTCTTTTGAATTATTTCGTCGATTTTCCACCCCAGCGTTTTTTTCGAGAGCAGGTGTCATTTCCCGAACTGCAAGTTTGGTGAATATTTAGTGACCTTTAGCAATGGGTTTAAAGCTGCTGTTGTGGGAAGCGGCCTCTAGGAGGCAGCATTTCCCCATTCCCAAATCTGGGGAGTAGGGCAGCAGAGCCTTTCTGGAAGTCGTGTTCCTAGGTTGTAAATTACATTGGAATGTGCGTGGCGAAACCCCCACAAGTTTATGTGTCATTATTTCTTCTTGGTTTTTAAAAGTGTTTTAATTGGGGTAAAGCTTAGAATATTGTTTGTCCTAGGTGTACACAATCTGGTTCATTTGTACATTATATATGTCTATTCAAGTACAGATCCTCTTCCCATGTAAAATGTTACAGAGGGTTCCGCAGACTTCCCTTGCTATATGGTTGGTCTTTTTGAGATATGTATATCATATGTGTTTGTATACATATAGTAACACTAATCTTAATTTATCCATTCCCCCCACCGGTCGTTTTAGATGAGCATAGTTTGTTTTCTAAATCTGTGAGTGTCTTTCTCTGTGGAAATATGTTCATTTGTGTCAGTTATTAGATAACGCCTATAAGTGCTATCATAGAACAGAGGTCTTTTGCTTTCCAACTTACCTCATCTTTCGTGATTATCTCCAGACTCATTTGTGGTGCCTCAAAGAGCAATGGTTCATTGTCTTCCATGGCTCATATTCCATTGTGTACATGGACCACTTCTTCTTTATCCATTTACCTGTTGTTGGACATTTTGATTGCTTCACTGTCTTGGCTATTGTGAATAAGGCTGCACTGCAGCTTTTGCGGCCTGTGTCTTCTCGATTCTTGTCTTCTCAGGTGAGAGGTCCAATGGTGCGCCTGCTGGATTGAATAGTACCTCCATTTTTACTTTTAAACACAGCTCCTTTCTGTTCTCATTATTGGCTGTTACCCCTTTACGTCTCACCAGCAGGCAGAGGGTACACAGTTCTCTAAAACCCCTTCAGCATTTATTGTTTGTAGACTTTTTGCTGATGGTCAGTCGACTGGTGTAAGTTGAAACTTTTTGTAGATTAGATTGCATGCGTCTAACACTCCCTGAGGTTGAGCTTTTATCCATTTTCCTTTTTTTTAAAAAGAGTGTGAGTAAAACTTAACTCTTCCTAATCTCTTCTTGAAACATTTGCCTGTTTTGAATTTTTTGCCCATTCCCTACTTCAGCACAAATATTTAGGGCAAGTGTCCTTTACAGCCCTGAGTCCTTGTGAATGTTAAGTGACCATTGGCTGTGACTTTAAAGCTGCTCTTGCAGGATACGGCCACAAGGTGGCAGCATTTCTCCTTTACCAAATTTGGTTACTAGGGAAACAGAGCCTTAATGGAAGTGGTGTTCTAGGTTGTATATTAGAATGGAATGTGCCAGGAAAAAGCCCTTTAACTTTATGTCTCATTACTTCTTGTTCATATTTGTAATTTACTTTTTATTTTTTATCCCAGCAAATTTGATTACAATGGTTTGTTTGTTCTACAACGGTGTGCAAGATGTGGTTCTTTCACACATATACGTGTATCTATTCTTCCTCGCATCCTTTGCCAATGTAGGTTATGACACAATGTTGAGCAGTCTTCTCCTGGTCTTCCGTACGTCTTTGGTGGTTATATATTTCACATGGTTTGTATATCTCTGTTAACCCCAATATGGTAATGTATCCAATCCTCATCCCTTTCTATTTGGTGAACCATAAGTTTTTTAATGAATCTGTGATTGCCTTTCTCTGTGGAAATATCTTCATTGGTATCAATTTTTAAGTAACTCCTGAAAGTGATATGATAGGATATGTGCCTTTTGCTTTCTCACTTACTACACTTGGCGTGATTACGTCTAGACTCATCTATGGTGCTGCAAATGGCATTGTTTCATTTTTTTCACTAGGGAATATTCCATCTGTAAATGGAGGAGTTCTTCTTTGCCCATCCATCTGTTGGTGGTCTTTTTGGTGACTTCCATATCTTGGCTATTGTAATACTGGGCAATGCAGATTTGCCTGCCTGTGTCTTTCCAATTCTCTCTTCTTAGATTATAGGTGGAGGAGTGGGCCTGCTGGATCATATGGTAGCTCAATGTTGACCTTTTTAAGGCACCTCCATTCTGTTCTCATTCGTGGCCCTTTCCAACTTACGTCCCCCTTGAAGTTGAGGGTATGCATTTCTCCACAACACCTTCAGCATTTATTGTTTGTAGTTTTCTTGCTCATGGTTATTCTGACAAGTGTGAGCTGATACCTCTTTGTGGTTGAATTCGCATGTGCCTCATAATCCGTTGAAATTGAGCTTTAAGGCATGTCGTTTTTATTTTTCAAGCAGTGATTACCCCTTAGTTCTTCAAAGTGTTCTCTTAAAGTACGTGTCACCTTTTGAAATGTTTTGGCCGTTACCTCCCTGAAGACATTTTGAGGGCAGGTTTCATTTACAGTTCTGCAGTACTTGTTCCTATGAAATGACCATTAGCACAGGCTTTAAAACTGCTTTTGCAGGTAACTGCCAGAGGGCGGCAGCCTTTCTATGTTCCCCACCCTGGTAACTAGGGAAAAGCCCTTGCGGCCTGTGGTGTTTCTCGGTTATAAATTAGAGTGGAGTGTGCCCGGACAAACCCACACAAGCTGATGTCTCCTTACTTTCGTTGGATTTTTAAATTTAATTTTTATTTTTTATTGGAGTAATTTTCCACTGTGTACGTGGACCACTTCTTCTTTGTGCATTCCTCGGTTGATGGACATTTTCATTGCTTCCAAGTGTTGGCTATGGTAAATATTGTTGGAGTGCAGGATTGCCAGCCTGTGACTTTTGGATTCTCATTTTCTCAGGTGATAGGCCCAGCAGTGGGTGTGATTGATTGACTGGTAGCACCGTGTTTCCCTTTTCAAAGCACCTTCTTTGTGTTTTCATTAGTGGCTCTTACCACGTCCCCCTTAGAATCGAGGGTACGCATTTCTCCACAATCGCTTCAGCATTTATTGTTTACAGCATTGATGCTAATGGCCCTTCTGGCTGCTGTGAGCTGATAGGTTTTTGTAATTTGGGTTTGCATGTCTTTGAACATTCGTAAAACTCATCATTTTTCTCCGCCGTTTTCTTTTCCGTTAAAAAAAGGAAACAATTGGCAGTACAATATAACTCTTGAAATTGTCTTCTTTGAAGGTTGCCCTCTTTTGAATTATTTGGTCGATTTTCCACCCCAGCGTTTTTTTAGAGAGCAGGTGTCATTTCCCGAACTGCAAGTTTGGTGAATATTTAGTGACCTTTAGCAATGGGTTTAAAGCTGCTGTTGTGGGAAGCGGCCTCTAGGAGGCAGCATTTCCCCATTCCCAAATCTGGGGAGTAGGGCAGCAGAGCCTTTCTGGAAGTCGTGTTCCTAGGTTGTAAATTACATTGGAATGTGCGTGGCGAAACCCCCACAAGTTTATGTGTCATTATTTCTTCTTGGTTTTTAAAAGTGTTTTAATTGGGGTAAAGCTTAGAATATTGTTTGTCCTAGGTGTACACAATCTGGTTCATTTGTACATTATATATGTCTATTCAAGTACAGATCCTCTTCCCATGTAAAATGTTACAGAGGGTTCCGCAGACTTCCCTTGCTATATGGTTGGTCTTTTTGAGATATGTATATCATATGTGTTTGTATACATATAGTAACACTAATCTTAATTTATCCATTCCCCCCACCGGTCGTTTTAGATGAGCATAGTTTGTTTTCTAAATCTGTGAGTGTCTTTCTCTGTGGAAATATGTTCATTTGTGTCAGTTATTAGATAACGCCTATAAGTGCTATCATAGAACAGAGGTCTTTTGCTTTCCAACTTACCTCATCTTTCGTGATTATCTCCAGACTCATTTGTGGTGCCTCAAAGAGCAATGGTTCATTGTCTTCCATGGCTCATATTCCATTGTGTACATGGACCACTTCTTCTTTATCCATTTACCTGTTGTTGGACATTTTGATTGCTTCACTGTCTTGGCTATTGTGAATAAGGCTGCACTGCAGCTTTTGCGGCCTGTGTCTTCTCGATTCTTGTCTTCTCAGGTGAGAGGTCCAATGGTGCGCCTGCTGGATTGAATAGTACCTCCATTTTTACTTTTAAACACAGCTCCTTTCTGTTCTCATTATTGGCTGTTACCCCTTTACGTCTCACCAGCAGGCAGAGGGTACACAGTTCTCTAAAACCCCTTCAGCATTTATTGTTTGTAGACTTTTTGCTGATGGTCAGTCGACTGGTGTAAGTTGAAACTTTTTGTAGATTAGATTGCATGCGTCTAACACTCCCTGAGGTTGAGCTTTTATCCATTTTCCTTTTTTTTAAAAAGAGTGTGAGTAAAACTTAACTCTTCCTAATCTCTTCTTGAAACATTTGCCTGTTTTGAATTTTTTGCCCATTCCCTACTTCAGCACAAATATTTAGGGCAAGTGTCCTTTACAGCCCTGAGTCCTTGTGAATGTTAAGTGACCATTGGCTGTGACTTTAAAGCTGCTCTTGCAGGATACGGCCACAAGGTGGCAGCATTTCTCCTTTACCAAATTTGGTTACTAGGGAAACAGAGCCTTAATGGAAGTGGTGTTCTAGGTTGTATATTAGAATGGAATGTGCCAGGAAAAAGCCCTTTAACTTTATGTCTCATTACTTCTTGTTCATATTTGTAATTTACTTTTTATTTTTTATCCCAGCAAATTTGATTACAATGGTTTGTTTGTTCTACAACGGTGTGCAAGATGTGGTTCTTTCACACATATACGTGTATCTATTCTTCCTCGCATCCTTTGCCAATGTAGGTTATGACACAATGTTGAGCAGTCTTCTCCTGGTCTTCCGTACGTCTTTGGTGGTTATATATTTCACATGGTTTGTATATCTCTGTTAACCCCAATATGGTAATGTATCCAATCCTCATCCCTTTCTATTTGGTGAACCATAAGTTTTTTAATGAATCTGTGATTGCCTTTCTCTGTGGAAATATCTTCATTGGTATCAATTTTTAAGTAACTCCTGAAAGTGATATGATAGGATATGTGCCTTTTGCTTTCTCACTTACTACACTTGGCGTGATTACGTCTAGACTCATCTATGGTGCTGCAAATGGCATTGTTTCATTTTTTTCACTAGGGAATATTCCATCTGTAAATGGAGGAGTTCTTCTTTGCCCACCCATCTGTTGGTGGTCTTTTTGGTGACTTCCATATCTTGGCTATTGTAATACTGGGCAATGCAGATTTGCCTGCCTGTGTCTTTCCAATTCTCTCTTCTTAGATTATAGGTGGAGGAGTGGGCCTGCTGGATCATATGGTAGCTCAATGTTGACCTTTTTAAGGCACCTCCATTCTGTTCTCATTCGTGGCCCTTTCCAACTTACGTCCCCCTTGAAGTTGAGGGTATGCATTTCTCCACAACACCTTCAGCATTTATTGTTTGTAGTTTTCTTGCTCATGGTTATTCTGACAAGTGTGAGCTGATACCTCTTTGTGGTTGAATTCGCATGTGCCTCATAATCCGTTGAAATTGAGCTTTAAGGCATGTCCTTTTTATTTTTCAAGCAGTGATTACCCCTTAGTTCTTCAAAGTGTTCTCTTAAAGTACGTGTCACCTTTTGAAATGTTTTGGCCGTTACCTCCCTGAAGACATTTTGAGGGCAGGTTTCATTTACAGTTCTGCAGTACTTGTTCCTATGAAATGACCATTAGCACAGGCTTTAAAACTGCTTTTGCAGGTAACTGCCAGAGGGCGGCAGCCTTTCTATGTTCCCCACCCTGGTAACTAGGGAAAAGCCCTTGCGGCCTGTGGTGTTTCTCGGTTATAAATTAGAGTGGAGTGTGCCCGGACAAACCCACACAAGCTGATGTCTCCTTACTTTCGTTGGATTTTTAAATTTAATTTTTATTTTTTATTGGAGTAATTTTCCACTGTGTACGTGGACCACTTCTTCTTTGTGCATTCCTCGGTTGATGGACATTTTCATTGCTTCCAAGTGTTGGCTATGGTAAATATTGTTGGAGTGCAGGATTGCCAGCCTGTGACTTTTGGATTCTCATTTTCTCAGGTGATAGGCCCAGCAGTGGGTGTGATTGATTGACTGGTAGCACCGTGTTTCCCTTTTCAAAGCACCTTCTTTGTGTTTTCATTAGTGGCTCTTACCACGTCCCCCTTAGAATCGAGGGTACGCATTTCTCCACAATCGCTTCAGCATTTATTGTTTACAGCATTGATGCTAATGGCCCTTCTGGCTGCTGTGAGCTGATAGGTTTTTGTAATTTGGGTTTGCATGTCTTTGAACATTCGTAAAACTCATCATTTTTCTCCGCCGTTTTCTTTTCCGTTAAAAAAAGGAAACAATTGGCAGTACAATATAACTCTTGAAATTGTCTTCTTTGAAGGTTGCCCTCTTTTGAATTATTTGGTCGATTTTCCACCCCAGCGTTTTTTTAGAGAGCAGGTGTCATTTCCCGAACTGCAAGTTTGGTGAATATTTAGTGACCTTTAGCAATGGGTTTAAAGCTGCTGTTGTGGGAAGCGGCCTCTAGGAGGCAGCATTTCCCCATTCCCAAATCTGGGGAGTAGGGCAGCAGAGCCTTTCTGGAAGTCGTGTTCCTAGGTTGTAAATTACATTGGAATGTGCGTGGCGAAACCCCCACAAGTTTATGTGTCATTATTTCTTCTTGGTTTTTAAAAGTGTTTTAATTGGGGTAAAGCTTAGAATATTGTTTGTCCTAGGTGTACACAATCTGGTTCATTTGTACATTATATATGTCTATTCAAGTACAGATCCTCTTCCCATGTAAAATGTTACAGAGGGTTCCGCAGACTTCCCTTGCTATATGGTTGGTCTTTTTGAGATATGTATATCATATGTGTTTGTATACATATAGTAACACTAATCTTAATTTATCCATTCCCCCCACCGGTCGTTTTAGATGAGCATAGTTTGTTTTCTAAATCTGTGAGTGTCTTTCTCTGTGGAAATATGTTCATTTGTGTCAGTTATTAGATAACGCCTATAAGTGCTATCATAGAACACAGGTCTTTTGCTTTCCAACTTACCTCATCTTTCGTGATTATCTCCAGACTCATTTGTGGTGCCTCAAAGAGCAATGGTTCATTGTCTTCCATGGCTCATATTCCATTGTGTACACGGACCACTTCTTCTCTATCCATTTACCTGTTGTTGGACATTTTGATTGCTTCACTGTCTTGGCTATTGTGAATAAGGCTGCACTGCAGCTTTTGCGGCCTGTGTCTTCTCGATTCTTGTCTTCTCAGGTGAGAGGTCCAATGGTGCGCCTGCTGGATTGAATAGTACCTCCATTTTTACTTTTAAACACAGCTCCTTTCTGTTCTCATTATTGGCTGTTACCCCTTTACGTCTCACCAGCAGGCAGAGGGTACACAGTTCTCTAAAACCCCTTCAGCATTTATTGTTTGTAGACTTTTTGCTGATGGTCAGTCGACTGGTGTAAGTTGAAACTTTTTGTAGATTAGATTGCATGCGTCTAACACTCCCTGAGGTTGAGCTTTTATCCATTTTCCTTTTTTTTAAAAAGAGTGTGAGTAAAACTTAACTCTTCCTAATCTCTTCTTGAAACATTTGCCTGTTTTGAATTTTTTGCCCATTCCCTACTTCAGCACAAATATTTAGGGCAAGTGTCCTTTACAGCCCTGAGTCCTTGTGAATGTTAAGTGACCATTGGCTGTGACTTTAAAGCTGCTCTTGCAGGATACGGCCACAAGGTGGCAGCATTTCTCCTGTACCAAATTTGGTTACTAGGGAAACAGAGCCTTAATGGAAGTGGTGTTCTAGGTTGTATATTAGAATGGAATGTGCCAGGAAAAAGCCCTTTAACTTTATGTCTCATTACTTCTTGTTCATATTTGTAACTTACTTTTTATTTTTTATCCCAGCAAATTTGATTACAATGGTTTGTTTGTTCTAGGTGTGCAAGATGTGGTTCTTTCACACATATACGTGTATCTATTCTTCCTCGCATCCTTTGCCAATGTAGGTTATGACACAATGTTGAGCAGTCTTCTCCTGGTCTTCCGTACGTCTTTGGTGGTTATATATTTCACATGGTTTGTATATCTCTGTTAACCCCAATATGGTAATGTATCCAATCCTCATCCCTTTCTATTTGGTGAACCATAAGTTTTTTAATGAATCTGTGATTGCCTTTCTCTGTGGAAATATCTTCATTGGTATCAATTTTTAAGTAACTCCTGAAAGTGATATGATAGGATATGTGCCTTTTGCTTTCTCACTTACTACACGTGGCGTGATTACATCTAGACTCATCTATGGTGCTGCAAATGGCATTGTTTCATTTTTTTCACTAGCGAATATTCCATCTGTAAATGGAGGAGTTCTTCTTTGCCCACCCATCTGTTGGTGGTCTTTTTGGTTACTTCCATATCTTGGCTATTGTAATACTGGGCAATGCAGATTTGCCTGCCTGTGTCTTTCCAATTCTCTCTTCTTAGATTATAGGTGGAGGAGTGGGCCTGCTGGATCATATGGTAGCTCAATGTTGACCTTTTTAAGGCACCTCCATTCTGTTCTCATTCGTGGCCCTTTCCAACTTACGTCCCCCTTGAAGTTGAGGGTATGCATTTCTCCACAACACCTTCAGCATTTATTGTTTGTAGTTTTCTTGCTCATGGTTATTCTGACAAGTGTGAGCTGATACCTCTTTGTGGTTGAATTCGCATGTGCCTCATAATCCGTTGAAATTGAGCTTTAAGGCATGTCCTTTTTATTTTTCAAGCAGTGATTACCCCTTAGTTCTTCAAAGTGTTCTCTTAAAGTACGTGTCACCTTTTGAAATGTTTTGGCCGTTACCTCCCTGAAGACATTTTGAGGGCAGGTTTCATTTACAGTTCTGCAGTACTTGTTCCTATGAAATGACCATTAGCACAGGCTTTAAAACTGCTTTTGCAGGTAACTGCCAGAGGGCGGCAGCCTTTCTATGTTCCCCACCCTGGTAACTAGGGAAAAGCCCTTGCGGCCTGTGGTGTTTCTCGGTTATAAATTAGAGTGGAGTGTGCCCGGACAAACCCACACAAGCTGATGTCTCCTTACTTTCGTTGGATTTTTAAATTTAATTTTTATTTTTTATTGGAGTAATTTTCCACTGTGTACGTGGACCACTTCTTCTTTGTGCATTCCTCGGTTGATGGACATTTTCATTGCTTCCAAGTGTTGGCTATGGTAAATATTGTTGGAGTGCAGGATTGCCAGCCTGTGACTTTTGGATTCTCATTTTCTCAGGTGATAGGCCCAGCAGTGGGTGTGATTGATTGACTGGTAGCACCGTGTTTCCCTTTTCAAAGCACCTTCTTTGTGTTTTCATTAGTGGCTCTTACCACGTCCCCCTTAGAATCGAGGGTACGCATTTCTCCACAATCGCTTCAGCATTTATTGTTTACAGCATTGATGCTAATGGCCCTTCTGGCTGCTGTGAGCTGATAGGTTTTTGTAATTTGGGTTTGCATGTCTTTGAACATTCGTAAAACTCATCATTTTTCTCCGCCGTTTTCTTTTCCGTTAAAAAAAGGAAACAATTGGCAGTACAATATAACTCTTGAAATTGTCTTCTTTGAAGGTTGCCCTCTTTTGAATTATTTGGTCGATTTTCCACCCCAGCGTTTTTTTAGAGAGCAGGTGTCATTTCCCGAACTGCAAGTTTGGTGAATATTTAGTGACCTTTAGCAATGGGTTTAAAGCTGCTGTTGTGGGAAGCGGCCTCTAGGAGGCAGCATTTCTCCATTCCCAAATCTGGGGAGTAGGGCAGCAGAGCCTTTCTGGAAGTCGTGTTCCTAGGTTGTAAATTACATTGGAATGTGCGTGGCGAAACCCCCACAAGTTTATGTGTCATTATTTCTTCTTGGTTTTTAAAAGTGTTTTAATTGGGGTAAAGCTTAGAATATTGTTTGTCCTAGGTGTACACAATCTGGTTCATTTGTACATTATATATGTCTATTCAAGTACAGATCCTCTTCCCATGTAAAATGTTACAGAGGGTTCCGCAGACTTCCCTTGCTATATGGTTGGTCTTTTTGAGATATGTATATCATATGTGTTTGTATACATATAGTAACACTAATCTTAATTTATCCATTCCCCCCACCGGTCGTTTTAGATGAGCATAGTTTGTTTTCTAAATCTGTGAGTGTCTTTCTCTGTGGAAATATGTTCATTTGTGTCAGTTATTAGATAACGCCTATAAGTGCTATCATAGAACACAGGTCTTTTGCTTTCCAACTTACCTCATCTTTCGTGATTATCTCCAGACTCATTTGTGGTGCCTCAAAGAGCAATGGTTCATTGTCTTCCATGGCTCATATTCCATTGTGTACATGGACCACTTCTTCTTTATCCATTTACCTGTTGTTGGACATTTTGATTGCTTCACTGTCTTGGCTATTGTGAATAAGGCTGCACTGCAGCTTTTGCGGCCTGTGTCTTCTCGATTCTTGTCTTCTCAGGTGAGAGGTCCAATGGTGCGCCTGCTGGATTGAATAGTACCTCCATTTTTACTTTTAAACACAGCTCCTTTCTGTTCTCATTATTGGCTGTTACCCCTTTACGTCTCACCAGCAGGCAGAGGGTACACAGTTCTCTAAAACCCCTTCAGCATTTATTGTTTGTAGACTTTTTGCTGATGGTCAGTCGACTGGTGTAAGTTGAAACTTTTTGTAGATTAGATTGCATGCGTCTAACACTCCCTGAGGTTGAGCTTTTATCCATTTTCCTTTTTTTTAAAAAGAGTGTGAGTAAAACTTAACTCTTCCTAATCTCTTCTTGAAACATTTGCCTGTTTTGAATTTTTTGCCCATTCCCTACTTCAGCACAAATATTTAGGGCAAGTGTCCTTTACAGCCCTGAGTCCTTGTGAATGTTAAGTGACCATTGGCTGTGACTTTAAAGCTGCTCTTGCAGGATACGGCCACAAGGTGGCAGCATTTCTCCTTTACCAAATTTGGTTACTAGGGAAACAGAGCCTTAATGGAAGTGGTGTTCTAGGTTGTATATTAGAATGGAATGTGCCAGGAAAAAGCCCTTTAACTTTATGTCTCATTACTTCTTGTTCATATTTGTAATTTACTTTTTATTTTTTATCCCAGCAAATTTGATTACAATGGTTTGTTTGTTCTAGGTGTGCAAGATGTGGTTCTTTCACACATATACGTGTATCTATTCTTCCTCGCATCCTTTGCCAATGTAGGTTATGACACAATGTTGAGCAGTCTTCTCCTGGTCTTCCGTACGTCTTTGGTGGTTATATATTTCACATGGTTTGTATATCTCTGTTAACCCCAATATGGTAATGTATCCAATCCTCATCCCTTTCTATTTGGTGAACCATAAGTTTTTTAATGAATCTGTGATTGCCTTTCTCTGTGGAAATATCTTCATTGGTATCAATTTTTAAGTAACTCCTGAAAGTGATATGATAGGATATGTGCCTTTTGCTTTCTCACTTACTACACGTGGCGTGATTACGTCTAGACTCATCTATGGTGCTGCAAATGGCATTGTTTCATTTTTTTCACTAGCGAATATTCCATCTGTACATGGAGGAGTTCTTCTTTGCCCACCCATCTGTTGGTGGTCTTTTTGGTTACTTCCATATCTTGGCTATTGTAATACTGGGCAATGCAGATTTGCCTGCCTGTGTCTTTCCAATTCTCTCTTCTTAGATTATAGGTGGAGGAGTGGGCCTGCTGGATCATATGGTAGCTCAATGTTGACCTTTTTAAGGCACCTCCATTCTGTTCTCATTCGTGGCCCTTTCCAACTTACGTCCCCCTTGAAGTTGAGGGTATGCATTTCTCCACAACACCTTCAGCATTTATTGTTTGTAGTTTTCTTGCTCATGGTTATTCTGACAAGTGTGAGCTGATACCTCTTTGTGGTTGAATTCGCATGTGCCTCATAATCCGTTGAAATTGAGCTTTAAGGCATGTCCTTTTTATTTTTCAAGCAGTGATTACCCCTTAGTTCTTCAAAGTGTTCTCTTAAAGTACGTGTCACCTTTTGAAATGTTTTGGCCGTTACCTCCCTGAAGACATTTTGAGGGCAGGTTTCATTTACAGTTCTGCAGTACTTGTTCCTATGAAATGACCATTAGCACAGGCTTTAAAACTGCTTTTGCAGGTAACTGCCAGAGGGCGGCAGCCTTTCTATGTTCCCCACCCTGGTAACTAGGGAAAAGCCCTTGCGGCCTGTGGTGTTTCTCGGTTATAAATTAGAGTGGAGTGTGCCCGGACAAACCCACACAAGCTGATGTCTCCTTACTTTCGTTGGATTTTTAAATTTAATTTTTATTTTTTATTGGAGTAATTTTCCACTGTGTACGTGGACCACTTCTTCTTTGTGCATTCCTCGGTTGATGGACATTTTCATTGCTTCCAAGTGTTGGCTATGGTAAATATTGTTGGAGTGCAGGATTGCCAGCCTGTGACTTTTGGATTCTCATTTTCTCAGGTGATAGGCCCAGCAGTGGGTGTGATTGATTGACTGGTAGCACCGTGTTTCCCTTTTCAAAGCACCTTCTTTGTGTTTTCATTAGTGGCTCTTACCACGTCCCCCTTAGAATCGAGGGTACGCATTTCTCCACAATCGCTTCAGCATTTATTGTTTACAGCATTGATGCTAATGGCCCTTCTGGCTGCTGTGAGCTGATAGGTTTTTGTAATTTGGGTTTGCATGTCTTTGAACATTCGTAAAACTCATCATTTTTCTCCGCCGTTTTCTTTTCCGTTAAAAAAAGGAAACAATTGGCAGTACAATATAACTCTTGAAATTGTCTTCTTTGAAGGTTGCCCTCTTTTGAATTATTTGGTCGATTTTCCACCCCAGCGTTTTTTTAGAGAGCAGGTGTCATTTCCCGAACTGCAAGTTTGGTGAATATTTAGTGACCTTTAGCAATGGGTTTAAAGCTGCTGTTGTGGGAAGCGGCCTCTAGGAGGCAGCATTTCCCCATTCCCAAATCTGGGGAGTAGGGCAGCAGAGCCTTTCTGGAAGTCGTGTTCCTAGGTTGTAAATTACATTGGAATGTGCGTGGCGAAACCCCCACAAGTTTATGTGTCATTATTTCTTCTTGGTTTTTAAAAGTGTTTTAATTGGGGTAAAGCTTAGAATATTGTTTGTCCTAGGTGTACACAATCTGGTTCATTTGTACATTATATATGTCTATTCAAGTACAGATCCTCTTCCCATGTAAAATGTTACAGAGGGTTCCGCAGACTTCCCTTGCTATATGGTTGGTCTTCTTGAGATATGTATATCATATGTGTTTGTATACGTATAGTAACACTAATCTTAATTTATCCATTCCCCCCACCTGTCGTTTTAGATGAGCATAGTTTGTTTTCTAAATCTGTGAGTGTCTTTCTCTGTGGAAATATGTTCATTTGTGTCAGTTATTAGATAACGCCTATAAGTGCTATCATAGAACACAGGTCTTTTGCTTTCCAACTTACCTCATCTTTCGTGATTATCTCCAGACTCATTTGTGGTGCCTCAAAGAGCAATGGTTCATTGTCTTCCATGGCTCATATTCCATTGTGTACATGGACCACTTCTTCTTTATCCATTTACCTGTTGTTGGACATTTTGATTGCTTCACTGTCTTGGCTATTGTGAATAAGGCTGCACTGCAGCTTTTGCGGCCTGTGTCTTCTCGATTGTCTTCTCAGGTGAGAGGTCCAATGGTGCGCCTGCTGGATTGAATAGTACCTCCATTTTTACTTTTAAACGCAGCTCCTTTCTGTTCTCATTATTGGCTGTTACCCCTTTACGTCTCACCAGCAGGCAGAGGGTACACAGTTCTCTAAAACCCCTTCAGCATTTATTGTTTGTAGACTTTTTGCTGATGGTCAGTCGACTGGTGTAAGTTGAAACTTTTTGTAGATTAGATTGCATGCGTCTAACACTCCCTGAGGTTGAGCTTTTATCCATTTTCCTTTTTTTTAAAAAGAGTGTGAGTAAAACTTAACTCTTCCTAATCTCTTCTTGAAACATTTGCCTGTTTTGAATTTTTTGCCCATTCCCTACTTCAGCACAAATATTTAGGGCAAGTGTCCTTTACAGCCCTGAGTCCTTGTGAATGTTAAGTGACCATTGGCTGTGACTTTAAAGCTGCTCTTGCAGGATACGGCCACAAGGTGGCAGCATTTCTCCTTTACCAAATTTGGTTACTAGGGAAACAGAGCCTTAATGGAAGTGGTGTTCTAGGTTGTATATTAGAATGGAATGTGCCAGGAAAAAGCCCTTTAACTTTATGTCTCATTACTTCTTGTTCATATTTGTAATTTACTTTTTATTTTTTATCCCAGCAAATTTGATTACAATGGTTTGTTTGTTCTACAACGGTGTGCAAGATGTGGTTCTTTCACACATATACGTGTATCTATTCTTCCTCGCATCCTTTGCCAATGTAGGTTATGACACAATGTTGAGCAGTCTTCTCCTGGTCTTCCGTACGTCTTTGGTGGTTATATATTTCACATGGTTTGTATATCTCTGTTAACCCCAATATGGTAATGTATCCAATCCTCATCCCTTTCTATTTGGTGAACCATAAGTTTTTTAATGAATCTGTGATTGCCTTTCTCTGTGGAAATATCTTCATTGGTATCAATTTTTAAGTAACTCCTGAAAGTGATATGATAGGATATGTGCCTTTTGCTTTCTCACTTACTACACGTGGCGTGATTACGTCTAGACTCATCTATGGTGCTGCAAATGGCATTGTTTCATTTTTTTCACTAGCGAATATTCCATCTGTAAATGGAGGAGTTCTTCTTTGCCCACCCATCTGTTGGTGGTCTTTTTGGTTACTTCCATATCTTGGCTATTGTAATACTGGGCAATGCAGATTTGCCTGCCTGTGTCTTTCCAATTCTCTCTTCTTAGATTATAGGTGGAGGAGTGGGCCTGCTGGATCATATGGTAGCTCAATGTTGACCTTTTTAAGGCACCTCCATTCTGTTCTCATTCGTGGCCCTTTCCAACTTACGTCCCCCTTGAAGTTGAGGGTATGCATTTCTCCACAACACCTTCAGCATTTATTGTTTGTAGTTTTCTTGCTCATGGTTATTCTGACAAGTGTGAGCTGATACCTCTTTGTGGTTGAATTCGCATGTGCCTCATAATCCGTTGAAATTGAGCTTTAAGGCATGTCCTTTTTATTTTTCAAGCAGTGATTACCCCTTAGTTCTTCAAAGTGTTCTCTTAAAGTACGTGTCACCTTTTGAAATGTTTTGGCCGTTACCTCCCTGAAGACATTTTGAGGGCAGGTTTCATTTACAGTTCTGCAGTACTTGTTCCTATGAAATGACCATTAGCACAGGCTTTAAAACTGCTTTTGCAGGTAACTGCCAGAGGGCGGCAGCCTTTCTATGTTCCCCACCCTGGTAACTAGGGAAAAGCCCTTGCGGCCTGTGGTGTTTCTCGGTTATAAATTAGAGTGGAGTGTGCCCGGACAAACCCACACAAGCTGATGTCTCCTTACTTTCGTTGGATTTTTAAATTTAATTTTTATTTTTTATTGGAGTAATTTTCCACTGTGTACGTGGACCACTTCTTCTTTGTGCATTCCTCGGTTGATGGACATTTTCATTGCTTCCAAGTGTTGGCTATGGTAAATATTGTTGGAGTGCAGGATTGCCAGCCTGTGACTTTTGGATTCTCATTTTCTCAGGTGATAGGCCCAGCAGTGGGTGTGATTGATTGACTGGTAGCACCGTGTTTCCCTTTTCAAAGCACCTTCTTTGTGTTTTCATTAGTGGCTCTTACCACGTCCCCCTTAGAATCGAGGGTACGCATTTCTCCACAATCGCTTCAGCATTTATTGTTTACAGCATTGATGCTAATGGCCCTTCTGGCTGCTGTGAGCTGATAGGTTTTTGTAATTTGGGTTTGCATGTCTTTGAACATTCGTAAAACTCATCATTTTTCTCCGCCGTTTTCTTTTCCGTTAAAAAAAGGAAACAATTGGCAGTACAATATAACTCTTGAAATTGTCTTCTTTGAAGGTTGCCCTCTTTTGAATTATTTGGTCGATTTTCCACCCCAGCGTTTTTTTAGAGAGCAGGTGTCATTTCCCGAACTGCAAGTTTGGTGAATATTTAGTGACCTTTAGCAATGGGTTTAAAGCTGCTGTTGTGGGAAGCGGCCTCTAGGAGGCAGCATTTCCCCATTCCCAAATCTGGGGAGTAGGGCAGCAGAGCCTTTCTGGAAGTCGTGTTCCTAGGTTGTAAATTACATTGGAATGTGCGTGGCGAAACCCCCACAAGTTTATGTGTCATTATTTCTTCTTGGTTTTTAAAAGTGTTTTAATTGGGGTAAAGCTTAGAATATTGTTTGTCCTAGGTGTACACAATCTGGTTCATTTGTACATTATATATGTCTATTCAAGTACAGATCCTCTTCCCATGTAAAATGTTACAGAGGGTTCCGCAGACTTCCCTTGCTATATGGTTGGTCTTTTTGAGATATGTATATCATATGTGTTTGTATACATATAGTAACACTAACCTTAATTTATCCATTCCCCCCACCGGTCGTTTTAGATGAGCATAGTTTGTTTTCTAAATCTGTGAGTGTCTTTCTCTGTGGAAATATGTTCATTTGTGTCAGTTATTAGATAACGCCTATAAGTGCTATCATAGAACACAGGTCTTTTGCTTTCCAACTTACCTCATCTTTCGTGATTATCTCCAGACTCATTTGTGGTGCCTCAAAGAGCAATGGTTCATTGTCTTCCATGGCTCATATTCCATTGTGTACATGGACCACTTCTTCTTTATCCATTTACCTGTTGTTGGACATTTTGATTGCTTCACTGTCTTGGCTATTGTGAATAAGGCTGCACTGCAGCTTTTGCGGCCTGTGTCTTCTCGATTCTTGTCTTCTCAGGTGAGAGGTCCAATGGTGCGCCTGCTGGATTGAATAGTACCTCCATTTTTACTTTTAAACACAGCTCCTTTCTGTTCTCATTATTGGCTGTTACCCCTTTACGTCTCACCAGCAGGCAGAGGGTACACAGTTCTCTAAAACCCCTTCAGCATTTATTGTTTGTAGACTTTTTGCTGATGGTCAGTCGACTGGTGTAAGTTGAAACTTTTTGTAGATTAGATTGCATGCGTCTAACACTCCCTGAGGTTGAGCTTTTATCCATTTTCCTTTTTTTTAAAAAGAGTGTGAGTAAAACTTAACTCTTCCTAATCTCTTCTTGAAACATTTGCCTGTTTTGAATTTTTTGCCCATTCCCTACTTCAGCACAAATATTTAGGGCAAGTGTCCTTTACAGCCCTGAGTCCTTGTGAATGTTAAGTGACCATTGGCTGTGACTTTAAA
Source organism: Balaenoptera borealis (assembly GCF_965194805.1). Classification (NCBI taxonomy): domain Eukaryota; kingdom Metazoa; phylum Chordata; class Mammalia; order Artiodactyla; family Balaenopteridae; genus Balaenoptera; species Balaenoptera borealis. Next base: position 90,741,294 of record NC_138873.1, read on the forward strand.
GCTGCTCTTGCAGGATACGGCCACAAGGTGGCAGCATTTCTCCTTTACCAAATTTGGTTACTAGGGAAACAGAGCCTTAATGGAAGTGGTGTTCTAGGTTGTATATTAGAATGGAATGTGCCAGGAAAAAGCCCTTTAACTTTATGTCTCATTACTTCTTGTTCATATTTGTAATTTACTTTTTATTTTTTATCCCAGCAAATTTGATTACAATGGTTTGTTTGTTCTACAACGGTGTGCAAGATGTGGTTCTTTCACACATATACGTGTATCTATTCTTCCTCGCATCCTTTGCCAATGTAGGTTATGACACAATGTTGAGCAGTCTTCTCCTGGTCTTCCGTACGTCTTTGGTGGTTATATATTTCACATGGTTTGTATATCTCTGTTAACCCCAATATGGTAATGTATCCAATCCTCATCCCTTTCTATTTGGTGAACCATAAGTTTTTTAATGAATCTGTGATTGCCTTTCTCTGTGGAAATATCTTCATTGGTATCAATTTTTAAGTAACTCCTGAAAGTGATATGATAGGATATGTGCCTTTTGCTTTCTCACTTACTACACGTGGCGTGATTACGTCTAGACTCATCTATGGTGCTGCAAATGGCATTGTTTCATTTTTTTCACTAGCGAATATTCCATCTGTAAATGGAGGAGTTCTTCTTTGCCCACCCATCTGTTGGTGGTCTTTTTGGTTACTTCCATATCTTGGCTATTGTAATACTGGGCAATGCAGATTTGCCTGCCTGTGTCTTTCCAATTCTCTCTTCTTAGATTATAGGTGGAGGAGTGGGCCTGCTGGATCATATGGTAGCTCAATGTTGACCTTTTTAAGGCACCTCCATTCTGTTCTCATTCGTGGCCCTTTCCAACTTACGTCCCCCTTGAAGTTGAGGGTATGCATTTCTCCACAACACCTTCAGCATTTATTGTTTGTAGTTTTCTTGCTCATGGTTATTCTGACAAGTGTGAGCTGATACCTCTTTGTGGTTGAATTCGCATGTGCCTCATAATCCGTTGAAATTGAGCTTTAAGGCATGTCCTTTTTATTTTTCAAGCAGTGATTACCCCTTAGTTCTTCAAAGTGTTCTCTTAAAGTACGTGTCACCTTTTGAAATGTTTTGGCCGTTACCTCCCTGAAGACATTTTGAGGGCAGGTTTCATTTACAGTTCTGCAGTACTTGTTCCTATGAAATGACCATTAGCACAGGCTTTAAAACTGCTTTTGCAGGTAACTGCCAGAGGGCGGCAGCCTTTCTATGTTCCCCACCCTGGTAACTAGGGAAAAGCCCTTGCGGCCTGTGGTGTTTCTCGGTTATAAATTAGAGTGGAGTGTGCCCGGACAAACCCACACAAGCTGATGTCTCCTTACTTTCGTTGGATTTTTAAATTTAATTTTTATTTTTTATTGGAGTAATTTTCCACTGTGTACGTGGACCACTTCTTCTTTGTGCATTCCTCGGTTGATGGACATTTTCATTGCTTCCAAGTGTTGGCTATGGTAAATATTGTTGGAGTGCAGGATTGCCAGCCTGTGACTTTTGGATTCTCATTTTCTCAGGTGATAGGCCCAGCAGTGGGTGTGATTGATTGACTGGTAGCACCGTGTTTCCCTTTTCAAAGCACCTTCTTTGTGTTTTCATTAGTGGCTCTTACCACGTCCCCCTTAGAATCGAGGGTACGCATTTCTCCACAATCGCTTCAGCATTTATTGTTTACAGCATTGATGCTAATGGCCCTTCTGGCTGCTGTGAGCTGATAGGTTTTTGTAATTTGGGTTTGCATGTCTTTGAACATTCGTAAAACTCATCATTTTTCTCCGCCGTTTTCTTTTCCGTTAAAAAAAGGAAACAATTGGCAGTACGATATAACTCTTGAAATTGTCTTCTTTGAAGGTTGCCCTCTTTTGAGTTATTTGGTCGATTTTCCACCCCAGCGTTTTTTTAGAGAGCAGGTGTCATTTCCCGAACTGCAAGTTTGGTGAATATTTAGTGACCTTTAGCAATGGGTTTAAAGCTGCTGTTGTGGGAAGCGGCCTCTAGGAGGCAGCATTTCCCCATTCCCAAATCTGGGGAGTAGGGCAGCAGAGCCTTTCTGGAAGTCGTGTTCCTAGGTTGTAAATTACATTGGAATGTGCGTGGCGAAACCCCCACAAGTTTATGTGTCATTATTTCTTCTTGGTTTTTAAAAGTGTTTTAATTGGGGTAAAGCTTAGAATATTGTTTGTCCTAGGTGTACACAATCTGGTTCATTTGTACATTATATATGTCTATTCAAGTACAGATCCTCTTCCCATGTAAAATGTTACAGAGGGTTCCGCAGACTTCCCTTGCTATATGGTTGGTCTTTTTGAGATATGTATATCATATGTGTTTGTATACATATAGTAACACTAATCTTAATTTATCCATTCCCCCCACCGGTCGTTTTAGATGAGCATAGTTTGTTTTCTAAATCTGTGAGTGTCTTTCTCTGTGGAAATATGTTCATTTGTGTCAGTTATTAGATAACGCCTATAAGTGCTATCATAGAACACAGGTCTTTTGCTTTCCAACTTACCTCATCTTTCGTGATTATCTCCAGACTCATTTGTGGTGCCTCAAAGAGCAATGGTTCATTGTCTTCCATGGCTCATATTCCATTGTGTACACGGACCACTTCTTCTTTATCCATTTACCTGTTGTTGGACATTTTGATTGCTTCACTGTCTTGGCTATTGTGAATAAGGCTGCACTGCAGCTTTTGCGGCCTGTGTCTTCTCGATTCTTGTCTTCTCAGGTGAGAGGTCCAATGGTGCGCCTGCTGGATTGAATAGTACCTCCATTTTTACTTTTAAACACAGCTCCTTTCTGTTCTCATTATTGGCTGTTACCCCTTTACGTCTCACCAGCAGGCAGAGGGTACACAGTTCTCTAAAACCCCTTCAGCATTTATTGTTTGTAGACTTTTTGCTGATGGTCAGTCGACTGGTGTAAGTTGAAACTTTTTGTAGATTAGATTGCATGCGTCTAACACTCCCTGAGGTTGAGCTTTTATCCATTTTCCTTTTTTTTAAAAAGAGTGTGAGTAAAACTTAACTCTTCCTAATCTCTTCTTGAAACATTTGCCTGTTTTGAATTTTTTGCCCATTCCCTACTTCAGCACAAATATTTAGGGCAAGTGTCCTTTACAGCCCTGAGTCCTTGTGAATGTTAAGTGACCATTGGCTGTGACTTTAAAGCTGCTCTTGCAGGATACGGCCACAAGGTGGCAGCATTTCTCCTTTACCAAATTTGGTTACTAGGGAAACAGAGCCTTAATGGAAGTGGTGTTCTAGGTTGTATATTAGAATGGAATGTGCCAGGAAAAAGCCCTTTAACTTTATGTCTCATTACTTCTTGTTCATATTTGTAACTTACTTTTTATTTTTTATCCCAGCAAATTTGATTACAATGGTTTGTTTGTTCTAGGTGTGCAAGATGTGGTTCTTTCACACATATACGTGTATCTATTCTTCCTCGCATCCTTTGCCAATGTAGGTTATGACACAATGTTGAGCAGTCTTCTCCTGGTCTTCCGTACGTCTTTGGTGGTTATATATTTCACATGGTTTGTATATCTCTGTTAACCCCAATATGGTAATGTATCCAATCCTCATCCCTTTCTATTTGGTGAACCATAAGTTTTTTAATGAATCTGTGATTGCCTTTCTCTGTGGAAATATCTTCATTGGTATCAATTTTTAAGTAACTCCTGAAAGTGATATGATAGGATATGTGCCTTTTGCTTTCTCACTTACTACACGTGGCGTGATTACGTCTAGACTCATCTATGGTGCTGCAAATGGCATTGTTTCTTTTTTTTCACTAGCGAAGATTCCATCTGTAAATGGAGGAGTTCTTCTTTGCCCACCCATCTGTTGGTGGTCTTTTTGGTTACTTCCATATCTTGGCTATTGTAATACTGGGCAATGCAGATTTGCCTGCCTGTGTCTTTCCAATTCTCTCTTCTTAGATTATAGGTGGAGGAGTGGGCCTGCTGGATCATATGGTAGCTCAATGTTGACCTTTTTAAGGCACCTCCATTCTGTTCTCATTCGTGGCCCTTTCCAACTTACGTCCCCCTTGAAGTTGAGGGTATGCATTTCTCCACAACACCTTCAGCATTTATTGTTTGTAGTTTTCTTGCTCATGGTTATTCTGACAAGTGTGAGCTGATACCTCTTTGTGGTTGAATTCGCATGTGCCTCATAATCCGTTGAAATTGAGCTTTAAGGCATGTCCTTTTTATTTTTCAAGCAGTGATTACCCCTTAGTTCTTCAAAGTGTTCTCTTAAAGTACGTGTCACCTTTTGAAATGTTTTGGCCGTTACCTCCCTGAAGACATTTTGAGGGCAGGTTTCATTTACAGTTCTGCAGTACTTGTTCCTATGAAATGACCATTAGCACAGGCTTTAAAACTGCTTTTGCAGGTAACTGCCAGAGGGCGGCAGCCTTTCTATGTTCCCCACCCTGGTAACTAGGGAAAAGCCCTTGCGGCCTGTGGTGTTTCTCGGTTATAAATTAGAGTGGAGTGTGCCCGGACAAACCCACACAAGCTGATGTCTCCTTACTTTCGTTGGATTTTTAAATTTAATTTTTATTTTTTATTGGAGTAATTTTCCACTGTGTACGTGGACCACTTCTTCTTTGTGCATTCCTCGGTTGATGGACATTTTCATTGCTTCCAAGTGTTGGCTATGGTAAATATTGTTGGAGTGCAGGATTGCCAGCCTGTGACTTTTGGATTCTCATTTTCTCAGGTGATAGGCCCAGCAGTGGGTGTGATTGATTGACTGGTAGCACCGTGTTTCCCTTTTCAAAGCACCTTCTTTGTGTTTTCATTAGTGGCTCTTACCACGTCCCCCTTAGAATCGAGGGTACGCATTTCTCCACAATCGCTTCAGCATTTATTGTTTACAGCATTGATGCTAATGGCCCTTCTGGCTGCTGTGAGCTGATAGGTTTTTGTAATTTGGGTTTGCATGTCTTTGAACATTCGTAAAACTCATCATTTTTCTCCGCCGTTTTCTTTTCCGTTAAAAAAAGGAAACAATTGGCAGTACAATATAACTCTTGAAATTGTCTTCTTTGAAGGTTGCCCTCTTTTGAATTATTTGGTCGATTTTCCACCCCAGCGTTTTTTTAGAGAGCAGGTGTCATTTCCCGAACTGCAAGTTTGGTGAATATTTAGTGACCTTTAGCAATGGGTTTAAAGCTGCTGTTGTGGGAAGCGGCCTCTAGGAGGCAGCATTTCCCCATTCCCAAATCTGGGGAGTAGGGCAGCAGAGCCTTTCTGGAAGTCGTGTTCCTAGGTTGTAAATTACATTGGAATGTGCGTGGCGAAACCCCCACAAGTTTATGTGTCATTATTTCTTCTTGGTTTTTAAAAGTGTTTTAATTGGGGTAAAGCTTAGAATATTGTTTGTCCTAGGTGTACACAATCTGGTTCATTTGTACATTATATATGTCTATTCAAGTACAGATCCTCTTCCCATGTAAAATGTTACAGAGGGTTCCGCAGACTTCCCTTGCTATATGGTTGGTCTTTTTGAGATATGTATATCATATGTGTTTGTATACATATAGTAACACTAATCTTAATTTATCCATTCCCCCCACCGGTCGTTTTAGATGAGCATAGTTTGTTTTCTAAATCTGTGAGTGTCTTTCTCTGTGGAAATATGTTCATTTGTGTCAGTTATTAGATAACGCCTATAAGTGCTATCATAGAACACAGGTCTTTTGCTTTCCAACTTACCTCATCTTTCGTGATTATCTCCAGACTCATTTGTGGTGCCTCAAAGAGCAATGGTTCATTGTCTTCCATGGCTCATATTCCATTGTGTACATGGACCACTTCTTCTTTATCCATTTACCTGTTGTTGGACATTTTGATTGCTTCACTGTCTTGGCTATTGTGAATAAGGCTGCACTGCAGCTTTTGCGGCCTGTGTCTTCTCGATTCTTGTCTTCTCAGGTGAGAGGTCCAATGGTGCGCCTGCTGGATTGAATAGTACCTCCATTTTTACTTTTAAACACAGCTCCTTTCTGTTCTCATTATTGGCTGTTACCCCTTTACGTCTCACCAGCAGGCAGAGGGTACACAGTTCTCTAAAACCCCTTCAGCATTTATTGTTTGTAGACTTTTTGCTGATGGTCAGTCGACTGGTGTAAGTTGAAACTTTTTGTAGATTAGATTGCATGCGTCTAACACTCCCTGAGGTTGAGCTTTTATCCATTTTCCTTTTTTTTAAAAAGAGTGTGAGTAAAACTTAACTCTTCCTAATCTCTTCTTGAAACATTTGCCTGTTTTGAATTTTTTGCCCATTCCCTACTTCAGCACAAATATTTAGGGCAAGTGTCCTTTACAGCCCTGAGTCCTTGTGAATGTTAAGTGACCATTGGCTGTGACTTTAAAGCTGCTCTTGCAGGATACGGCCACAAGGTGGCAGCATTTCTCCTTTACCAAATTTGGTTACTAGGGAAACAGAGCCTTAATGGAAGTGGTGTTCTAGGTTGTATATTAGAATGGAATGTGCCAGGAAAAAGCCCTTTAACTTTATGTCTCATTACTTCTTGTTCATATTTGTAATTTACTTTTTATTTTTTATCCCAGCAAATTTGATTACAATGGTTTGTTTGTTCTAGGTGTGCAAGATGTGGTTCTTTCACACATATACGTGTATCTATTCTTCCTCGCATCCTTTGCCAATGTAGGTTATGACACAATGTTGAGCAGTCTTCTCCTGGTCTTCCGTACGTCTTTGGTGGTTATATATTTCACATGGTTTGTATATCTCTGTTAACCCCAATATGGTAATGTATCCAATCCTCATCCCTTTCTATTTGGTGAACCATAAGTTTTTTAATGAATCTGTGATTGCCTTTCTCTGTGGAAATATCTTCATTGGTATCAATTTTTAAGTAACTCCTGAAAGTGATATGATAGGATATGTGCCTTTTGCTTTCTCACTTACTACACGTGGCGTGATTACGTCTAGACTCATCTATGGTGCTGCAAATGGCATTGTTTCATTTTTTTCACTAGCGAATATTCCATCTGTAAATGGAGGAGTTCTTCTTTGCCCACCCATCTGTTGGTGGTCTTTTTGGTTACTTCCATATCTTGGCTCTTGTAATACTGGGCAATGCAGATTTGCCTGCCTGTGTCTTTCCAATTCTCTCTTCTTAGATTATAGGTGGAGGAGTGGGCCTGCTGGATCATATGGTAGCTCAATGTTGACCTTTTTAAGGCACCTCCATTCTGTTCTCATTCGTGGCCCTTTCCAACTTACGTCCCCCTTGAAGTTGAGGGTATGCATTTCTCCACAACACCTTCAGCATTTATTGTTTGTAGTTTTCTTGCTCATGGTTATTCTGACAAGTGTGAGCTGATACCTCTTTGTGGTTGAATTCGCATGTGCCTCATAATCCGTTGAAATTGAGCTTTAAGGCATGTCCTTTTTATTTTTCAAGCAGTGATTACCCCTTAGTTCTTCAAAGTGTTCTCTTAAAGTACGTGTCACCTTTTGAAATGTTTTGGCCGTTACCTCCCTGAAGACATTTTGAGGGCAGGTTTCATTTACAGTTCTGCAGTACTTGTTCCTATGAAATGACCATTAGCACAGGCTTTAAAACTGCTTTTGCAGGTAACTGCCAGAGGGCGGCAGCCTTTCTATGTTCCCCACCCTGGTAACTAGGGAAAAGCCCTTGCGGCCTGTGGTGTTTCTCGGTTATAAATTAGAGTGGAGTGTGCCCGGACAAACCCACACAAGCTGATGTCTCCTTACTTTCGTTGGATTTTTAAATTTAATTTTTATTTTTTATTGGAGTAATTTTCCACTGTGTACGTGGACCACTTCTTCTTTGTGCATTCCTCGGTTGATGGACATTTTCATTGCTTCCAAGTGTTGGCTATGGTAAATATTGTTGGAGTGCAGGATTGCCAGCCTGTGACTTTTGGATTCTCATTTTCTCAGGTGATAGGCCCAGCAGTGGGTGTGATTGATTGACTGGTAGCACCGTGTTTCCCTTTTCAAAGCACCTTCTTTGTGTTTTCATTAGTGGCTCTTACCACGTCCCCCTTAGAATCGAGGGTACGCATTTCTCCACAATCGCTTCAGCATTTATTGTTTACAGCATTGATGCTAATGGCCCTTCTGGCTGCTGTGAGCTGATAGGTTTTTGTAATTTGGGTTTGCATGTCTTTGAACATTCGTAAAACTCATCATTTTTCTCCGCCGTTTTCTTTTCCGTTAAAAAAAGGAAACAATTGGCAGTACAATATAACTCTTGAAATTGTCTTCTTTGAAGGTTGCCCTCTTTTGAATTATTTGGTCGATTTTCCACCCCAGCGTTTTTTTAGAGAGCAGGTGTCATTTCCCGAACTGCAAGTTTGGTGAATATTTAGTGACCTTTAGCAATGGGTTTAAAGCTGCTGTTGTGGGAAGCGGCCTCTAGGAGGCAGCATTTCCCCATTCCCAAATCTGGGGAGTAGGGCAGCAGAGCCTTTCTGGAAGTCGTGTTCCTAGGTTGTAAATTACATTGGAATGTGCGTGGCGAAACCCCCACAAGTTTATGTGTCATTATTTCTTCTTGGTTTTTAAAAGTGTTTTAATTGGGGTAAAGCTTAGAATATTGTTTGTCCTAGGTGTACACAATCTGGTTCATTTGTACATTATATATGTCTATTCAAGTACAGATCCTCTTCCCATGTAAAATGTTACAGAGGGTTCCGCAGACTTCCCTTGCTATATGGTTGGTCTTTTTGAGATATGTATATCATATGTGTTTGTATACATATAGTAACACTAATCTTAATTTATCCATTCCCCCCACCGGTCGTTTTAGATGAGCATAGTTTGTTTTCTAAATCTGTGAGTGTCTTTCTCTGTGGAAATATGTTCATTTGTGTCAGTTATTAGATAACGCCTATAAGTGCTATCATAGAACAGAGGTCTTTTGCTTTCCAACTTACCTCATCTTTCGTGATTATCTCCAGACTCATTTGTGGTGCCTCAAAGAGCAATGGTTCATTGTCTTCCATGGCTCATATTCCATTGTGTACATGGACCACTTCTTCTTTATCCATTTACCTGTTGTTGGACATTTTGATTGCTTCACTGTCTTGGCTATTGTGAATAAGGCTGCACTGCAGCTTTTGCGGCCTGTGTCTTCTCGATTCTTGTCTTCTCAGGTGAGAGGTCCAATGGTGCGCCTGCTGGATTGAATAGTACCTCCATTTTTACTTTTAAACACAGCTCCTTTCTGTTCTCATTATTGGCTGTTACCCCTTTACGTCTCACCAGCAGGCAGAGGGTACACAGTTCTCTAAAACCCCTTCAGCATTTATTGTTTGTAGACTTTTTGCTGATGGTCAGTCGACTGGTGTAAGTTGAAACTTTTTGTAGATTAGATTGCATGCGTCTAACACTCCCTGAGGTTGAGCTTTTATCCATTTTCCTTTTTTTTAAAAAGAGTGTGAGTAAAACTTAACTCTTCCTAATCTCTTCTTGAAACATTTGCCTGTTTTGAATTTTTTGCCCATTCCCTACTTCAGCACAAATATTTAGGGCAAGTGTCCTTTACAGCCCTGAGTCCTTGTGAATGTTAAGTGACCATTGGCTGTGACTTTAAAGCTGCTCTTGCAGGATACGGCCACAAGGTGGCAGCATTTCTCCTTTACCAAATTTGGTTACTAGGGAAACAGAGCCTTAATGGAAGTGGTGTTCTAGGTTGTATATTAGAATGGAATGTGCCAGGAAAAAGCCCTTTAACTTTATGTCTCATTACTTCTTGTTCATATTTGTAATTTACTTTTTATTTTTTATCCCAGCAAATTTGATTACAATGGTTTGTTTGTTCTACAACGGTGTGCAAGATGTGGTTCTTTCACACATATACGTGTATCTATTCTTCCTCGCATCCTTTGCCAATGTAGGTTATGACACAATGTTGAGCAGTCTTCTCCTGGTCTTCCGTACGTCTTTGGTGGTTATATATTTCACATGGTTTGTATATCTCTGTTAACCCCAATATGGTAATGTATCCAATCCTCATCCCTTTCTATTTGGTGAACCATAAGTTTTTTAATGAATCTGTGATTGCCTTTCTCTGTGGAAATATCTTCATTGGTATCAATTTTTAAGTAACTCCTGAAAGTGATATGATAGGATATGTGCCTTTTGCTTTCTCACTTACTACACGTGGCGTGATTACGTCTAGACTCATCTATGGTGCTGCAAATGGCATTGTTTCATTTTTTTCACTAGGGAATATTCCATCTGTAAATGGAGGAGTTCTTCTTTGCCCACCCATCTGTTGGTGGTCTTTTTGGTGACTTCCATATCTTGGCTATTGTAATACTGGGCAATGCAGATTTGCCTGCCTGTGTCTTTCCAATTCTCTCTTCTTAGATTATAGGTGGAGGAGTGGGCCTGCTGGATCATATGGTAGCTCAATGTTGACCTTTTTAAGGCACCTCCATTCTGTTCTCATTCGTGGCCCTTTCCAACTTACGTCCCCCTTGAAGTTGAGGGTATGCATTTCTCCACAACACCTTCAGCATTTATTGTTTGTAGTTTTCTTGCTCATGGTTATTCTGACAAGTGTGAGCTGATACCTCTTTGTGGTTGAATTCGCATGTGCCTCATAATCCGTTGAAATTGAGCTTTAAGGCATGTCCTTTTTATTTTTCAAGCAGTGATTACCCCTTAGTTCTTCAAAGTGTTCTCTTAAAGTACGTGTCACCTTTTGAAATGTTTTGGCCGTTACCTCCCTGAAGACATTTTGAGGGCAGGTTTCATTTACAGTTCTGCAGTACTTGTTCCTATGAAATGACCATTAGCACAGGCTTTAAAACTGCTTTTGCAGGTAACTGCCAGAGGGCGGCAGCCTTTCTATGTTCCCCACCCTGGTAACTAGGGAAAAGCCCTTGCGGCCTGTGGTGTTTCTCGGTTATAAATTAGAGTGGAGTGTGCCTGGACAAACCCACACAAGCTGATGTCTCCTTACTTTCGTTGGATTTTTAAATTTAATTTTTATTTTTTATTGGAGTAATTTTCCACTGTGTACGTGGACCACTTCTTCTTTGTGCATTCCTCGGTTGATGGACATTTTCATTGCTTCCAAGTGTTGGCTATGGTAAATATTGTTGGAGTGCAGGATTGCCAGCCTGTGACTTTTGGATTCTCATTTTCTCAGGTGATAGGCCCAGCAGTGGGTGTGATTGATTGACTGGTAGCACCGTGTTTCCCTTTTCAAAGCACCTTCTTTGTGTTTTCATTAGTGGCTCTTACCACGTCCCCCTTAGAATCGAGGGTACGCATTTCTCCACAATCGCTTCAGCATTTATTGTTTACAGCATTGATGCTAATGGCCCTTCTGGCTGCTGTGAGCTGATAGGTTTTTGTAATTTGGGTTTGCATGTCTTTGAACATTCGTAAAACTCATCATTTTTCTCCGCCGTTTTCTTTTCCGTTAAAAAAAGGAAACAATTGGCAGTACAATATAACTCTTGAAATTGTCTTCTTTGAAGGTTGCCCTCTTTTGAATTATTTGGTCGATTTTCCACCCCAGCGTTTTTTTAGAGAGCAGGTGTCATTTCCCGAACTGCAAGTTTGGTGAATATTTAGTGACCTTTAGCAATGGGTTTAAAGCTGCTGTTGTGGGAAGCGGCCTCTAGGAGGCAGCATTTCCCCATTCCCAAATCTGGGGAGTAGGGCAGCAGAGCCTTTCTGGAAGTCGTGTTCCTAGGTTGTAAATTACATTGGAATGTGCGTGGCGAAACCCCCACAAGTTTATGTGTCATTATTTCTTCTTGGTTTTTAAAAGTGTTTTAATTGGGGTAAAGCTTAGAATATTGTTTGTCCTAGGTGTACACAATCTGGTTCATTTGTACATTATATATGTCTATTCAAGTACAGATCCTCTTCCCATGTAAAATGTTACAGAGGGTTCCGCAGACTTCCCTTGCTATATGGTTGGTCTTTTTGAGATATGTATATCATATGTGTTTGTATACATATAGTAACACTAATCTTAATTTATCCATTCCCCCCACCGGTCGTTTTAGATGAGCATAGTTTGTTTTCTAAATCTGTGAGTGTCTTTCTCTGTGGAAATATGTTCATTTGTGTCAGTTATTAGATAACGCCTATAAGTGCTATCATAGAACACAGGTCTTTTGCTTTCCAACTTACCTCATCTTTCGTGATTATCTCCAGACTCATTTGTGGTGCCTCAAAGAGCAATGGTTCATTGTCTTCCATGGCTCATATTCCATTGTGTACATGGACCACTTCTTCTTTATCCATTTACCTGTTGTTGGACATTTTGATTGCTTCACTGTCTTGGCTATTGTGAATAAGGCTGCACTGCAGCTTTTGCGGCCTGTGTCTTCTCGATTCTTGTCTTCTCAGGTGAGAGGTCCAATGGTGCGCCTGCTGGATTGAATAGTACCTCCATTTTTACTTTTAAACACAGCTCCTTTCTGTTCTCATTATTGGCTGTTACCCCTTTACGTCTCACCAGCAGGCAGAGGGTACACAGTTCTCTAAAACCCCTTCAGCATTTATTGTTTGTAGACTTTTTGCTGATGGTCAGTCGACTGGTGTAAGTTGAAACTTTTTGTAGATTAGATTGCATGCGTCTAACACTCCCTGAGGTTGAGCTTTTATCCATTTTCCTTTTTTTTAAAAAGAGTGTGAGTAAAACTTAACTCTTCCTAATCTCTTCTTGAAACATTTGCCTGTTTTGAATTTTTTGCCCATTCCCTACTTCAGCACAAATATTTAGGGCAAGTGTCCTTTACAGCCCTGAGTCCTTGTGAATGTTAAGTGACCATTGGCTGTGACTTTAAAGCTGCTCTTGCAGGATACGGCCACAAGGTGGCAGCATTTCTCCTTTACCAAATTTGGTTACTAGGGAAACAGAGCCTTAATGGAAGTGGTGTTCTAGGTTGTATATTAGAATGGAATGTGCCAGGAAAAAGCCCTTTAACTTTATGTCTCATTACTTCTTGTTCATATTTGTAATTTACTTTTTATTTTTTATCCCAGCAAATTTGATTACAATGGTTTGTTTGTTCTAGGTGTGCAAGATGTGGTTCTTTCACACATATACGTGTATCTATTCTTCCTCGCATCCTTTGCCAATGTAGGTTATGACACAATGTTGAGCAGTCTTCTCCTGGTCTTCCGTACGTCTTTGGTGGTTATATATTTCACATGGTTTGTATATCTCTGTTAACCCCAATATGGTAATGTATCCAATCCTCATCCCTTTCTATTTGGTGAACCATAAGTTTTTTAATGAATCTGTGATTGCCTTTCTCTGTGGAAATATCTTCATTGGTATCAATTTTTAAGTAACTCCTGAAAGTGATATGATAGGATATGTGCCTTTTGCTTTCTCACTTACTACACGTGGCGTGATTACGTCTAGACTCATCTATGGTGCTGCAAATGGCATTGTTTCATTTTTTTCACTAGCGAATATTCCATCTGTAAATGGAGGAGTTCTTCTTTGCCCACCCATCTGTTGGTGGTCTTTTTGGTTACTTCCATATCTTGGCTATTGTAATACTGGGCAATGCAGATTTGCCTGCCTGTGTCTTTCCAATTCTCTCTTCTTAGATTATAGGTGGAGGAGTGGGCCTGCTGGATCATATGGTAGCTCAATGTTGACCTTTTTAAGGCACCTCCATTCTGTTCTCATTCGTGGCCCTTTCCAACTTACGTCCCCCTTGAAGTTGAGGGTATGCATTTCTCCACAACACCTTCAGCATTTATTGTTTGTAGTTTTCTTGCTCATGGTTATTCTGACAAGTGTGAGCTGATACCTCTTTGTGGTTGAATTCGCATGTGCCTCATAATCCGTTGAAATTGAGCTTTAAGGCATGTCCTTTTTATTTTTCAAGCAGTGATTACCCCTTAGTTCTTCAAAGTGTTCTCTTAAAGTACGTGTCACCTTTTGAAATGTTTTGGCCGTTACCTCCCTGAAGACATTTTGAGGGCAGGTTTCATTTACAGTTCTGCAGTACTTGTTCCTATGAAATGACCATTAGCACAGGCTTTAAAACTGCTTTTGCAGCTAACTGCCAGAGGGCGGCAGCCTTTCTATGTTCCCCACCCTGGTAACTAGGGAAAAGCCCTTGCGGCCTGTGGTGTTTCTCGGTTATAAATTAGAGTGGAGTGTGCCCGGACAAACCCACACAAGCTGATGTCTCCTTACTTTCGTTGGATTTTTAAATTTAATTTTTATTTTTTATTGGAGTAATTTTCCACTGTGTACGTGGACCACTTCTTCTTTGTGCATTCCTCGGTTGATGGACATTTTCATTGCTTCCAAGTGTTGGCTATGGTAAATATTGTTGGAGTGCAGGATTGCCAGCCTGTGACTTTTGGATTCTCATTTTCTCAGGTGATAGGCCCAGCAGTGGGTGTGATTGATTGACTGGTAGCACCGTGTTTCCCTTTTCAAAGCACCTTCTTTGTGTTTTCATTAGTGGCTCTTACCACGTCCCCCTTAGAATCGAGGGTACGCATTTCTCCACAATCGCTTCAGCATTTATTGTTTACAGCATTGATGCTAATGGCCCTTCTGGCTGCTGTGAGCTGATAGGTTTTTGTAATTTGGGTTTGCATGTCTTTGAACATTCGTAAAACTCATCATTTTTCTCCGCCGTTTTCTTTTCTGTTAAAAAAAGGAAACAATTGGCAGTACAATATAACTCTTGAAATTGTCTTCTTTGAAGGTTGCCCTCTTTTGAATTATTTCGTCGATTTTCCACCCCAGCGTTTTTTTCGAGAGCAGGTGTCATTTCCCGAACTGCAAGTTTGGTGAATATTTAGTGACCTTTAGCAATGGGTTTAAAGCTGCTGTTGTGGGAAGCGGCCTCTAGGAGGCAGCATTTCCCCATTCCCAAATCTGGGGAGTAGGGCAGCAGAGCCTTTCTGGAAGTCGTGTTCCTAGGTTGTAAATTACATTGGAATGTGCGTGGCGAAACCCCCACAAGTTTATGTGTCATTATTTCTTCTTGGTTTTTAAAAGTGTTTTAATTGGGGTAAAGCTTAGAATATTGTTTGTCCTAGGTGTACACAATCTGGTTCATTTGTACATTATATATGTCTATTCAAGTACAGATCCTCTTCCCATGTAAAATGTTACAGAGGGTTCCGCAGACTTCCCTTGCTATATGGTTGGTCTTTTTGAGATATGTATATCATATGTGTTTGTATACATATAGTAACACTAATCTTAATTTATCCATTCCCCCCACCGGTTGTTTTAGATGAGCATAGTTTGTTTTCTAAATCTGTGAGTGTCTTTCTCTGTGGAAATATGTTCATTTGTGTCAGTTATTAGATAACGCCTATAAGTGCTATCATAGAACACAGGTCTTTTGCTTTCCAACTTACCTCATCTTTCGTGATTATCTCCAGACTCATTTGTGGTGCCTCAAAGAGCAATGGTTCATTGTCTTCCATGGCTCATATTCCATTGTGTACATGGACCACTTCTTCTTTATCCATTTACCTGTTGTTGGACATTTTGATTGCTTCACTGTCTTGGCTATTGTGAATAAGGCTGCACTGCAGCTTTTGCGGCCTGTGTCTTCTCGATTCTTGTCTTCTCAGGTGAGAGGTCCAATGGTGCGCCTGCTGGATTGAATAGTACCTCCATTTTTACTTTTAAACACAGCTCCTTTCTGTTCTCATTATTGGCTGTTACCCCTTTACGTCTCACCAGCAGGCAGAGGGTACACAGTTCTCTAAAACCCCTTCAGCATTTATTGTTTGTAGACTTTTTGCTGATGGTCAGTCGACTGGTGTAAGTTGAAACTTTTTGTAGATTAGATTGCATGCGTCTAACACTCCCTGAGGTTGAGCTTTTATCCATTTTCCTTTTTTTTAAAAAGAGTGTGAGTAAAACTTAACTCTTCCTAATCTCTTCTTGAAACATTTGCCTGTTTTGAATTTTTTGCCCATTCCCTACTTCAGCACAAATATTTAGGGCAAGTGTCCTTTACAGCCCTGAGTCCTTGTGAATGTTAAGTGACCATTGGCTGTGACTTTAAAGCTGCTCTTGCAGGATACGGCCACAAGGTGGCAGCATTTCTCCTTTACCAAATTTGGTTACTAGGGAAACAGAGCCTTAATGGAAGTGGTGTTCTAGGTTGTATATTAGAATGGAATGTGCCAGGAAAAAGCCCTTTAACTTTATGTCTCATTACTTCTTGTTCATATTTGTAATTTACTTTTTATTTTTTATCCCAGCAAATTTGATTACAATGGTTTGTTTGTTCTAGGTGTGCAAGATGTGGTTCTTTCACACATATACGTGTATCTATTCTTCCTCGCATCCTTTGCCAATGTAGGTTATGACACAATGTTGAGCAGTCTTCTCCTGGTCTTCCGTACGTCTTTGGTGGTTATATATTTCACATGGTTTGTATATCTCTGTTAACCCCAATATGGTAATGTATCCAATCCTCATCCCTTTCTATTTGGTGAACCATAAGTTTTTTAATGAATCTGTGATTGCCTTTCTCTGTGGAAATATCTTCATTGGTATCAATTTTTAAGTAACTCCTGAAAGTGATATGATAGGATATGTGCCTTTTGCTTTCTCACTTACTACACGTGGCGTGATTACGTCTAGACTCATCTATGGTGCTGCAAATGGCATTGTTTCATTTTTTTCACTAGCGAATATTCCATCTGTACATGGAGGATTTCTTCTTTGCCCACCCATCTGTTGGTGGTCTTTTTGGTTACTTCCATATCTTGGCTATTGTAATACTGGGCAATGCAAATTTGCCTGCCTGTGTCTTTCCAATTCTCTCTTCTTAGATTATAGGTGGAGGAGTGGGCCTGCTGGATCATATGGTAGCTCAATGTTGACCTTTTTAAGGCACCTCCATTCTGTTCTCATTCGTGGCCCTTTCCAACTTACGTCCCCCTTGAAGTTGAGGGTATGCATTTCTCCACAACACCTTCAGCATTTATTGTTTGTAGTTTTCTTGCTCATGGTTATTCTGACAAGTGTGAGCTGATACCTCTTTGTGGTTGAATTCGCATGTGCCTCATAATCCGTTGAAATTGAGCTTTAAGGCATGTCCTTTTTATTTTTCAAGCAGTGATTACCCCTTAGTTCTTCAAAGTGTTCTCTTAAAGTACGTGTCACCTTTTGAAATGTTTTGGCCGTTACCTCCCTGAAGACATTTTGAGGGCAGGTTTCATTTACAGTTCTGCAGTACTTGTTCCTATGAAATGACCATTAGCACAGGCTTTAAAACTGCTTTTGCAGGTAACTGCCAGAGGGCGGCAGCCTTTCTATGTTCCCCACCCTGGTAACTAGGGAAAAGCCCTTGCGGCCTGTGGTGTTTCTCGGTTATAAATTAGAGTGGAGTGTGCCCGGACAAACCCACACAAGCTGATGTCTCCTTACTTTCGTTGGATTTTTAAATTTAATTTTTATTTTTTATTGGAGTAATTTTCCACTGTGTACGTGGACCACTTCTTCTTTGTGCATTCCTCGGTTGATGGACATTTTCATTGCTTCCAAGTGTTGGCTATGGTAAATATTGTTGGAGTGCAGGATTGCCAGCCTGTGACTTTTGGATTCTCATTTTCTCAGGTGATAGGCCCAGCAGTGGGTGTGATTGATTGACTGGTAGCACCGTGTTTCCCTTTTCAAAGCACCTTCTTTGTGTTTTCATTAGTGGCTCTTACCACGTCCCCCTTAGAATCGAGGGTACGCATTTCTCCACAATCGCTTCAGCATTTATTGTTTACAGCATTGATGCTAATGGCCCTTCTGGCTGCTGTGAGCTGATAGGTTTTTGTAATTTGGGTTTGCATGTCTTTGAACATTCGTAAAACTCATCATTTTTCTCCGCCGTTTTCTTTTCCGTTAAAAAAAGGAAACAATTGGCAGTACAATATAACTCTTGAAATTGTCTTCTTTGAAGGTTGCCCTCTTTTGAATTATTTCGTCGATTTTCCACCCCAGCGTTTTTTTCGAGAGCAGGTGTCATTTCCCGAACTGCAAGTTTGGTGAATATTTAGTGACCTTTAGCAATGGGTTTAAAGCTGCTGTTGTGGGAAGCGGCCTCTAGGAGGCAGCATTTCCCCATTCCCAAATCTGGGGAGTAGGGCAGCAGAGCCTTTCTGGAAGTCGTGTTCCTAGGTTGTAAATTACATTGGAATGTGCGTGGCGAAACCCCCACAAGTTTATGTGTCATTATTTCTTCTTGGTTTTTAAAAGTGTTTTAATTGGGGTAAAGCTTAGAATATTGTTTGTCCTAGGTGTACACAATCTGGTTCATTTGTACATTATATATGTCTATTCAAGTACAGATCCTCTTCCCATGTAAAATGTTACAGAGGGTTCCGCAGACTTCCCTTGCTATATGGTTGGTCTTTTTGAGATATGTATATCATATGTGTTTGTATACATATAGTAACACTAATCTTAATTTATCCATTCCCCCCACCGGTCGTTTTAGATGAGCATAGTTTGTTTTCTAAATCTGTGAGTGTCTTTCTCTGTGGAAATATGTTCATTTGTGTCAGTTATTAGATAACGCCTATAAGTGCTATCATAGAACACAGGTCTTTTGCTTTCCAACTTACCTCATCTTTCGTGATTATCTCCAGACTCATTTGTGGTGCCTCAAAGAGCAATGGTTCATTGTCTTCCATGGCTCATATTCCATTGTGTACATGGACCACTTCTTCTTTATCCATTTACCTGTTGTTGGACATTTTGATTGCTTCACTGTCTTGGCTATTGTGAATAAGGCTGCACTGCAGCTTTTGCGGCCTGTGTCTTCTCGATTCTTGTCTTCTCAGGTGAGAGGTCCAATGGTGCGCCTGCTGGATTGAATAGTACCTCCATTTTTACTTTTAAACACAGCTCCTTTCTGTTCTCATTATTGGCTGTTACCCCTTTACGTCTCACCAGCAGGCAGAGGGTACACAGTTCTCTAAAACCCCTTCAGCATTTATTGTTTGTAGACTTTTTGCTGATGGTCAGTCGACTGGTGTAAGTTGAAACTTTTTGTAGATTAGATTGCATGCGTCTAACACTCCCTGAGGTTGAGCTTTTATCCATTTTCCTTTTTTTTAAAAAGAGTGTGAGTAAAACTTAACTCTTCCTAATCTCTTCTTGAAACATTTGCCTGTTTTGAATTTTTTGCCCATTCCCTACTTCAGCACAAATATTTAGGGCAAGTGTCCTTTACAGCCCTGAGTCCTTGTGAATGTTAAGTGACCATTGGCTGTGACTTTAAAGCTGCTCTTGCAGGATACGGCCACAAGGTGGCAGCATTTCTCCTTTACCAAATTTGGTTACTAGGGAAACAGAGCCTTAATGGAAGTGGTGTTCTAGGTTGTATATTAGAATGGAATGTGCCAGGAAAAAGCCCTTTAACTTTATGTCTCATTACTTCTTGTTCATATTTGTAATTTACTTTTTATTTTTTATCCCAGCAAATTTGATTACAATGGTTTGTTTGTTCTACAACGGTGTGCAAGATGTGGTTCTTTCACACATATACGTGTATCTATTCTTCCTCGCATCCTTTGCCAATGTAGGTTATGACACAATGTTGAGCAGTCTTCTCCTGGTCTTCCGTACGTCTTTGGTGGTTATATATTTCACATGGTTTGTATATCTCTGTTAACCCCAATATGGTAATGTATCCAATCCTCATCCCTTTCTATTTGGTGAACCATAAGTTTTTTAATGAATCTGTGATTGCCTTTCTCTGTGGAAATATCTTCATTGGTATCAATTTTTAAGTAACTCCTGAAAGTGATATGATAGGATATGTGCCTTTTGCTTTCTCACTTACTACACTTGGCGTGATTACGTCTAGACTCATCTATGGTGCTGCAAATGGCATTGTTTCATTTTTTTCACTAGGGAATATTCCATCTGTAAATGGAGGAGTTCTTCTTTGCCCACCCATCTGTTGGTGGTCTTTTTGGTGACTTCCATATCTTGGCTATTGTAATACTGGGCAATGCAGATTTGCCTGCCTGTGTCTTTCCAATTCTCTCTTCTTAGATTATAGGTGGAGGAGTGGGCCTGCTGGATCATATGGTAGCTCAATGTTGACCTTTTTAAGGCACCTCCATTCTGTTCTCATTCGTGGCCCTTTCCAACTTACGTCCCCCTTGAAGTTGAGGGTATGCATTTCTCCACAACACCTTCAGCATTTATTGTTTGTAGTTTTCTTGCTCATGGTTATTCTGACAAGTGTGAGCTGATACCTCTTTGTGGTTGAATTCGCATGTGCCTCATAATCCGTTGAAATTGAGCTTTAAGGCATGTCCTTTTTATTTTTCAAGCAGTGATTACCCCTTAGTTCTTCAAAGTGTTCTCTTAAAGTACGTGTCACCTTTTGAAATGTTTTGGCCGTTACCTCCCTGAAGACATTTTGAGGGCAGGTTTCATTTACAGTTCTGCAGTACTTGTTCCTATGAAATGACCATTAGCACAGGCTTTAAAACTGCTTTTGCAGGTAACTGCCAGAGGGCGGCAGCCTTTCTATGTTCCCCACCCTGGTAACTAGGGAAAAGCCCTTGCGGCCTGTGGTGTTTCTCGGTTATAAATTAGAGTGGAGTGTGCCCGGACAAACCCACACAAGCTGATGTCTCCTTACTTTCGTTGGATTTTTAAATTTAATTTTTATTTTTTATTGGAGTAATTTTCCACTGTGTACGTGGACCACTTCTTCTTTGTGCATTCCTCGGTTGATGGACATTTTCATTGCTTCCAAGTGTTGGCTATGGTAAATATTGTTGGAGTGCAGGATTGCCAGCCTGTGACTTTTGGATTCTCATTTTCTCAGGTGATAGGCCCAGCAGTGGGTGTGATTGATTGACTGGTAGCACCGTGTTTCCCTTTTCAAAGCACCTTCTTTGTGTTTTCATTAGTGGCTCTTACCACGTCCCCCTTAGAATCGAGGGTACGCATTTCTCCACAATCGCTTCAGCATTTATTGTTTACAGCATTGATGCTAATGGCCCTTCTGGCTGCTGTGAGCTGATAGGTTTTTGTAATTTGGGTTTGCATGTCTTTGAACATTCGTAAAACTCATCATTTTTCTCCGCCGTTTTCTTTTCCGTTAAAAAAAGGAAACAATTGGCAGTACAATATAACTCTTGAAATTGTCTTCTTTGAAGGTTGCCCTCTTTTGAATTATTTGGTCGATTTTCCACCCCAGCGTTTTTTTAGAGAGCAGGTGTCATTTCCCGAACTGCAAGTTTGGTGAATATTTAGTGACCTTTAGCAATGGGTTTAAAGCTGCTGTTGTGGGAAGCGGCCTCTAGGAGGCAGCATTTCCCCATTCCCAAATCTGGGGAGTAGGGCAGCAGAGCCTTTCTGGAAGTCGTGTTCCTAGGTTGTAAATTACATTGGAATGTGCGTGGCGAAACCCCCACAAGTTTATGTGTCATTATTTCTTCTTGGTTTTTAACAGTGTTTTAATTGGGGTAAAGTTTAGAATATTGTTTGTCCTAGGTGTACACAATCTGGTTCATTTGTACATTATATATGTCTATTCAAGTACAGATCCTCTTCCCATGTAAAATGTTACAGAGGGTTCCGCAGACTTCCCTTGCTATATGGTTGGTCTTTTTGAGATATGTATATCATATGTGTTTGTATACATATAGTAACACTAATCTTAATTTATCCATTCCCCCCACCGGTCGTTTTAGATGAGCATAGTTTGTTTTCTAAATCTGTGAGTGTCTTTCTCTGTGGAAATATGTTCATTTGTGTCAGTTATTAGATAACGCCTATAAGTGCTATCATAGAACACAGGTCTTTTGCTTTCCAACTTACCTCATCTTTCGTGATTATCTCCAGACTCATTTGTGGTGCCTCAAAGAGCAATGGTTCATTGTCTTCCATGGCTCATATTCCATTGTGTACATGGACCACTTCTTCTTTATCCATTTACCTGTTGTTGGACATTTTGATTGCTTCACTGTCTTGGCTATTGTGAATAAGGCTGCACTGCAGCTTTTGCGGCCTGTGTCTTCTCGATTCTTGTCTTCTCAGGTGAGAGGTCCAATGGTGCGCCTGCTGGATTGAATAGTACCTCCATTTTTACTTTTAAACACAGCTCCTTTCTGTTCTCATTATTGGCTGTTACCCCTTTACGTCTCACCAGCAGGCAGAGGGTACACAGTTCTCTAAAACCCCTTCAGCATTTATTGTTTGTAGACTTTTTGCTGATGGTCAGTCGACTGGTGTAAGTTGAAACTTTTTGTAGATTAGATTGCATGCGTCTAACACTCCCTGAGGTTGAGCTTTTATCCATTTTCCTTTTTTTTAAAAAGAGTGTGAGTAAAACTTAACTCTTCCTAATCTCTTCTTGAAACATTTGCCTGTTTTGAATTTTTTGCCCATTCCCTACTTCAGCACAAATATTTAGGGCAAGTGTCCTTTACAGCCCTGAGTCCTTGTGAATGTTAAGTGACCATTGGCTGTGACTTTAAAGCTGCTCTTGCAGGATACGGCCACAAGGTGGCAGCATTTCTCCTTTACCAAATTTGGTTACTAGGGAAACAGAGCCTTAATGGAAGTGGTGTTCTAGGTTGTATATTAGAATGGAATGTGCCAGGAAAAAGCCCTTTAACTTTATGTCTCATTACTTCTTGTTCATATTTGTAATTTACTTTTTATTTTTTATCCCAGCAAATTTGATTACAATGGTTTGTTTGTTCTACAACGGTGTGCAAGATGTGGTTCTTTCACACATATACGTGTATCTATTCTTCCTCGCATCCTTTGCCAATGTAGGTTATGACACAATGTTGAGCAGTCTTCTCCTGGTCTTCCGTACGTCTTTGGTGGTTATATATTTCACATGGTTTGTATATCTCTGTTAACCCCAATATGGTAATGTATCCAATCCTCATCCCTTTCTATTTGGTGAACCATAAGTTTTTTAATGAATCTGTGATTGCCTTTCTCTGTGGAAATATCTTCATTGGTATCAATTTTTAAGTAACTCCTGAAAGTGATATGATAGGATATGTGCCTTTTGCTTTCTCACTTACTACACTTGGCGTGATTACGTCTAGACTCATCTATGGTGCTGCAAATGGCATTGTTTCATTTTTTGCACTAGGGAATATTCCATCTGTACATGGAGGAGTTCTTCTTTGCCCACCCATCTGTTGGTGGTCTTTTTGGTGACTTCCATATCTTGGCTATTGTAATACTGGGCAATGCAGATTTGCCTGCCTGTGTCTTTCCAATTCTCTCTTCTTAGATTATAGGTGGAGGAGTGGGCCTGCTGGATCATATGGTAGCTCAATGTTGACCTTTTTAAGGCACCTCCATTCTGTTCTCATTCGTGGCCCTTTCCAACTTACGTCCCCCTTGAAGTTGAGGGTATGCATTTCTCCACAACACCTTCAGCATTTATTGTTTGTAGTTTTCTTGCTCATGGTTATTCTGACAAGTGTGAGCTGATACCTCTTTGTGGTTGAATTCGCATGTGCCTCATAATCCGTTGAAATTGAGCTTTAAGGCATGTCCTTTTTATTTTTCAAGCAGTGATTACCCCTTAGTTCTTCAAAGTGTTCTCTTAAAGTACGTGTCACCTTTTGAAATGTTTTGGCCGTTACCTCCCTGAAGACATTTTGAGGGCAGGTTTCATTTACAGTTCTGCAGTACTTGTTCCTATGAAATGACCATTAGCACAGGCTTTAAAACTGCTTTTGCAGGTAACTGCCAGAGGGCGGCAGCCTTTCTATGTTCCCCACCCTGGTAACTAGGGAAAAGCCCTTGCGGCCTGTGGTGTTTCTCGGTTATAAATTAGAGTGGAGTGTGCCCGGACAAACCCACACAAGCTGATGTCTCCTTACTTTCGTTGGATTTTTAAATTTAATTTTTATTTTTTATTGGAGTAATTTTCCACTGTGTACGTGGACCACTTCTTCTTTGTGCATTCCTCGGTTGATGGACATTTTCATTGCTTCCAAGTGTTGGCTATGGTAAATATTGTTGGAGTGCAGGATTGCCAGCCTGTGACTTTTGGATTCTCATTTTCTCAGGTGATAGGCCCAGCAGTGGGTGTGATTGATTGACTGGTAGCACCGTGTTTCCCTTTTCAAAGCACCTTCTTTGTGTTTTCATTAGTGGCTCTTACCACGTCCCCCTTAGAATCGAGGGTACGCATTTCTCCACAATCGCTTCAGCATTTATTGTTTACAGCATTGATGCTAATGGCCCTTCTGGCTGCTGTGAGCTGATAGGTTTTTGTAATTTGGGTTTGCATGTCTTTGAACATTCGTAAAACTCATCATTTTTCTCCGCCGTTTTCTTTTCCGTTAAAAAAAGGAAACAATTGGCAGTACAATATAACTCTTGAAATTGTCTTCTTTGAAGGTTGCCCTCTTTTGAATTATTTGGTCGATTTTCCACCCCAGCGTTTTTTTAGAGAGCAGGTGTCATTTCCCGAACTGCAAGTTTGGTGAATATTTAGTGACCTTTAGCAATGGGTTTAAAGCTGCTGTTGTGGGAAGCGGCCTCTAGGAGGCAGCATTTCCCCATTCCCAAATCTGGGGAGTAGGGCAGCAGAGCCTTTCTGGAAGTCGTGTTCCTAGGTTGTAAATTACATTGGAATGTGCGTGGCGAAACCCCCACAAGTTTATGTGTCATTATTTCTTCTTGGTTTTTAAAAGTGTTTTAATTGGGGTAAAGCTTAGAATATTGTTTGTCCTAGGTGTACACAATCTGGTTCATTTGTACATTATATATGTCTATTCAAGTACAGATCCTCTTCCCATGTAAAATGTTACAGAGGGTTCCGCAGACTTCCCTTGCTATATGGTTGGTCTTTTTGAGATATGTATATCATATGTGTTTGTATACATATAGTAACACTAATCTTAATTTATCCATTCCCCCCACCGGTCGTTTTAGATGAGCATAGTTTGTTTTCTAAATCTGTGAGTGTCTTTCTCTGTGGAAATATGTTCATTTGTGTCAGTTATTAGATAACGCCTATAAGTGCTATCATAGAACACAGGTCTTTTGCTTTCCAACTTACCTCATCTTTCGTGATTATCTCCAGACTCATTTGTGGTGCCTCAAAGAGCAATGGTTCATTGTCTTCCATGGCTCATATTCCATTGTGTACACGGACCACTTCTTCTCTATCCATTTACCTGTTGTTGGACATTTTGATTGCTTCACTGTCTTGGCTATTGTGAATAAGGCTGCACTGCAGCTTTTGCGGCCTGTGTCTTCTCGATTCTTGTCTTCTCAGGTGAGAGGTCCAATGGTGCGCCTGCTGGATTGAATAGTACCTCCATTTTTACTTTTAAACACAGCTCCTTTCTGTTCTCATTATTGGCTGTTACCCCTTTACGTCTCACCAGCAGGCAGAGGGTACACAGTTCTCTAAAACCCCTTCAGCATTTATTGTTTGTAGACTTTTTGCTGATGGTCAGTCGACTGGTGTAAGTTGAAACTTTTTGTAGATTAGATTG
Source organism: Balaenoptera borealis (assembly GCF_965194805.1). Taxonomy (NCBI): domain Eukaryota; kingdom Metazoa; phylum Chordata; class Mammalia; order Artiodactyla; family Balaenopteridae; genus Balaenoptera; species Balaenoptera borealis. The sequence continues at coordinate 90,766,844 of NC_138873.1, forward strand.
CATGCGTCTAACACTCCCTGAGGTTGAGCTTTTATCCATTTTCCTTTTTTTTAAAAAGAGTGTGAGTAAAACTTAACTCTTCCTAATCTCTTCTTGAAACATTTGCCTGTTTTGAATTTTTTGCCCATTCCCTACTTCAGCACAAATATTTAGGGCAAGTGTCCTTTACAGCCCTGAGTCCTTGTGAATGTTAAGTGACCATTGGCTGTGACTTTAAAGCTGCTCTTGCAGGATACGGCCACAAGGTGGCAGCATTTCTCCTGTACCAAATTTGGTTACTAGGGAAACAGAGCCTTAATGGAAGTGGTGTTCTAGGTTGTATATTAGAATGGAATGTGCCAGGAAAAAGCCCTTTAACTTTATGTCTCATTACTTCTTGTTCATATTTGTAACTTACTTTTTATTTTTTATCCCAGCAAATTTGATTACAATGGTTTGTTTGTTCTAGGTGTGCAAGATGTGGTTCTTTCACACATATACGTGTATCTATTCTTCCTCGCATCCTTTGCCAATGTAGGTTATGACACAATGTTGAGCAGTCTTCTCCTGGTCTTCCGTACGTCTTTGGTGGTTATATATTTCACATGGTTTGTATATCTCTGTTAACCCCAATATGGTAATGTATCCAATCCTCATCCCTTTCTATTTGGTGAACCATAAGTTTTTTAATGAATCTGTGATTGCCTTTCTCTGTGGAAATATCTTCATTGGTATCAATTTTTAAGTAACTCCTGAAAGTGATATGATAGGATATGTGCCTTTTGCTTTCTCACTTACTACACGTGGCGTGATTACATCTAGACTCATCTATGGTGCTGCAAATGGCATTGTTTCATTTTTTTCACTAGCGAATATTCCATCTGTAAATGGAGGAGTTCTTCTTTGCCCACCCATCTGTTGGTGGTCTTTTTGGTTACTTCCATATCTTGGCTATTGTAATACTGGGCAATGCAGATTTGCCTGCCTGTGTCTTTCCAATTCTCTCTTCTTAGATTATAGGTGGAGGAGTGGGCCTGCTGGATCATATGGTAGCTCAATGTTGACCTTTTTAAGGCACCTCCATTCTGTTCTCATTCGTGGCCCTTTCCAACTTACGTCCCCCTTGAAGTTGAGGGTATGCATTTCTCCACAACACCTTCAGCATTTATTGTTTGTAGTTTTCTTGCTCATGGTTATTCTGACAAGTGTGAGCTGATACCTCTTTGTGGTTGAATTCGCATGTGCCTCATAATCCGTTGAAATTGAGCTTTAAGGCATGTCCTTTTTATTTTTCAAGCAGTGATTACCCCTTAGTTCTTCAAAGTGTTCTCTTAAAGTACGTGTCACCTTTTGAAATGTTTTGGCCGTTACCTCCCTGAAGACATTTTGAGGGCAGGTTTCATTTACAGTTCTGCAGTACTTGTTCCTATGAAATGACCATTAGCACAGGCTTTAAAACTGCTTTTGCAGGTAACTGCCAGAGGGCGGCAGCCTTTCTATGTTCCCCACCCTGGTAACTAGGGAAAAGCCCTTGCGGCCTGTGGTGTTTCTCGGTTATAAATTAGAGTGGAGTGTGCCCGGACAAACCCACACAAGCTGATGTCTCCTTACTTTCGTTGGATTTTTAAATTTAATTTTTATTTTTTATTGGAGTAATTTTCCACTGTGTACGTGGACCACTTCTTCTTTGTGCATTCCTCGGTTGATGGACATTTTCATTGCTTCCAAGTGTTGGCTATGGTAAATATTGTTGGAGTGCAGGATTGCCAGCCTGTGACTTTTGGATTCTCATTTTCTCAGGTGATAGGCCCAGCAGTGGGTGTGATTGATTGACTGGTAGCACCGTGTTTCCCTTTTCAAAGCACCTTCTTTGTGTTTTCATTAGTGGCTCTTACCACGTCCCCCTTAGAATCGAGGGTACGCATTTCTCCACAATCGCTTCAGCATTTATTGTTTACAGCATTGATGCTAATGGCCCTTCTGGCTGCTGTGAGCTGATAGGTTTTTGTAATTTGGGTTTGCATGTCTTTGAACATTCGTAAAACTCATCATTTTTCTCCGCCGTTTTCTTTTCCGTTAAAAAAAGGAAACAATTGGCAGTACAATATAACTCTTGAAATTGTCTTCTTTGAAGGTTGCCCTCTTTTGAATTATTTGGTCGATTTTCCACCCCAGCGTTTTTTTAGAGAGCAGGTGTCATTTCCCGAACTGCAAGTTTGGTGAATATTTAGTGACCTTTAGCAATGGGTTTAAAGCTGCTGTTGTGGGAAGCGGCCTCTAGGAGGCAGCATTTCTCCATTCCCAAATCTGGGGAGTAGGGCAGCAGAGCCTTTCTGGAAGTCGTGTTCCTAGGTTGTAAATTACATTGGAATGTGCGTGGCGAAACCCCCACAAGTTTATGTGTCATTATTTCTTCTTGGTTTTTAAAAGTGTTTTAATTGGGGTAAAGCTTAGAATATTGTTTGTCCTAGGTGTACACAATCTGGTTCATTTGTACATTATATATGTCTATTCAAGTACAGATCCTCTTCCCATGTAAAATGTTACAGAGGGTTCCGCAGACTTCCCTTGCTATATGGTTGGTCTTTTTGAGATATGTATATCATATGTGTTTGTATACATATAGTAACACTAATCTTAATTTATCCATTCCCCCCACCGGTCGTTTTAGATGAGCATAGTTTGTTTTCTAAATCTGTGAGTGTCTTTCTCTGTGGAAATATGTTCATTTGTGTCAGTTATTAGATAACGCCTATAAGTGCTATCATAGAACACAGGTCTTTTGCTTTCCAACTTACCTCATCTTTCGTGATTATCTCCAGACTCATTTGTGGTGCCTCAAAGAGCAATGGTTCATTGTCTTCCATGGCTCATATTCCATTGTGTACATGGACCACTTCTTCTTTATCCATTTACCTGTTGTTGGACATTTTGATTGCTTCACTGTCTTGGCTATTGTGAATAAGGCTGCACTGCAGCTTTTGCGGCCTGTGTCTTCTCGATTCTTGTCTTCTCAGGTGAGAGGTCCAATGGTGCGCCTGCTGGATTGAATAGTACCTCCATTTTTACTTTTAAACACAGCTCCTTTCTGTTCTCATTATTGGCTGTTACCCCTTTACGTCTCACCAGCAGGCAGAGGGTACACAGTTCTCTAAAACCCCTTCAGCATTTATTGTTTGTAGACTTTTTGCTGATGGTCAGTCGACTGGTGTAAGTTGAAACTTTTTGTAGATTAGATTGCATGCGTCTAACACTCCCTGAGGTTGAGCTTTTATCCATTTTCCTTTTTTTTAAAAAGAGTGTGAGTAAAACTTAACTCTTCCTAATCTCTTCTTGAAACATTTGCCTGTTTTGAATTTTTTGCCCATTCCCTACTTCAGCACAAATATTTAGGGCAAGTGTCCTTTACAGCCCTGAGTCCTTGTGAATGTTAAGTGACCATTGGCTGTGACTTTAAAGCTGCTCTTGCAGGATACGGCCACAAGGTGGCAGCATTTCTCCTTTACCAAATTTGGTTACTAGGGAAACAGAGCCTTAATGGAAGTGGTGTTCTAGGTTGTATATTAGAATGGAATGTGCCAGGAAAAAGCCCTTTAACTTTATGTCTCATTACTTCTTGTTCATATTTGTAATTTACTTTTTATTTTTTATCCCAGCAAATTTGATTACAATGGTTTGTTTGTTCTAGGTGTGCAAGATGTGGTTCTTTCACACATATACGTGTATCTATTCTTCCTCGCATCCTTTGCCAATGTAGGTTATGACACAATGTTGAGCAGTCTTCTCCTGGTCTTCCGTACGTCTTTGGTGGTTATATATTTCACATGGTTTGTATATCTCTGTTAACCCCAATATGGTAATGTATCCAATCCTCATCCCTTTCTATTTGGTGAACCATAAGTTTTTTAATGAATCTGTGATTGCCTTTCTCTGTGGAAATATCTTCATTGGTATCAATTTTTAAGTAACTCCTGAAAGTGATATGATAGGATATGTGCCTTTTGCTTTCTCACTTACTACACGTGGCGTGATTACGTCTAGACTCATCTATGGTGCTGCAAATGGCATTGTTTCATTTTTTTCACTAGCGAATATTCCATCTGTACATGGAGGAGTTCTTCTTTGCCCACCCATCTGTTGGTGGTCTTTTTGGTTACTTCCATATCTTGGCTATTGTAATACTGGGCAATGCAGATTTGCCTGCCTGTGTCTTTCCAATTCTCTCTTCTTAGATTATAGGTGGAGGAGTGGGCCTGCTGGATCATATGGTAGCTCAATGTTGACCTTTTTAAGGCACCTCCATTCTGTTCTCATTCGTGGCCCTTTCCAACTTACGTCCCCCTTGAAGTTGAGGGTATGCATTTCTCCACAACACCTTCAGCATTTAGTGTTTGTAGTTTTCTTGCTCATGGTTATTCTGACAAGTGTGAGCTGATACCTCTTTGTGGTTGAATTCGCATGTGCCTCATAATCCGTTGAAATTGAGCTTTAAGGCATGTCCTTTTTATTTTTCAAGCAGTGATTACCCCTTAGTTCTTCAAAGTGTTCTCTTAAAGTACGTGTCACCTTTTGAAATGTTTTGGCCGTTACCTCCCTGAAGACATTTTGAGGGCAGGTTTCATTTACAGTTCTGCAGTACTTGTTCCTATGAAATGACCATTAGCACAGGCTTTAAAACTGCTTTTGCAGCTAACTGCCAGAGGGCGGCAGCCTTTCTATGTTCCCCACCCTGGTAACTAGGGAAAAGCCCTTGCGGCCTGTGGTGTTTCTCGGTTATAAATTAGAGTGGAGTGTGCCCGGACAAACCCACACAAGCTGATGTCTCCTTACTTTCGTTGGATTTTTAAATTTAATTTTTATTTTTTATTGGAGTAATTTTCCACTGTGTACGTGGACCACTTCTTCTTTGTGCATTCCTCGGTTGATGGACATTTTCATTGCTTCCAAGTGTTGGCTATGGTAAATATTGTTGGAGTGCAGGATTGCCAGCCTGTGACTTTTGGATTCTCATTTTCTCAGGTGATAGGCCCAGCAGTGGGTGTGATTGATTGACTGGTAGCACCGTGTTTCCCTTTTCAAAGCACCTTCTTTGTGTTTTCATTAGTGGCTCTTACCACGTCCCCCTTAGAATCGAGGGTACGCATTTCTCCACAATCGCTTCAGCATTTATTGTTTACAGCATTGATGCTAATGGCCCTTCTGGCTGCTGTGAGCTGATAGGTTTTTGTAATTTGGGTTTGCATGTCTTTGAACATTCGTAAAACTCATCATTTTTCTCCGCCGTTTTCTTTTCCGTTAAAAAAAGGAAACAATTGGCAGTACAATATAACTCTTGAAATTGTCTTCTTTGAAGGTTGCCCTCTTTTGAATTATTTGGTCGATTTTCCACCCCAGCGTTTTTTTAGAGAGCAGGTGTCATTTCCCGAACTGCAAGTTTGGTGAATATTTAGTGACCTTTAGCAATGGGTTTAAAGCTGCTGTTGTGGGAAGCGGCCTCTAGGAGGCAGCATTTCCCCATTCCCAAATCTGGGGAGTAGGGCAGCAGAGCCTTTCTGGAAGTCGTGTTCCTAGGTTGTAAATTACATTGGAATGTGCGTGGCGAAACCCCCACAAGTTTATGTGTCATTATTTCTTCTTGGTTTTTAAAAGTGTTTTAATTGGGGTAAAGCTTAGAATATTGTTTGTCCTAGGTGTACACAATCTGGTTCATTTGTACATTATATATGTCTATTCAAGTACAGATCCTCTTCCCATGTAAAATGTTACAGAGGGTTCCGCAGACTTCCCTTGCTATATGGTTGGTCTTCTTGAGATATGTATATCATATGTGTTTGTATACGTATAGTAACACTAATCTTAATTTATCCATTCCCCCCACCTGTCGTTTTAGATGAGCATAGTTTGTTTTCTAAATCTGTGAGTGTCTTTCTCTGTGGAAATATGTTCATTTGTGTCAGTTATTAGATAACGCCTATAAGTGCTATCATAGAACACAGGTCTTTTGCTTTCCAACTTACCTCATCTTTCGTGATTATCTCCAGACTCATTTGTGGTGCCTCAAAGAGCAATGGTTCATTGTCTTCCATGGCTCATATTCCATTGTGTACATGGACCACTTCTTCTTTATCCATTTACCTGTTGTTGGACATTTTGATTGCTTCACTGTCTTGGCTATTGTGAATAAGGCTGCACTGCAGCTTTTGCGGCCTGTGTCTTCTCGATTGTCTTCTCAGGTGAGAGGTCCAATGGTGCGCCTGCTGGATTGAATAGTACCTCCATTTTTACTTTTAAACGCAGCTCCTTTCTGTTCTCATTATTGGCTGTTACCCCTTTACGTCTCACCAGCAGGCAGAGGGTACACAGTTCTCTAAAACCCCTTCAGCATTTATTGTTTGTAGACTTTTTGCTGATGGTCAGTCGACTGGTGTAAGTTGAAACTTTTTGTAGATTAGATTGCATGCGTCTAACACTCCCTGAGGTTGAGCTTTTATCCATTTTCCTTTTTTTTAAAAAGAGTGTGAGTAAAACTTAACTCTTCCTAATCTCTTCTTGAAACATTTGCCTGTTTTGAATTTTTTGCCCATTCCCTACTTCAGCACAAATATTTAGGGCAAGTGTCCTTTACAGCCCTGAGTCCTTGTGAATGTTAAGTGACCATTGGCTGTGACTTTAAAGCTGCTCTTGCAGGATACGGCCACAAGGTGGCAGCATTTCTCCTTTACCAAATTTGGTTACTAGGGAAACAGAGCCTTAATGGAAGTGGTGTTCTAGGTTGTATATTAGAATGGAATGTGCCAGGAAAAAGCCCTTTAACTTTATGTCTCATTACTTCTTGTTCATATTTGTAATTTACTTTTTATTTTTTATCCCAGCAAATTTGATTACAATGGTTTGTTTGTTCTACAACGGTGTGCAAGATGTGGTTCTTTCACACATATACGTGTATCTATTCTTCCTCGCATCCTTTGCCAATGTAGGTTATGACACAATGTTGAGCAGTCTTCTCCTGGTCTTCCGTACGTCTTTGGTGGTTATATATTTCACATGGTTTGTATATCTCTGTTAACCCCAATATGGTAATGTATCCAATCCTCATCCCTTTCTATTTGGTGAACCATAAGTTTTTTAATGAATCTGTGATTGCCTTTCTCTGTGGAAATATCTTCATTGGTATCAATTTTTAAGTAACTCCTGAAAGTGATATGATAGGATATGTGCCTTTTGCTTTCTCACTTACTACACTTGGCGTGATTACGTCTAGACTCATCTATGGTGCTGCAAATGGCATTGTTTCATTTTTTTCACTAGGGAATATTCCATCTGTAAATGGAGGAGTTCTTCTTTGCCCACCCATCTGTTGGTGGTCTTTTTGGTGACTTCCATATCTTGGCTATTGTAATACTGGGCAATGCAGATTTGCCTGCCTGTGTCTTTCCAATTCTCTCTTCTTAGATTATAGGTGGAGGAGTGGGCCTGCTGGATCATATGGTAGCTCAATGTTGACCTTTTTAAGGCACCTCCATTCTGTTCTCATTCGTGGCCCTTTCCAACTTACGTCCCCCTTGAAGTTGAGGGTATGCATTTCTCCACAACACCTTCAGCATTTATTGTTTGTAGTTTTCTTGCTCATGGTTATTCTGACAAGTGTGAGCTGATACCTCTTTGTGGTTGAATTCGCATGTGCCTCATAATCCGTTGAAATTGAGCTTTAAGGCATGTCCTTTTTATTTTTCAAGCAGTGATTACCCCTTAGTTCTTCAAAGTGTTCTCTTAAAGTACGTGTCACCTTTTGAAATGTTTTGGCCGTTACCTCCCTGAAGACATTTTGAGGGCAGGTTTCATTTACAGTTCTGCAGTACTTGTTCCTATGAAATGACCATTAGCACAGGCTTTAAAACTGCTTTTGCAGCTAACTGCCAGAGGGCGGCAGCCTTTCTATGTTCCCCACCCTGGTAACTAGGGAAAAGCCCTTGCGGCCTGTGGTGTTTCTCGGTTATAAATTAGAGTGGAGTGTGCCCGGACAAACCCACACAAGCTGATGTCTCCTTACTTTCGTTGGATTTTTAAATTTAATTTTTATTTTTTATTGGAGTAATTTTCCACTGTGTACGTGGACCACTTCTTCTTTGTGCATTCCTCGGTTGATGGACATTTTCATTGCTTCCAAGTGTTGGCTATGGTAAATATTGTTGGAGTGCAGGATTGCCAGCCTGTGACTTTTGGATTCTCATTTTCTCAGGTGATAGGCCCAGCAGTGGGTGTGATTGATTGACTGGTAGCACCGTGTTTCCCTTTTCAAAGCACCTTCTTTGTGTTTTCATTAGTGGCTCTTACCACGTCCCCCTTAGAATCGAGGGTACGCATTTCTCCACAATCGCTTCAGCATTTATTGTTTACAGCATTGATGCTAATGGCCCTTCTGGCTGCTGTGAGCTGATAGGTTTTTGTAATTTGGGTTTGCATGTCTTTGAACATTCGTAAAACTCATCATTTTTCTCCGCCGTTTTCTTTTCCGTTAAAAAAAGGAAACAATTGGCAGTACAATATAACTCTTGAAATTGTCTTCTTTGAAGGTTGCCCTCTTTTGAATTATTTGGTCGATTTTCCACCCCAGCGTTTTTTTAGAGAGCAGGTGTCATTTCCCGAACTGCAAGTTTGGTGAATATTTAGTGACCTTTAGCAATGGGTTTAAAGCTGCTGTTGTGGGAAGCGGCCTCTAGGAGGCAGCATTTCCCCATTCCCAAATCTGGGGAGTAGGGCAGCAGAGCCTTTCTGGAAGTCGTGTTCCTAGGTTGTAAATTACATTGGAATGTGCGTGGCGAAACCCCCACAAGTTTATGTGTCATTATTTCTTCTTGGTTTTTAAAAGTGTTTTAATTGGGGTAAAGCTTAGAATATTGTTTGTCCTAGGTGTACACAATCTGGTTCATTTGTACATTATATATGTCTATTCAAGTACAGATCCTCTTCCCATGTAAAATGTTACAGAGGGTTCCGCAGACTTCCCTTGCTATATGGTTGGTCTTTTTGAGATATGTATATCATATGTGTTTGTATACATATAGTAACACTAACCTTAATTTATCCATTCCCCCCACCGGTCGTTTTAGATGAGCATAGTTTGTTTTCTAAATCTGTGAGTGTCTTTCTCTGTGGAAATATGTTCATTTGTGTCAGTTATTAGATAACGCCTATAAGTGCTATCATAGAACACAGGTCTTTTGCTTTCCAACTTACCTCATCTTTCGTGATTATCTCCAGACTCATTTGTGGTGCCTCAAAGAGCAATGGTTCATTGTCTTCCATGGCTCATATTCCATTGTGTACATGGACCACTTCTTCTTTATCCATTTACCTGTTGTTGGACATTTTGATTGCTTCACTGTCTTGGCTATTGTGAATAAGGCTGCACTGCAGCTTTTGCGGCCTGTGTCTTCTCGATTCTTGTCTTCTCAGGTGAGAGGTCCAATGGTGCGCCTGCTGGATTGAATAGTACCTCCATTTTTACTTTTAAACACAGCTCCTTTCTGTTCTCATTATTGGCTGTTACCCCTTTACGTCTCACCAGCAGGCAGAGGGTACACAGTTCTCTAAAACCCCTTCAGCATTTATTGTTTGTAGACTTTTTGCTGATGGTCAGTCGACTGGTGTAAGTTGAAACTTTTTGTAGATTAGATTGCATGCGTCTAACACTCCCTGAGGTTGAGCTTTTATCCATTTTCCTTTTTTTTAAAAAGAGTGTGAGTAAAACTTAACTCTTCCTAATCTCTTCTTGAAACATTTGCCTGTTTTGAATTTTTTGCCCATTCCCTACTTCAGCACAAATATTTAGGGCAAGTGTCCTTTACAGCCCTGAGTCCTTGTGAATGTTAAGTGACCATTGGCTGTGACTTTAAAGCTGCTCTTGCAGGATACGGCCACAAGGTGGCAGCATTTCTCCTTTACCAAATTTGGTTACTAGGGAAACAGAGCCTTAATGGAAGTGGTGTTCTAGGTTGTATATTAGAATGGAATGTGCCAGGAAAAAGCCCTTTAACTTTATGTCTCATTACTTCTTGTTCATATTTGTAATTTACTTTTTATTTTTTATCCCAGCAAATTTGATTACAATGGTTTGTTTGTTCTACAACGGTGTGCAAGATGTGGTTCTTTCACACATATACGTGTATCTATTCTTCCTCGCATCCTTTGCCAATGTAGGTTATGACACAATGTTGAGCAGTCTTCTCCTGGTCTTCCGTACGTCTTTGGTGGTTATATATTTCACATGGTTTGTATATCTCTGTTAACCCCAATATGGTAATGTATCCAATCCTCATCCCTTTCTATTTGGTGAACCATAAGTTTTTTAATGAATCTGTGATTGCCTTTCTCTGTGGAAATATCTTCATTGGTATCAATTTTTAAGTAACTCCTGAAAGTGATATGATAGGATATGTGCCTTTTGCTTTCTCACTTACTACACGTGGCGTGATTACGTCTAGACTCATCTATGGTGCTGCAAATGGCATTGTTTCATTTTTTTCACTAGCGAATATTCCATCTGTAAATGGAGGAGTTCTTCTTTGCCCACCCATCTGTTGGTGGTCTTTTTGGTTACTTCCATATCTTGGCTATTGTAATACTGGGCAATGCAGATTTGCCTGCCTGTGTCTTTCCAATTCTCTCTTCTTAGATTATAGGTGGAGGAGTGGGCCTGCTGGATCATATGGTAGCTCAATGTTGACCTTTTTAAGGCACCTCCATTCTGTTCTCATTCGTGGCCCTTTCCAACTTACGTCCCCCTTGAAGTTGAGGGTATGCATTTCTCCACAACACCTTCAGCATTTATTGTTTGTAGTTTTCTTGCTCATGGTTATTCTGACAAGTGTGAGCTGATACCTCTTTGTGGTTGAATTCGCATGTGCCTCATAATCCGTTGAAATTGAGCTTTAAGGCATGTCCTTTTTATTTTTCAAGCAGTGATTACCCCTTAGTTCTTCAAAGTGTTCTCTTAAAGTACGTGTCACCTTTTGAAATGTTTTGGCCGTTACCTCCCTGAAGACATTTTGAGGGCAGGTTTCATTTACAGTTCTGCAGTACTTGTTCCTATGAAATGACCATTAGCACAGGCTTTAAAACTGCTTTTGCAGCTAACTGCCAGAGGGCGGCAGCCTTTCTATGTTCCCCACCCTGGTAACTAGGGAAAAGCCCTTGCGGCCTGTGGTGTTTCTCGGTTATAAATTAGAGTGGAGTGTGCCCGGACAAACCCACACAAGCTGATGTCTCCTTACTTTCGTTGGATTTTTAAATTTAATTTTTATTTTTTATTGGAGTAATTTTCCACTGTGTACGTGGACCACTTCTTCTTTGTGCATTCCTCGGTTGATGGACATTTTCATTGCTTCCAAGTGTTGGCTATGGTAAATATTGTTGGAGTGCAGGATTGCCAGCCTGTGACTTTTGGATTCTCATTTTCTCAGGTGATAGGCCCAGCAGTGGGTGTGATTGATTGACTGGTAGCACCGTGTTTCCCTTTTCAAAGCACCTTCTTTGTGTTTTCATTAGTGGCTCTTACCACGTCCCCCTTAGAATCGAGGGTACGCATTTCTCCACAATCGCTTCAGCATTTATTGTTTACAGCATTGATGCTAATGGCCCTTCTGGCTGCTGTGAGCTGATAGGTTTTTGTAATTTGGGTTTGCATGTCTTTGAACATTCGTAAAACTCATCATTTTTCTCCGCCGTTTTCTTTTCCGTTAAAAAAAGGAAACAATTGGCAGTACAATATAACTCTTGAAATTGTCTTCTTTGAAGGTTGCCCTCTTTTGAATTATTTGGTCGATTTTCCACCCCAGCGTTTTTTTAGAGAGCAGGTGTCATTTCCCGAACTGCAAGTTTGGTGAATATTTAGTGACCTTTAGCAATGGGTTTAAAGCTGCTGTTGTGGGAAGCGGCCTCTAGGAGGCAGCATTTCTCCATTCCCAAATCTGGGGAGTAGGGCAGCAGAGCCTTTCTGGAAGTCGTGTTCCTAGGTTGTAAATTACATTGGAATGTGCGTGGCGAAACCCCCACAAGTTTATGTGTCATTATTTCTTCTTGGTTTTTAAAAGTGTTTTAATTGGGGTAAAGCTTAGAATATTGTTTGTCCTAGGTGTACACAATCTGGTTCATTTGTACATTATATATGTCTATTCAAGTACAGATCCTCTTCCCATGTAAAATGTTACAGAGGGTTCCGCAGACTTCCCTTGCTATATGGTTGGTCTTTTTGAGATATGTATATCATATGTGTTTGTATACATATAGTAACACTAATCTTAATTTATCCATTCCCCCCACCGGTCGTTTTAGATGAGCATAGTTTGTTTTCTAAATCTGTGAGTGTCTTTCTCTGTGGAAATATGTTCATTTGTGTCAGTTATTAGATAACGCCTATAAGTGCTATCATAGAACACAGGTCTTTTGCTTTCCAACTTACCTCATCTTTCGTGATTATCTCCAGACTCATTTGTGGTGCCTCAAAGAGCAATGGTTCATTGTCTTCCATGGCTCATATTCCATTGTGTACATGGACCACTTCTTCTTTATCCATTTACCTGTTGTTGGACATTTTGATTGCTTCACTGTCTTGGCTATTGTGAATAAGGCTGCACTGCAGCTTTTGCGGCCTGTGTCTTCTCGATTCTTGTCTTCTCAGGTGAGAGGTCCAATGGTGCGCCTGCTGGATTGAATAGTACCTCCATTTTTACTTTTAAACACAGCTCCTTTCTGTTCTCATTATTGGCTGTTACCCCTTTACGTCTCACCAGCAGGCAGAGGGTACACAGTTCTCTAAAACCCCTTCAGCATTTATTGTTTGTAGACTTTTTGCTGATGGTCAGTCGACTGGTGTAAGTTGAAACTTTTTGTAGATTAGATTGCATGCGTCTAACACTCCCTGAGGTTGAGCTTTTATCCATTTTCCTTTTTTTTAAAAAGAGTGTGAGTAAAACTTAACTCTTCCTAATCTCTTCTTGAAACATTTGCCTGTTTTGAATTTTTTGCCCATTCCCTACTTCAGCACAAATATTTAGGGCAAGTGTCCTTTACAGCCCTGAGTCCTTGTGAATGTTAAGTGACCATTGGCTGTGACTTTAAAGCTGCTCTTGCAGGATACGGCCACAAGGTGGCAGCATTTCTCCTTTACCAAATTTGGTTACTAGGGAAACAGAGCCTTAATGGAAGTGGTGTTCTAGGTTGTATATTAGAATGGAATGTGCCAGGAAAAAGCCCTTTAACTTTATGTCTCATTACTTCTTGTTCATATTTGTAATTTACTTTTTATTTTTTATCCCAGCAAATTTGATTACAATGGTTTGTTTGTTCTAGGTGTGCAAGATGTGGTTCTTTCACACATATACGTGTATCTATTCTTCCTCGCATCCTTTGCCAATGTAGGTTATGACACAATGTTGAGCAGTCTTCTCCTGGTCTTCCGTACGTCTTTGGTGGTTATATATTTCACATGGTTTGTATATCTCTGTTAACCCCAATATGGTAATGTATCCAATCCTCATCCCTTTCTATTTGGTGAACCATAAGTTTTTTAATGAATCTGTGATTGCCTTTCTCTGTGGAAATATCTTCATTGGTATCAATTTTTAAGTAACTCCTGAAAGTGATATGATAGGATATGTGCCTTTTGCTTTCTCACTTACTACACGTGGCGTGATTACGTCTAGACTCATCTATGGTGCTGCAAATGGCATTGTTTCATTTTTTTCACTAGCGAATATTCCATCTGTACATGGAGGAGTTCTTCTTTGCCCACCCATCTGTTGGTGGTCTTTTTGGTTACTTCCATATCTTGGCTATTGTAATACTGGGCAATGCAGATTTGCCTGCCTGTGTCTTTCCAATTCTCTCTTCTTAGATTATAGGTGGAGGAGTGGGCCTGCTGGATCATATGGTAGCTCAATGTTGACCTTTTTAAGGCACCTCCATTCTGTTCTCATTCGTGGCCCTTTCCAACTTACGTCCCCCTTGAAGTTGAGGGTATGCATTTCTCCACAACACCTTCAGCATTTAGTGTTTGTAGTTTTCTTGCTCATGGTTATTCTGACAAGTGTGAGCTGATACCTCTTTGTGGTTGAATTCGCATGTGCCTCATAATCCGTTGAAATTGAGCTTTAAGGCATGTCCTTTTTATTTTTCAAGCAGTGATTACCCCTTAGTTCTTCAAAGTGTTCTCTTAAAGTACGTGTCACCTTTTGAAATGTTTTGGCCGTTACCTCCCTGAAGACATTTTGAGGGCAGGTTTCATTTACAGTTCTGCAGTACTTGTTCCTATGAAATGACCATTAGCACAGGCTTTAAAACTGCTTTTGCAGCTAACTGCCAGAGGGCGGCAGCCTTTCTATGTTCCCCACCCTGGTAACTAGGGAAAAGCCCTTGCGGCCTGTGGTGTTTCTCGGTTATAAATTAGAGTGGAGTGTGCCCGGACAAACCCACACAAGCTGATGTCTCCTTACTTTCGTTGGATTTTTAAATTTAATTTTTATTTTTTATTGGAGTAATTTTCCACTGTGTACGTGGACCACTTCTTCTTTGTGCATTCCTCGGTTGATGGACATTTTCATTGCTTCCAAGTGTTGGCTATGGTAAATATTGTTGGAGTGCAGGATTGCCAGCCTGTGACTTTTGGATTCTCATTTTCTCAGGTGATAGGCCCAGCAGTGGGTGTGATTGATTGACTGGTAGCACCGTGTTTCCCTTTTCAAAGCACCTTCTTTGTGTTTTCATTAGTGGCTCTTACCACGTCCCCCTTAGAATCGAGGGTACGCATTTCTCCACAATCGCTTCAGCATTTATTGTTTACAGCATTGATGCTAATGGCCCTTCTGGCTGCTGTGAGCTGATAGGTTTTTGTAATTTGGGTTTGCATGTCTTTGAACATTCGTAAAACTCATCATTTTTCTCCGCCGTTTTCTTTTCCGTTAAAAAAAGGAAACAATTGGCAGTACAATATAACTCTTGAAATTGTCTTCTTTGAAGGTTGCCCTCTTTTGAATTATTTGGTCGATTTTCCACCCCAGCGTTTTTTTAGAGAGCAGGTGTCATTTCCCGAACTGCAAGTTTGGTGAATATTTAGTGACCTTTAGCAATGGGTTTAAAGCTGCTGTTGTGGGAAGCGGCCTCTAGGAGGCAGCATTTCCCCATTCCCAAATCTGGGGAGTAGGGCAGCAGAGCCTTTCTGGAAGTCGTGTTCCTAGGTTGTAAATTACATTGGAATGTGCGTGGCGAAACCCCCACAAGTTTATGTGTCATTATTTCTTCTTGGTTTTTAAAAGTGTTTTAATTGGGGTAAAGCTTAGAATATTGTTTGTCCTAGGTGTACACAATCTGGTTCATTTGTACATTATATATGTCTATTCAAGTACAGATCCTCTTCCCATGTAAAATGTTACAGAGGGTTCCGCAGACTTCCCTTGCTATATGGTTGGTCTTCTTGAGATATGTATATCATATGTGTTTGTATACGTATAGTAACACTAATCTTAATTTATCCATTCCCCCCACCTGTCGTTTTAGATGAGCATAGTTTGTTTTCTAAATCTGTGAGTGTCTTTCTCTGTGGAAATATGTTCATTTGTGTCAGTTATTAGATAACGCCTATAAGTGCTATCATAGAACACAGGTCTTTTGCTTTCCAACTTACCTCATCTTTCGTGATTATCTCCAGACTCATTTGTGGTGCCTCAAAGAGCAATGGTTCATTGTCTTCCATGGCTCATATTCCATTGTGTACATGGACCACTTCTTCTTTATCCATTTACCTGTTGTTGGACATTTTGATTGCTTCACTGTCTTGGCTATTGTGAATAAGGCTGCACTGCAGCTTTTGCGGCCTGTGTCTTCTCGATTGTCTTCTCAGGTGAGAGGTCCAATGGTGCGCCTGCTGGATTGAATAGTACCTCCATTTTTACTTTTAAACGCAGCTCCTTTCTGTTCTCATTATTGGCTGTTACCCCTTTACGTCTCACCAGCAGGCAGAGGGTACACAGTTCTCTAAAACCCCTTCAGCATTTATTGTTTGTAGACTTTTTGCTGATGGTCAGTCGACTGGTGTAAGTTGAAACTTTTTGTAGATTAGATTGCATGCGTCTAACACTCCCTGAGGTTGAGCTTTTATCCATTTTCCTTTTTTTTAAAAAGAGTGTGAGTAAAACTTAACTCTTCCTAATCTCTTCTTGAAACATTTGCCTGTTTTGAATTTTTTGCCCATTCCCTACTTCAGCACAAATATTTAGGGCAAGTGTCCTTTACAGCCCTGAGTCCTTGTGAATGTTAAGTGACCATTGGCTGTGACTTTAAAGCTGCTCTTGCAGGATACGGCCACAAGGTGGCAGCATTTCTCCTTTACCAAATTTGGTTACTAGGGAAACAGAGCCTTAATGGAAGTGGTGTTCTAGGTTGTATATTAGAATGGAATGTGCCAGGAAAAAGCCCTTTAACTTTATGTCTCATTACTTCTTGTTCATATTTGTAATTTACTTTTTATTTTTTATCCCAGCAAATTTGATTACAATGGTTTGTTTGTTCTACAACGGTGTGCAAGATGTGGTTCTTTCACACATATACGTGTATCTATTCTTCCTCGCATCCTTTGCCAATGTAGGTTATGACACAATGTTGAGCAGTCTTCTCCTGGTCTTCCGTACGTCTTTGGTGGTTATATATTTCACATGGTTTGTATATCTCTGTTAACCCCAATATGGTAATGTATCCAATCCTCATCCCTTTCTATTTGGTGAACCATAAGTTTTTTAATGAATCTGTGATTGCCTTTCTCTGTGGAAATATCTTCATTGGTATCAATTTTTAAGTAACTCCTGAAAGTGATATGATAGGATATGTGCCTTTTGCTTTCTCACTTACTACACTTGGCGTGATTACGTCTAGACTCATCTATGGTGCTGCAAATGGCATTGTTTCATTTTTTTCACTAGGGAATATTCCATCTGTAAATGGAGGAGTTCTTCTTTGCCCACCCATCTGTTGGTGGTCTTTTTGGTGACTTCCATATCTTGGCTATTGTAATACTGGGCAATGCAGATTTGCCTGCCTGTGTCTTTCCAATTCTCTCTTCTTAGATTATAGGTGGAGGAGTGGGCCTGCTGGATCATATGGTAGCTCAATGTTGACCTTTTTAAGGCACCTCCATTCTGTTCTCATTCGTGGCCCTTTCCAACTTACGTCCCCCTTGAAGTTGAGGGTATGCATTTCTCCACAACACCTTCAGCATTTATTGTTTGTAGTTTTCTTGCTCATGGTTATTCTGACAAGTGTGAGCTGATACCTCTTTGTGGTTGAATTCGCATGTGCCTCATAATCCGTTGAAATTGAGCTTTAAGGCATGTCCTTTTTATTTTTCAAGCAGTGATTACCCCTTAGTTCTTCAAAGTGTTCTCTTAAAGTACGTGTCACCTTTTGAAATGTTTTGGCCGTTACCTCCCTGAAGACATTTTGAGGGCAGGTTTCATTTACAGTTCTGCAGTACTTGTTCCTATGAAATGACCATTAGCACAGGCTTTAAAACTGCTTTTGCAGCTAACTGCCAGAGGGCGGCAGCCTTTCTATGTTCCCCACCCTGGTAACTAGGGAAAAGCCCTTGCGGCCTGTGGTGTTTCTCGGTTATAAATTAGAGTGGAGTGTGCCCGGACAAACCCACACAAGCTGATGTCTCCTTACTTTCGTTGGATTTTTAAATTTAATTTTTATTTTTTATTGGAGTAATTTTCCACTGTGTACGTGGACCACTTCTTCTTTGTGCATTCCTCGGTTGATGGACATTTTCATTGCTTCCAAGTGTTGGCTATGGTAAATATTGTTGGAGTGCAGGATTGCCAGCCTGTGACTTTTGGATTCTCATTTTCTCAGGTGATAGGCCCAGCAGTGGGTGTGATTGATTGACTGGTAGCACCGTGTTTCCCTTTTCAAAGCACCTTCTTTGTGTTTTCATTAGTGGCTCTTACCACGTCCCCCTTAGAATCGAGGGTACGCATTTCTCCACAATCGCTTCAGCATTTATTGTTTACAGCATTGATGCTAATGGCCCTTCTGGCTGCTGTGAGCTGATAGGTTTTTGTAATTTGGGTTTGCATGTCTTTGAACATTCGTAAAACTCATCATTTTTCTCCGCCGTTTTCTTTTCCGTTAAAAAAAGGAAACAATTGGCAGTACAATATAACTCTTGAAATTGTCTTCTTTGAAGGTTGCCCTCTTTTGAATTATTTGGTCGATTTTCCACCCCAGCGTTTTTTTAGAGAGCAGGTGTCATTTCCCGAACTGCAAGTTTGGTGAATATTTAGTGACCTTTAGCAATGGGTTTAAAGCTGCTGTTGTGGGAAGCGGCCTCTAGGAGGCAGCATTTCCCCATTCCCAAATCTGGGGAGTAGGGCAGCAGAGCCTTTCTGGAAGTCGTGTTCCTAGGTTGTAAATTACATTGGAATGTGCGTGGCGAAACCCCCACAAGTTTATGTGTCATTATTTCTTCTTGGTTTTTAAAAGTGTTTTAATTGGGGTAAAGCTTAGAATATTGTTTGTCCTAGGTGTACACAATCTGGTTCATTTGTACATTATATATGTCTATTCAAGTACAGATCCTCTTCCCATGTAAAATGTTACAGAGGGTTCCGCAGACTTCCCTTGCTATATGGTTGGTCTTTTTGAGATATGTATATCATATGTGTTTGTATACATATAGTAACACTAACCTTAATTTATCCATTCCCCCCACCGGTCGTTTTAGATGAGCATAGTTTGTTTTCTAAATCTGTGAGTGTCTTTCTCTGTGGAAATATGTTCATTTGTGTCAGTTATTAGATAACGCCTATAAGTGCTATCATAGAACACAGGTCTTTTGCTTTCCAACTTACCTCATCTTTCGTGATTATCTCCAGACTCATTTGTGGTGCCTCAAAGAGCAATGGTTCATTGTCTTCCATGGCTCATATTCCATTGTGTACATGGACCACTTCTTCTTTATCCATTTACCTGTTGTTGGACATTTTGATTGCTTCACTGTCTTGGCTATTGTGAATAAGGCTGCACTGCAGCTTTTGCGGCCTGTGTCTTCTCGATTCTTGTCTTCTCAGGTGAGAGGTCCAATGGTGCGCCTGCTGGATTGAATAGTACCTCCATTTTTACTTTTAAACACAGCTCCTTTCTGTTCTCATTATTGGCTGTTACCCCTTTACGTCTCACCAGCAGGCAGAGGGTACACAGTTCTCTAAAACCCCTTCAGCATTTATTGTTTGTAGACTTTTTGCTGATGGTCAGTCGACTGGTGTAAGTTGAAACTTTTTGTAGATTAGATTGCATGCGTCTAACACTCCCTGAGGTTGAGCTTTTATCCATTTTCCTTTTTTTTAAAAAGAGTGTGAGTAAAACTTAACTCTTCCTAATCTCTTCTTGAAACATTTGCCTGTTTTGAATTTTTTGCCCATTCCCTACTTCAGCACAAATATTTAGGGCAAGTGTCCTTTACAGCCCTGAGTCCTTGTGAATGTTAAGTGACCATTGGCTGTGACTTTAAAGCTGCTCTTGCAGGATACGGCCACAAGGTGGCAGCATTTCTCCTTTACCAAATTTGGTTACTAGGGAAACAGAGCCTTAATGGAAGTGGTGTTCTAGGTTGTATATTAGAATGGAATGTGCCAGGAAAAAGCCCTTTAACTTTATGTCTCATTACTTCTTGTTCATATTTGTAATTTACTTTTTATTTTTTATCCCAGCAAATTTGATTACAATGGTTTGTTTGTTCTACAACGGTGTGCAAGATGTGGTTCTTTCACACATATACGTGTATCTATTCTTCCTCGCATCCTTTGCCAATGTAGGTTATGACACAATGTTGAGCAGTCTTCTCCTGGTCTTCCGTACGTCTTTGGTGGTTATATATTTCACATGGTTTGTATATCTCTGTTAACCCCAATATGGTAATGTATCCAATCCTCATCCCTTTCTATTTGGTGAACCATAAGTTTTTTAATGAATCTGTGATTGCCTTTCTCTGTGGAAATATCTTCATTGGTATCAATTTTTAAGTAACTCCTGAAAGTGATATGATAGGATATGTGCCTTTTGCTTTCTCACTTACTACACGTGGCGTGATTACGTCTAGACTCATCTATGGTGCTGCAAATGGCATTGTTTCATTTTTTTCACTAGCGAATATTCCATCTGTAAATGGAGGAGTTCTTCTTTGCCCACCCATCTGTTGGTGGTCTTTTTGGTTACTTCCATATCTTGGCTATTGTAATACTGGGCAATGCAGATTTGCCTGCCTGTGTCTTTCCAATTCTCTCTTCTTAGATTATAGGTGGAGGAGTGGGCCTGCTGGATCATATGGTAGCTCAATGTTGACCTTTTTAAGGCACCTCCATTCTGTTCTCATTCGTGGCCCTTTCCAACTTACGTCCCCCTTGAAGTTGAGGGTATGCATTTCTCCACAACACCTTCAGCATTTATTGTTTGTAGTTTTCTTGCTCATGGTTATTCTGACAAGTGTGAGCTGATACCTCTTTGTGGTTGAATTCGCATGTGCCTCATAATCCGTTGAAATTGAGCTTTAAGGCATGTCCTTTTTATTTTTCAAGCAGTGATTACCCCTTAGTTCTTCAAAGTGTTCTCTTAAAGTACGTGTCACCTTTTGAAATGTTTTGGCCGTTACCTCCCTGAAGACATTTTGAGGGCAGGTTTCATTTACAGTTCTGCAGTACTTGTTCCTATGAAATGACCATTAGCACAGGCTTTAAAACTGCTTTTGCAGGTAACTGCTAGAGGGCGGCAGCCTTTCTATGTTCCCCACCCTGGTAACTAGGGAAAAGCCCTGGCGGCCTGTGGTGTTTCTCGGTTATAAATTAGAGTGGAGTGTGCCCGGACAAACCCACACAAGCTGATGTCTCCTTACTTTTGTTGGATTTTTAAATTTAATTTTTATTTTTTATTGGAGTAATTTTCCACTGTGTACGTGGACCACTTCTTCTTTGTGCATTCCTCGGTTGATGGACATTTTCATTGCTTCCAAGTGTTGGCTATGGTAAATATTGTTGGAGTGCAGGATTGCCAGCCTGTGACTTTTGGATTCTCATTTTCTCAGGTGATAGGCCCAGCAGTGGGTGTGATTGATTGACTGGTAGCACCGTGTTTCCCTTTTCAAAGCACCTTCTTTGTGTTTTCATTAGTGGCTCTTACCACGTCCCCCTTAGAATCGAGGGTACGCATTTCTCCACAATCGCTTCAGCATTTATTGTTTACAGCATTGATGCTAATGGCCCTTCTGGCTGCTGTGAGCTGATAGGTTTTTGTAATTTGGGTTTGCATGTCTTTGAACATTCGTAAAACTCATCATTTTTCTCCGCCGTTTTCTTTTCCGTTAAAAAAAGGAAACAATTGGCAGTACGATATAACTCTTGAAATTGTCTTCTTTGAAGGTTGCCCTCTTTTGAGTTATTTGGTCGATTTTCCACCCCAGCGTTTTTTTAGAGAGCAGGTGTCATTTCCCGAACTGCAAGTTTGGTGAATATTTAGTGACCTTTAGCAATGGGTTTAAAGCTGCTGTTGTGGGAAGCGGCCTCTAGGAGGCAGCATTTCCCCATTCCCAAATCTGGGGAGTAGGGCAGCAGAGCCTTTCTGGAAGTCGTGTTCCTAGGTTGTAAATTACATTGGAATGTGCGTGGCGAAACCCCCACAAGTTTATGTGTCATTATTTCTTCTTGGTTTTTAAAAGTGTTTTAATTGGGGTAAAGCTTAGAATATTGTTTGTCCTAGGTGTACACAATCTGGTTCATTTGTACATTATATATGTCTATTCAAGTACAGATCCTCTTCCCATGTAAAATGTTACAGAGGGTTCCGCAGACTTCCCTTGCTATATGGTTGGTCTTTTTGAGATATGTATATCATATGTGTTTGTATACATATAGTAACACTAATCTTAATTTATCCATTCCCCCCACCGGTCGTTTTAGATGAGCATAGTTTGTTTTCTAAATCTGTGAGTGTCTTTCTCTGTGGAAATATGTTCATTTGTGTCAGTTATTAGATAACGCCTATAAGTGCTATCATAGAACACAGGTCTTTTGCTTTCCAACTTACCTCATCTTTCGTGATTATCTCCAGACTCATTTGTGGTGCCTCAAAGAGCAATGGTTCATTGTCTTCCATGGCTCATATTCCATTGTGTACACGGACCACTTCTTCTTTATCCATTTACCTGTTGTTGGACATTTTGATTGCTTCACTGTCTTGGCTATTGTGAATAAGGCTGCACTGCAGCTTTTGCGGCCTGTGTCTTCTCGATTCTTGTCTTCTCAGGTGAGAGGTCCAATGGTGCGCCTGCTGGATTGAATAGTACCTCCATTTTTACTTTTAAACACAGCTCCTTTCTGTTCTCATTATTGGCTGTTACCCCTTTACGTCTCACCAGCAGGCAGAGGGTACACAGTTCTCTAAAACCCCTTCAGCATTTATTGTTTGTAGACTTTTTGCTGATGGTCAGTCGACTGGTGTAAGTTGAAACTTTTTGTAGATTAGATTGCATGCGTCTAACACTCCCTGAGGTTGAGCTTTTATCCATTTTCCTTTTTTTTAAAAAGAGTGTGAGTAAAACTTAACTCTTCCTAATCTCTTCTTGAAACATTTGCCTGTTTTGAATTTTTTGCCCATTCCCTACTTCAGCACAAATATTTAGGGCAAGTGTCCTTTACAGCCCTGAGTCCTTGTGAATGTTAAGTGACCATTGGCTGTGACTTTAAAGCTGCTCTTGCAGGATACGGCCACAAGGTGGCAGCATTTCTCCTTTACCAAATTTGGTTACTAGGGAAACAGAGCCTTAATGGAAGTGGTGTTCTAGGTTGTATATTAGAATGGAATGTGCCAGGAAAAAGCCCTTTAACTTTATGTCTCATTACTTCTTGTTCATATTTGTAATTTACTTTTTATTTTTTATCCCAGCAAATTTGATTACAATGGTTTGTTTGTTCTAGGTGTGCAAGATGTGGTTCTTTCACACATATACGTGTATCTATTCTTCCTCGCATCCTTTGCCAATGTAGGTTATGACACAATGTTGAGCAGTCTTCTCCTGGTCTTCCGTACGTCTTTGGTGGTTATATATTTCACATGGTTTGTATATCTCTGTTAACCCCAATATGGTAATGTATCCAATCCTCATCCCTTTCTATTTGGTGAACCATAAGTTTTTTAATGAATCTGTGATTGCCTTTCTCTGTGGAAATATCTTCATTGGTATCAATTTTTAAGTAACTCCTGAAAGTGATATGATAGGATATGTGCCTTTTGCTTTCTCACTTACTACACGTGGCGTGATTACGTCTAGACTCATCTATGGTGCTGCAAATGGCATTGTTTCTTTTTTTTCACTAGCGAATATTCCATCTGTAAATGGAGGAGTTCTTCTTTGCCCACCCATCTGTTGGTGGTCTTTTTGGTGACTTCCATATCTTGGCTATTGTAATACTGGGCAATGCAGATTTGCCTGCCTGTGTCTTTCCAATTCTCTCTTCTTAGATTATAGGTGGAGGAGTGGGCCTGCTGGATCATATGGTAGCTCAATGTTGACCTTTTTAAGGCACCTCCATTCTGTTCTCATTCGTGGCCCTTTCCAACTTACGTCCCCCTTGAAGTTGAGGGTATGCATTTCTCCACAACACCTTCAGCATTTATTGTTTGTAGTTTTCTTGCTCATGGTTATTCTGACAAGTGTGAGCTGATACCTCTTTGTGGTTGAATTCGCATGTGCCTCATAATCCGTTGAAATTGAGCTTTAAGGCATGTCCTTTTTATTTTTCAAGCAGTGATTACCCCTTAGTTCTTCAAAGTGTTCTCTTAAAGTACGTGTCACCTTTTGAAATGTTTTGGCCGTTACCTCCCTGAAGACATTTTGAGGGCAGGTTTCATTTACAGTTCTGCAGTACTTGTTCCTATGAAATGACCATTAGCACAGGCTTTAAAACTGCTTTTGCAGGTAACTGCCAGAGGGCGGCAGCCTTTCTATGTTCCCCACCCTGGTAACTAGGGAAAAGCCCTTGCGGCCTGTGGTGTTTCTCGGTTATAAATTAGAGTGGAGTGTGCCCGGACAAACCCACACAAGCTGATGTCTCCTTACTTTCGTTGGATTTTTAAATTTAATTTTTATTTTTTATTGGAGTAATTTTCCACTGTGTACGTGGACCACTTCTTCTTTGTGCATTCCTCGGTTGATGGACATTTTCATTGCTTCCAAGTGTTGGCTATGGTAAATATTGTTGGAGTGCAGGATTGCCAGCCTGTGACTTTTGGATTCTCATTTTCTCAGGTGATAGGCCCAGCAGTGGGTGTGATTGATTGACTGGTAGCACCGTGTTTCCCTTTTCAAAGCACCTTCTTTGTGTTTTCATTAGTGGCTCTTACCACGTCCCCCTTAGAATCGAGGGTACGCATTTCTCCACAATCGCTTCAGCATTTATTGTTTACAGCATTGATGCTAATGGCCCTTCTGGCTGCTGTGAGCTGATAGGTTTTTGTAATTTGGGTTTGCATGTCTTTGAACATTCGTAAAACTCATCATTTTTCTCCGCCGTTTTCTTTTCCGTTAAAAAAAGGAAACAATTGGCAGTACAATATAACTCTTGAAATTGTCTTCTTTGAAGGTTGCCCTCTTTTGAATTATTTGGTCGATTTTCCACCCCAGCGTTTTTTTAGAGAGCAGGTGTCATTTCCCGAACTGCAAGTTTGGTGAATATTTAGTGACCTTTAGCAATGGGTTTAAAGCTGCTGTTGTGGGAAGCGGCCTCTAGGAGGCAGCATTTCCCCATTCCCAAATCTGGGGAGTAGGGCAGCAGAGCCTTTCTGGAAGTCGTGTTCCTAGGTTGTAAATTACATTGGAATGTGCGTGGCGAAACCCCCACAAGTTTATGTGTCATTATTTCTTCTTGGTTTTTAAAAGTGTTTTAATTGGGGTAAAGCTTAGAATATTGTTTGTCCTAGGTGTACACAATCTGGTTCATTTGTACATTATATATGTCTATTCAAGTACAGATCCTCTTCCCATGTAAAATGTTACAGAGGGTTCCGCAGACTTCCCTTGCTATATGGTTGGTCTTTTTGAGATATGTATATCATATGTGTTTGTATACATATAGTAACACTAATCTTAATTTATCCATTCCCCCCACCGGTCGTTTTAGATGAGCATAGTTTGTTTTCTAAATCTGTGAGTGTCTTTCTCTGTGGAAATATGTTCATTTGTGTCAGTTATTAGATAACGCCTATAAGTGCTATCATAGAACACAGGTCTTTTGCTTTCCAACTTACCTCATCTTTCGTGATTATCTCCAGACTCATTTGTGGTGCCTCAAAGAGCAATGGTTCATTGTCTTCCATGGCTCATATTCCATTGTGTACATGGACCACTTCTTCTTTATCCATTTACCTGTTGTTGGACATTTTGATTGCTTCACTGTCTTGGCTATTGTGAATAAGGCTGCACTGCAGCTTTTGCGGCCTGTGTCTTCTCGATTCTTGTCTTCTCAGGTGAGAGGTCCAATGGTGCGCCTGCTGGATTGAATAGTACCTCCATTTTTACTTTTAAACACAGCTCCTTTCTGTTCTCATTATTGGCTGTTACCCCTTTACGTCTCACCAGCAGGCAGAGGGTACACAGTTCTCTAAAACCCCTTCAGCATTTATTGTTTGTAGACTTTTTGCTGATGGTCAGTCGACTGGTGTAAGTTGAAACTTTTTGTAGATTAGATTGCATGCGTCTAACACTCCCTGAGGTTGAGCTTTTATCCATTTTCCTTTTTTTTAAAAAGAGTGTGAGTAAAACTTAACTCTTCCTAATCTCTTCTTGAAACATTTGCCTGTTTTGAATTTTTTGCCCATTCCCTACTTCAGCACAAATATTTAGGGCAAGTGTCCTTTACAGCCCTGAGTCCTTGTGAATGTTAAGTGACCATTGGCTGTGACTTTAAAGCTGCTCTTGCAGGATACGGCCACAAGGTGGCAGCATTTCTCCTTTACCAAATTTGGTTACTAGGGAAACAGAGCCTTAATGGAAGTGGTGTTCTAGGTTGTATATTAGAATGGAATGTGCCAGGAAAAAGCCCTTTAACTTTATGTCTCATTACTTCTTGTTCATATTTGTAATTTACTTTTTATTTTTTATCCCAGCAAATTTGATTACAATGGTTTGTTTGTTCTAGGTGTGCAAGATGTGGTTCTTTCACACATATACGTGTATCTATTCTTCCTCGCATCCTTTGCCAATGTAGGTTATGACACAATGTTGAGCAGTCTTCTCCTGGTCTTCCGTACGTCTTTGGTGGTTATATATTTCACATGGTTTGTATATCTCTGTTAACCCCAATATGGTAATGTATCCAATCCTCATCCCTTTCTATTTGGTGAACCATAAGTTTTTTAATGAATCTGTGATTGCCTTTCTCTGTGGAAATATCTTCATTGGTATCAATTTTTAAGTAACTCCTGAAAGTGATATGATAGGATATGTGCCTTTTGCTTTCTCACTTACTACACGTGGCGTGATTACGTCTAGACTCATCTATGGTGCTGCAAATGGCATTGTTTCATTTTTTTCACTAGCGAATATTCCATCTGTAAATGGAGGAGTTCTTCTTTGCCCACCCATCTGTTGGTGGTCTTTTTGGTTACTTCCATATCTTGGCTCTTGTAATACTGGGCAATGCAGATTTGCCTGCCTGTGTCTTTCCAATTCTCTCTTCTTAGATTATAGGTGGAGGAGTGGGCCTGCTGGATCATATGGTAGCTCAATGTTGACCTTTTTAAGGCACCTCCATTCTGTTCTCATTCGTGGCCCTTTCCAACTTACGTCCCCCTTGAAGTTGAGGGTATGCATTTCTCCACAACACCTTCAGCATTTATTGTTTGTAGTTTTCTTGCTCATGGTTATTCTGACAAGTGTGAGCTGATACCTCTTTGTGGTTGAATTCGCATGTGCCTCATAATCCGTTGAAATTGAGCTTTAAGGCATGTCCTTTTTATTTTTCAAGCAGTGATTACCCCTTAGTTCTTCAAAGTGTTCTCTTAAAGTACGTGTCACCTTTTGAAATGTTTTGGCCGTTACCTCCCTGAAGACATTTTGAGGGCAGGTTTCATTTACAGTTCTGCAGTACTTGTTCCTATGAAATGACCATTAGCACAGGCTTTAAAACTGCTTTTGCAGGTAACTGCCAGAGGGCGGCAGCCTTTCTATGTTCCCCACCCTGGTAACTAGGGAAAAGCCCTTGCGGCCTGTGGTGTTTCTCGGTTATAAATTAGAGTGGAGTGTGCCCGGACAAACCCACACAAGCTGATGTCTCCTTACTTTCGTTGGATTTTTAAATTTAATTTTTATTTTTTATTGGAGTAATTTTCCACTGTGTACGTGGACCACTTCTTCTTTGTGCATTCCTCGGTTGATGGACATTTTCATTGCTTCCAAGTGTTGGCTATGGTAAATATTGTTGGAGTGCAGGATTGCCAGCCTGTGACTTTTGGATTCTCATTTTCTCAGGTGATAGGCCCAGCAGTGGGTGTGATTGATTGACTGGTAGCACCGTGTTTCCCTTTTCAAAGCACCTTCTTTGTGTTTTCATTAGTGGCTCTTACCACGTCCCCCTTAGAATCGAGGGTACGCATTTCTCCACAATCGCTTCAGCATTTATTGTTTACAGCATTGATGCTAATGGCCCTTCTGGCTGCTGTGAGCTGATAGGTTTTTGTAATTTGGGTTTGCATGTCTTTGAACATTCGTAAAACTCATCATTTTTCTCCGCCGTTTTCTTTTCCGTTAAAAAAAGGAAACAATTGGCAGTACAATATAACTCTTGAAATTGTCTTCTTTGAAGGTTGCCCTCTTTTGAATTATTTGGTCGATTTTCCACCCCAGCGTTTTTTTAGAGAGCAGGTGTCATTTCCCGAACTGCAAGTTTGGTGAATATTTAGTGACCTTTAGCAATGGGTTTAAAGCTGCTGTTGTGGGAAGCGGCCTCTAGGAGGCAGCATTTCCCCATTCCCAAATCTGGGGAGTAGGGCAGCAGAGCCTTTCTGGAAGTCGTGTTCCTAGGTTGTAAATTACATTGGAATGTGCGTGGCGAAACCCCCACAAGTTTATGTGTCATTATTTCTTCTTGGTTTTTAAAAGTGTTTTAATTGGGGTAAAGCTTAGAATATTGTTTGTCCTAGGTGTACACAATCTGGTTCATTTGTACATTATATATGTCTATTCAAGTACAGATCCTCTTCCCATGTAAAATGTTACAGAGGGTTCCGCAGACTTCCCTTGCTATATGGTTGGTCTTTTTGAGATATGTATATCATATGTGTTTGTATACATATAGTAACACTAATCTTAATTTATCCATTCCCCCCACCGGTCGTTTTAGATGAGCATAGTTTGTTTTCTAAATCTGTGAGTGTCTTTCTCTGTGGAAATATGTTCATTTGTGTCAGTTATTAGATAACGCCTATAAGTGCTATCATAGAACACAGGTCTTTTGCTTTCCAACTTACCTCATCTTTCGTGATTATCTCCAGACTCATTTGTGGTGCCTCAAAGAGCAATGGTTCATTGTCTTCCATGGCTCATATTCCATTGTGTACATGGACCACTTCTTCTTTATCCATTTACCTGTTGTTGGACATTTTGATTGCTTCACTGTCTTGGCTATTGTGAATAAGGCTGCACTGCAGCTTTTGCGGCCTGTGTCTTCTCGATTCTTGTCTTCTCAGGTGAGAGGTCCAATGGTGCGCCTGCTGGATTGAATAGTACCTCCATTTTTACTTTTAAACACAGCTCCTTTCTGTTCTCATTATTGGCTGTTACCCCTTTACGTCTCACCAGCAGGCAGAGGGTACACAGTTCTCTAAAACCCCTTCAGCATTTATTGTTTGTAGACTTTTTGCTGATGGTCAGTCGACTGGTGTAAGTTGAAACTTTTTGTAGATTAGATTGCATGCGTCTAACACTCCCTGAGGTTGAGCTTTTATCCATTTTCCTTTTTTTTAAAAAGAGTGTGAGTAAAACTTAACTCTTCCTAATCTCTTCTTGAAACATTTGCCTGTTTTGAATTTTTTGCCCATTCCCTACTTCAGCACAAATATTTAGGGCAAGTGTCCTTTACAGCCCTGAGTCCTTGTGAATGTTAAGTGACCATTGGCTGTGACTTTAAAGCTGCTCTTGCAGGATACGGCCACAAGGTGGCAGCATTTCTCCTTTACCAAATTTGGTTACTAGGGAAACAGAGCCTTAATGGAAGTGGTGTTCTAGGTTGTATATTAGAATGGAATGTGCCAGGAAAAAGCCCTTTAACTTTATGTCTCATTACTTCTTGTTCATATTTGTAATTTACTTTTTATTTTTTATCCCAGCAAATTTGATTACAATGGTTTGTTTGTTCTAGGTGTGCAAGATGTGGTTCTTTCACACATATACGTGTATCTATTCTTCCTCGCATCCTTTGCCAATGTAGGTTATGACACAATGTTGAGCAGTCTTCTCCTGGTCTTCCGTACGTCTTTGGTGGTTATATATTTCACATGGTTTGTATATCTCTGTTAACCCCAATATGGTAATGTATCCAATCCTCATCCCTTTCTATTTGGTGAACCATAAGTTTTTTAATGAATCTGTGATTGCCTTTCTCTGTGGAAATATCTTCATTGGTATCAATTTTTAAGTAACTCCTGAAAGTGATATGATAGGATATGTGCCTTTTGCTTTCTCACTTACTACACTTGGCGTGATTACGTCTAGACTCATCTATGGTGCTGCAAATGGCATTGTTTCATTTTTTTCACTAGCGAATATTCCATCTGTAAATGGAGGAGTTCTTCTTTGCCCACCCATCTGTTGGTGGTCTTTTTGGTGACTTCCATATCTTGGCTATTGTAATACTGGGCAATGCAGATTTGCCTGCCTGTGTCTTTCCAATTCTCTCTTCTTAGATTATAGGTGGAGGAGTGGGCCTGCTGGATCATATGGTAGCTCAATGTTGACCTTTTTAAGGCACCTCCATTCTGTTCTCATTCGTGGCCCTTTCCAACTTACGTCCCCCTTGAAGTTGAGGGTATGCATTTCTCCACAACACCTTCAGCATTTATTGTTTGTAGTTTTCTTGCTCATGGTTATTCTGACAAGTGTGAGCTGATACCTCTTTGTGGTTGAATTCGCATGTGCCTCATAATCCGTTGAAATTGAGCTTTAAGGCATGTCCTTTTTATTTTTCAAGCAGTGATTACCCCTTAGTTCTTCAAAGTGTTCTCTTAAAGTACGTGTCACCTTTTGAAATGTTTTGGCCGTTACCTCCCTGAAGACATTTTGAGGGCAGGTTTCATTTACAGTTCTGCAGTACTTGTTCCTATGAAATGACCATTAGCACAGGCTTTAAAACTGCTTTTGCAGCTAACTGCCAGAGGGCGGCAGCCTTTCTATGTTCCCCACCCTGGTAACTAGGGAAAAGCCCTTGCGGCCTGTGGTGTTTCTCGGTTATAAATTAGAGTGGAGTGTGCCCGGACAAACCCACACAAGCTGATGTCTCCTTACTTTCGTTGGATTTTTAAATTTAATTTTTATTTTTTATTGGAGTAATTTTCCACTGTGTACGTGGACCACTTCTTCTTTGTGCATTCCTCGGTTGATGGACATTTTCATTGCTTCCAAGTGTTGGCTATGGTAAATATTGTTGGAGTGCAGGATTGCCAGCCTGTGACTTTTGGATTCTCATTTTCTCAGGTGATAGGCCCAGCAGTGGGTGTGATTGATTGACTGGTAGCACCGTGTTTCCCTTTTCAAAGCACCTTCTTTGTGTTTTCATTAGTGGCTCTTACCACGTCCCCCTTAGAATCGAGGGTACGCATTTCTCCACAATCGCTTCAGCATTTATTGTTTACAGCATTGATGCTAATGGCCCTTCTGGCTGCTGTGAGCTGATAGGTTTTTGTAATTTGGGTTTGCATGTCTTTGAACATTCGTAAAACTCATCATTTTTCTCCGCCGTTTTCTTTTCCGTTAAAAAAAGGAAACAATTGGCAGTACAATATAACTCTTGAAATTGTCTTCTTTGAAGGTTGCCCTCTTTTGAATTATTTGGTCGATTTTCCACCCCAGCGTTTTTTTAGAGAGCAGGTGTCATTTCCCGAACTGCAAGTTTGGTGAATATTTAGTGACCTTTAGCAATGGGTTTAAAGCTGCTGTTGTGGGAAGCGGCCTCTAGGAGGCAGCATTTCCCCATTCCCAAATCTGGGGAGTAGGGCAGCAGAGCCTTTCTGGAAGTCGTGTTCCTAGGTTGTAAATTACATTGGAATGTGCGTGGCGAAACCCCCACAAGTTTATGTGTCATTATTTCTTCTTGGTTTTTAAAAGTGTTTTAATTGGGGTAAAGCTTAGAATATTGTTTGTCCTAGGTGTACACAATCTGGTTCATTTGTACATTATATATGTCTATTCAAGTACAGATCCTCTTCCCATGTAAAATGTTACAGAGGGTTCCGCAGACTTCCCTTGCTATATGGTTGGTCTTTTTGAGATATGTATATCATATGTGTTTGTATACATATAGTAACACTAATCTTAATTTATCCATTCCCCCCACCGGTCGTTTTAGATGAGCATAGTTTGTTTTCTAAATCTGTGAGTGTCTTTCTCTGTGGAAATATGTTCATTTGTGTCAGTTATTAGATAACGCCTATAAGTGCTATCATAGAACACAGGTCTTTTGCTTTCCAACTTACCTCATCTTTCGTGATTATCTCCAGACTCATTTGTGGTGCCTCAAAGAGCAATGGTTCATTGTCTTCCATGGCTCATATTCCATTGTGTACATGGACCACTTCTTCTTTATCCATTTACCTGTTGTTGGACATTTTGATTGCTTCACTGTCTTGGCTATTGTGAATAAGGCTGCACTGCAGCTTTTGCGGCCTGTGTCTTCTCGATTCTTGTCTTCTCAGGTGAGAGGTCCAATGGTGCGCCTGCTGGATTGAATAGTACCTCCATTTTTACTTTTAAACACAGCTCCTTTCTGTTCTCATTATTGGCTGTTACCCCTTTACGTCTCACCAGCAGGCAGAGGGTACACAGTTCTCTAAAACCCCTTCAGCATTTATTGTTTGTAGACTTTTTGCTGATGGTCAGTCGACTGGTGTAAGTTGAAACTTTTTGTAGATTAGATTGCATGCGTCTAACACTCCCTGAGGTTGAGCTTTTATCCATTTTCCTTTTTTTTAAAAAGAGTGTGAGTAAAACTTAACTCTTCCTAATCTCTTCTTGAAACATTTGCCTGTTTTGAATTTTTTGCCCATTCCCTACTTCAGCACAAATATTTAGGGCAAGTGTCCTTTACAGCCCTGAGTCCTTGTGAATGTTAAGTGACCATTGGCTGTGACTTTAAAGCTGCTCTTGCAGGATACGGCCACAAGGTGGCAGCATTTCTCCTTTACCAAATTTGGTTACTAGGGAAACAGAGCCTTAATGGAAGTGGTGTTCTAGGTTGTATATTAGAATGGAATGTGCCAGGAAAAAGCCCTTTAACTTTATGTCTCATTACTTCTTGTTCATATTTGTAATTTACTTTTTATTTTTTATCCCAGCAAATTTGATTACAATGGTTTGTTTGTTCTAGGTGTGCAAGATGTGGTTCTTTCACACATATACGTGTATCTATTCTTCCTCGCATCCTTTGCCAATGTAGGTTATGACACAATGTTGAGCAGTCTTCTCCTGGTCTTCCGTACGTCTTTGGTGGTTATATATTTCACATGGTTTGTATATCTCTGTTAACCCCAATATGGTAATGTATCCAATCCTCATCCCTTTCTATTTGGTGAACCATAAGTTTTTTAATGAATCTGTGATTGCCTTTCTCTGTGGAAATATCTTCATTGGTATCAATTTTTAAGTAACTCCTGAAAGTGATATGATAGGATATGTGCCTTTTGCTTTCTCACTTACTACACGTGGCGTGATTACGTCTAGACTCATCTATGGTGCTGCAAATGGCATTGTTTCATTTTTTTCACTAGCGAATATTCCATCTGTAAATGGAGGAGTTCTTCTTTGCCCACCCATCTGTTGGTGGTCTTTTTGGTTACTTCCATATCTTGGCTCTTGTAATACTGGGCAATGCAGATTTGCCTGCCTGTGTCTTTCCAATTCTCTCTTCTTAGATTATAGGTGGAGGAGTGGGCCTGCTGGATCATATGGTAGCTCAATGTTGACCTTTTTAAGGCACCTCCATTCTGTTCTCATTCGTGGCCCTTTCCAACTTACGTCCCCCTTGAAGTTGAGGGTATGCATTTCTCCACAACACCTTCAGCATTTATTGTTTGTAGTTTTCTTGCTCATGGTTATTCTGACAAGTGTGAGCTGATACCTCTTTGTGGTTGAATTCGCATGTGCCTCATAATCCGTTGAAATTGAGCTTTAAGGCATGTCCTTTTTATTTTTCAAGCAGTGATTACCCCTTAGTTCTTCAAAGTGTTCTCTTAAAGTACGTGTCACCTTTTGAAATGTTTTGGCCGTTACCTCCCTGAAGACATTTTGAGGGCAGGTTTCATTTACAGTTCTGCAGTACTTGTTCCTATGAAATGACCATTAGCACAGGCTTTAAAACTGCTTTTGCAGGTAACTGCCAGAGGGCGGCAGCCTTTCTATGTTCCCCACCCTGGTAACTAGGGAAAAGCCCTTGCGGCCTGTGGTGTTTCTCGGTTATAAATTAGAGTGGAGTGTGCCCGGACAAACCCACACAAGCTGATGTCTCCTTACTTTCGTTGGATTTTTAAATTTAATTTTTATTTTTTATTGGAGTAATTTTCCACTGTGTACGTGGACCACTTCTTCTTTGTGCATTCCTCGGTTGATGGACATTTTCATTGCTTCCAAGTGTTGGCTATGGTAAATATTGTTGGAGTGCAGGATTGCCAGCCTGTGACTTTTGGATTCTCATTTTCTCAGGTGATAGGCCCAGCAGTGGGTGTGATTGATTGACTGGTAGCACCGTGTTTCCCTTTTCAAAGCACCTTCTTTGTGTTTTCATTAGTGGCTCTTACCACGTCCCCCTTAGAATCGAGGGTACGCATTTCTCCACAATCGCTTCAGCATTTATTGTTTACAGCATTGATGCTAATGGCCCTTCTGGCTGCTGTGAGCTGATAGGTTTTTGTAATTTGGGTTTGCATGTCTTTGAACATTCGTAAAACTCATCATTTTTCTCCGCCGTTTTCTTTTCCGTTAAAAAAAGGAAACAATTGGCAGTACAATATAACTCTTGAAATTGTCTTCTTTGAAGGTTGCCCTCTTTTGAATTATTTGGTCGATTTTCCACCCCAGCGTTTTTTTAGAGAGCAGGTGTCATTTCCCGAACTGCAAGTTTGGTGAATATTTAGTGACCTTTAGCAATGGGTTTAAAGCTGCTGTTGTGGGAAGCGGCCTCTAGGAGGCAGCATTTCCCCATTCCCAAATCTGGGGAGTAGGGCAGCAGAGCCTTTCTGGAAGTCGTGTTCCTAGGTTGTAAATTACATTGGAATGTGCGTGGCGAAACCCCCACAAGTTTATGTGTCATTATTTCTTCTTGGTTTTTAAAAGTGTTTTAATTGGGGTAAAGCTTAGAATATTGTTTGTCCTAGGTGTACACAATCTGGTTCATTTGTACATTATATATGTCTATTCAAGTACAGATCCTCTTCCCATGTAAAATGTTACAGAGGGTTCCGCAGACTTCCCTTGCTATATGGTTGGTCTTTTTGAGATATGTATATCATATGTGTTTGTATACATATAGTAACACTAATCTTAATTTATCCATTCCCCCCACCGGTCGTTTTAGATGAGCATAGTTTGTTTTCTAAATCTGTGAGTGTCTTTCTCTGTGGAAATATGTTCATTTGTGTCAGTTATTAGATAACGCCTATAAGTGCTATCATAGAACACAGGTCTTTTGCTTTCCAACTTACCTCATCTTTCGTGATTATCTCCAGACTCATTTGTGGTGCCTCAAAGAGCAATGGTTCATTGTCTTCCATGGCTCATATTCCATTGTGTACATGGACCACTTCTTCTTTATCCATTTACCTGTTGTTGGACATTTTGATTGCTTCACTGTCTTGGCTATTGTGAATAAGGCTGCACTGCAGCTTTTGCGGCCTGTGTCTTCTCGATTCTTGTCTTCTCAGGTGAGAGGTCCAATGGTGCGCCTGCTGGATTGAATAGTACCTCCATTTTTACTTTTAAACACAGCTCCTTTCTGTTCTCATTATTGGCTGTTACCCCTTTACGTCTCACCAGCAGGCAGAGGGTACACAGTTCTCTAAAACCCCTTCAGCATTTATTGTTTGTAGACTTTTTGCTGATGGTCAGTCGACTGGTGTAAGTTGAAACTTTTTGTAGATTAGATTGCATGCGTCTAACACTCCCTGAGGTTGAGCTTTTATCCATTTTCCTTTTTTTTAAAAAGAGTGTGAGTAAAACTTAACTCTTCCTAATCTCTTCTTGAAACATTTGCCTGTTTTGAATTTTTTGCCCATTCCCTACTTCAGCACAAATATTTAGGGCAAGTGTCCTTTACAGCCCTGAGTCCTTGTGAATGTTAAGTGACCATTGGCTGTGACTTTAAAGCTGCTCTTGCGGGATACGGCCACAAGGTGGCAGCATTTCTCCTTTACCAAATTTGGTTACTAGGGAAACAGAGCCTTAATGGAAGTGGTGTTCTAGGTTGTATATTAGAATGGAATGTGCCAGGAAAAAGCCCTTTAACTTTATGTCTCATTACTTCTTGTTCATATTTGTAATTTACTTTTTATTTTTTATCCCAGCAAATTTGATTACAATGGTTTGTTTGTTCTAGGTGTGCAAGATGTGGTTCTTTCACACATATACGTGTATCTATTCTTCCTCGCATCCTTTGCCAATGTAGGTTATGACACAATGTTGAGCAGTCTTCTCCTGGTCTTCCGTACGTCTTTGGTGGTTATATATTTCACATGGTTTGTATATCTCTGTTAACCCCAATATGGTAATGTATCCAATCCTCATCCCTTTCTATTTGGTGAACCATAAGTTTTTTAATGAATCTGTGATTGCCTTTCTCTGTGGAAATATCTTCATTGGTATCAATTTTTAAGTAACTCCTGAAAGTGATATGATAGGATATGTGCCTTTTGCTTTCTCACTTACTACACTTGGCGTGATTACGTCTAGACTCATCTAT
The DNA here is from genome assembly GCF_965194805.1 of Balaenoptera borealis. Taxonomy (NCBI): domain Eukaryota; kingdom Metazoa; phylum Chordata; class Mammalia; order Artiodactyla; family Balaenopteridae; genus Balaenoptera; species Balaenoptera borealis. The sequence continues at coordinate 90,803,074 of NC_138873.1, forward strand.
GGTGCTGCAAATGGCATTGTTTCATTTTTTTCACTAGCGAATATTCCATCTGTAAATGGAGGAGTTCTTCTTTGCCCACCCATCTGTTGGTGGTCTTTTTGGTGACTTCCATATCTTGGCTATTGTAATACTGGGCAATGCAGATTTGCCTGCCTGTGTCTTTCCAATTCTCTCTTCTTAGATTATAGGTGGAGGAGTGGGCCTGCTGGATCATATGGTAGCTCAATGTTGACCTTTTTAAGGCACCTCCATTCTGTTCTCATTCGTGGCCCTTTCCAACTTACGTCCCCCTTGAAGTTGAGGGTATGCATTTCTCCACAACACCTTCAGCATTTATTGTTTGTAGTTTTCTTGCTCATGGTTATTCTGACAAGTGTGAGCTGATACCTCTTTGTGGTTGAATTCGCATGTGCCTCATAATCCGTTGAAATTGAGCTTTAAGGCATGTCCTTTTTATTTTTCAAGCAGTGATTACCCCTTAGTTCTTCAAAGTGTTCTCTTAAAGTACGTGTCACCTTTTGAAATGTTTTGGCCGTTACCTCCCTGAAGACATTTTGAGGGCAGGTTTCATTTACAGTTCTGCAGTACTTGTTCCTATGAAATGACCATTAGCACAGGCTTTAAAACTGCTTTTGCAGCTAACTGCCAGAGGGCGGCAGCCTTTCTATGTTCCCCACCCTGGTAACTAGGGAAAAGCCCTTGCGGCCTGTGGTGTTTCTCGGTTATAAATTAGAGTGGAGTGTGCCCGGACAAACCCACACAAGCTGATGTCTCCTTACTTTCGTTGGATTTTTAAATTTAATTTTTATTTTTTATTGGAGTAATTTTCCACTGTGTACGTGGACCACTTCTTCTTTGTGCATTCCTCGGTTGATGGACATTTTCATTGCTTCCAAGTGTTGGCTATGGTAAATATTGTTGGAGTGCAGGATTGCCAGCCTGTGACTTTTGGATTCTCATTTTCTCAGGTGATAGGCCCAGCAGTGGGTGTGATTGATTGACTGGTAGCACCGTGTTTCCCTTTTCAAAGCACCTTCTTTGTGTTTTCATTAGTGGCTCTTACCACGTCCCCCTTAGAATCGAGGGTACGCATTTCTCCACAATCGCTTCAGCATTTATTGTTTACAGCATTGATGCTAATGGCCCTTCTGGCTGCTGTGAGCTGATAGGTTTTTGTAATTTGGGTTTGCATGTCTTTGAACATTCGTAAAACTCATCATTTTTCTCCGCCGTTTTCTTTTCCGTTAAAAAAAGGAAACAATTGGCAGTACAATATAACTCTTGAAATTGTCTTCTTTGAAGGTTGCCCTCTTTTGAATTATTTGGTCGATTTTCCACCCCAGCGTTTTTTTAGAGAGCAGGTGTCATTTCCCGAACTGCAAGTTTGGTGAATATTTAGTGACCTTTAGCAATGGGTTTAAAGCTGCTGTTGTGGGAAGCGGCCTCTAGGAGGCAGCATTTCCCCATTCCCAAATCTGGGGAGTAGGGCAGCAGAGCCTTTCTGGAAGTCGTGTTCCTAGGTTGTAAATTACATTGGAATGTGCGTGGCGAAACCCCCACAAGTTTATGTGTCATTATTTCTTCTTGGTTTTTAAAAGTGTTTTAATTGGGGTAAAGCTTAGAATATTGTTTGTCCTAGGTGTACACAATCTGGTTCATTTGTACATTATATATGTCTATTCAAGTACAGATCCTCTTCCCATGTAAAATGTTACAGAGGGTTCCGCAGACTTCCCTTGCTATATGGTTGGTCTTTTTGAGATATGTATATCATATGTGTTTGTATACATATAGTAACACTAATCTTAATTTATCCATTCCCCCCACCGGTCGTTTTAGATGAGCATAGTTTGTTTTCTAAATCTGTGAGTGTCTTTCTCTGTGGAAATATGTTCATTTGTGTCAGTTATTAGATAACGCCTATAAGTGCTATCATAGAACACAGGTCTTTTGCTTTCCAACTTACCTCATCTTTCGTGATTATCTCCAGACTCATTTGTGGTGCCTCAAAGAGCAATGGTTCATTGTCTTCCATGGCTCATATTCCATTGTGTACATGGACCACTTCTTCTTTATCCATTTACCTGTTGTTGGACATTTTGATTGCTTCACTGTCTTGGCTATTGTGAATAAGGCTGCACTGCAGCTTTTGCGGCCTGTGTCTTCTCGATTCTTGTCTTCTCAGGTGAGAGGTCCAATGGTGCGCCTGCTGGATTGAATAGTACCTCCATTTTTACTTTTAAACGCAGCTCCTTTCTGTTCTCATTATTGGCTGTTACCCCTTTACGTCTCACCAGCAGGCAGAGGGTACACAGTTCTCTAAAACCCCTTCAGCATTTATTGTTTGTAGACTTTTTGCTGATGGTCAGTCGACTGGTGTAAGTTGAAACTTTTTGTAGATTAGATTGCATGCGTCTAACACTCCCTGAGGTTGAGCTTTTATCCATTTTCCTTTTTTTTAAAAAGAGTGTGAGTAAAACTTAACTCTTCCTAATCTCTTCTTGAAACATTTGCCTGTTTTGAATTTTTTGCCCATTCCCTACTTCAGCACAAATATTTAGGGCAAGTGTCCTTTACAGCCCTGAGTCCTTGTGAATGTTAAGTGACCATTGGCTGTGACTTTAAAGCTGCTCTTGCAGGATACGGCCACAAGGTGGCAGCATTTCTCCTTTACCAAATTTGGTTACTAGGGAAACAGAGCCTTAATGGAAGTGGTGTTCTAGGTTGTATATTAGAATGGAATGTGCCAGGAAAAAGCCCTTTAACTTTATGTCTCATTACTTCTTGTTCATATTTGTAATTTACTTTTTATTTTTTATCCCAGCAAATTTGATTACAATGGTTTGTTTGTTCTAGGTGTGCAAGATGTGGTTCTTTCACACATATACGTGTATCTATTCTTCCTCGCATCCTTTGCCAATGTAGGTTATGACACAATGTTGAGCAGTCTTCTCCTGGTCTTCCGTACGTCTTTGGTGGTTATATATTTCACATGGTTTGTATATCTCTGTTAACCCCAATATGGTAATGTATCCAATCCTCATCCCTTTCTATTTGGTGAACCATAAGTTTTTTAATGAATCTGTGATTGCCTTTCTCTGTGGAAATATCTTCATTGGTATCAATTTTTAAGTAACTCCTGAAAGTGATATGATAGGATATGTGCCTTTTGCTTTCTCACTTACTACACTTGGCGTGATTACGTCTAGACTCATCTATGGTGCTGCAAATGGCATTGTTTCATTTTTTTCACTAGCGAATATTCCATCTGTAAATGGAGGAGTTCTTCTTTGCCCACCCATCTGTTGGTGGTCTTTTTGGTGACTTCCATATCTTGGCTATTGTAATACTGGGCAATGCAGATTTGCCTGCCTGTGTCTTTCCAATTCTCTCTTCTTAGATTATAGGTGGAGGAGTGGGCCTGCTGGATCATATGGTAGCTCAATGTTGACCTTTTTAAGGCACCTCCATTCTGTTCTCATTCGTGGCCCTTTCCAACTTACGTCCCCCTTGAAGTTGAGGGTATGCATTTCTCCACAACACCTTCAGCATTTATTGTTTGTAGTTTTCTTGCTCATGGTTATTCTGACAAGTGTGAGCTGATACCTCTTTGTGGTTGAATTCGCATGTGCCTCATAATCCGTTGAAATTGAGCTTTAAGGCATGTCCTTTTTATTTTTCAAGCAGTGATTACCCCTTAGTTCTTCAAAGTGTTCTCTTAAAGTACGTGTCACCTTTTGAAATGTTTTGGCCGTTACCTCCCTGAAGACATTTTGAGGGCAGGTTTCATTTACAGTTCTGCAGTACTTGTTCCTATGAAATGACCATTAGCACAGGCTTTAAAACTGCTTTTGCAGCTAACTGCCAGAGGGCGGCAGCCTTTCTATGTTCCCCACCCTGGTAACTAGGGAAAAGCCCTTGCGGCCTGTGGTGTTTCTCGGTTATAAATTAGAGTGGAGTGTGCCCGGACAAACCCACACAAGCTGATGTCTCCTTACTTTCGTTGGATTTTTAAATTTAATTTTTATTTTTTATTGGAGTAATTTTCCACTGTGTACGTGGACCACTTCTTCTTTGTGCATTCCTCGGTTGATGGACATTTTCATTGCTTCCAAGTGTTGGCTATGGTAAATATTGTTGGAGTGCAGGATTGCCAGCCTGTGACTTTTGGATTCTCATTTTCTCAGGTGATAGGCCCAGCAGTGGGTGTGATTGATTGACTGGTAGCACCGTGTTTCCCTTTTCAAAGCACCCTCTTTGTGTTTTCATTAGTGGCTCTTACCACGTCCCCCTTAGACTCGAGGGTACGCATTTCTCCACAATCGCTTCAGCATTTATTGTTTACAGCATTTATGCTAATGGCCCTTCTGGCTGCTGTGAGCTGATAGGTTTTTGTAATTTGGGTTTGCATGTCTTTGAAAATTCGTAAAACTCATCATTTTTCTCCGCCGTTTTCTTTTCTGTTAAAAAAAGGAAACAATTGGCAGTACAATATAACTCTTGAAATTGTCTTCTTTGAAGGTTGCCCTCTTTTGAATTATTTGGTCGATTTTCCACCCCAGCGTTTTTTTAGAGAGCAGGTGCCATTTCCCGAACTGCAAGTTTGGTGAATATTTAGTGACCTTTAGCAATGGGTTTAAAGCTGCTGTTGTGGGAAGTGGCCTCAAGGAGGCAGCATTTCTCCATTCCCAAATCTGGGTAGTAGGGCAGCAGAGCCTTTCTGGAAGTCGTGTTCCTAGGTTGTAAATTACATTGGAATGTGCGTGGAGAAACCCCCACAAGTTTATGTGTCATTATTTCTTCTTGGTTTTTAAAAGTGTTTTAATTGGGGTAAAGCTTAGAATATTGTTTGTCCTAGGTGTACACAATCTGGTTCATTTGTACATTATATATGTCTATTCAAGTACAGATCCTCTTCCCATGTAAAATGTTAGAGGGTTCCGCAGACTTCCCTTGCTATATGGTTGGTCTTTTTGAGATATGTATATCATATGTGTTTGTATACATATAGTAACACTAATCTTAATTTATCCATTCCCCCCACCGGTCGTTTTAGATGAGCATAGTTTGTTTTCTAAATCAGAGTGTCTTTCTCTGTGGAGATATGTTCATTTGTGTCAGTTATTAGGTAACGCCTATAAGTGCTACCATAGAAAACAGGTCTTTTGCTTTCCAACTTACCTCATCTTTCGTGATTATCTCCAGACTCATTTGTGGTGCCTCAAAGAGCAATGGTTCATTGTCTTCCATGGCTAATATTCCATTGTGTACATGGACCACTTCTTCTTTATCCATTTACCTGTTTTTGGACATTTTGATTGCTTCACTGTCTTGGCTATTGTGAATAAGGCTGCACTGCAGCTTTTGCGGCCTGTGTCTTCTCGATTCTTGTCTTCTCAGGTGAGAGGTCCAATGGTGCGCCTGCTGGATTGAATAGTACCTCCATTTTTACTTTTAAACACAGCTCCATTCTGTTCTCATTATTGGCTGTTACCCCTTTACGTCTCACCAGCAGGCAGAGGGTACACAGTTCTCTAAAACCCCTTCAGCATTTATTGTTTGTAGACTTTTTGCTGATGGTCAGTCGACTGGTGTAAGTTGAAACTTTTTGTAGATTAGATTGCATGCGTCTAACACTCCCTGAGGTTGAGCTTTTATCCATTTTCCTTTTTTTTAAAAAGAGTGTGAGTAAAACTTAACTCTTCATAATCTCTTCTTGAAACATTTGCCTGTTTTGAATTTTTTGTCCATTCCCTACTTCAGCACAAATATTTAGGGCAAGTGTCCTTTACAGCCCTGAGTCCTTGTGAATGTTAAGTGACCATTAGCTGTGACTTTAAAGCTGCTCTTGCAGGAAACGGCCACTAGGTGGCAGCATTTCTCTTTTTCCAAATTTGGTTACTAGGGAAACAGAGCCTTAATGGAAGTGGTGTTCTAGGGTGTATATTAGAATGGAATGTGCCAGGAAAAAGCCCTTTAACTTTATGTCTCATTACTTCTTGTTCATATTTGTAATTTACTTTTTATTTTTTATCCCAGCAAATTTGATTACAATGGTTTGTTTGTTCTAGGTGTGCAAGATGTGGTTCTTTCACACATATACGTGTATCTATTCTTCCTCGCATCCTTTGCCAATGTAGGTTATGACACAATGTTGAGCAGTCTTCTCCTGGTCTTCCGTACGTCTTTGGTGGTTATATATTTCACATGGTTTGTATATCTCTGTTAACCCCAATATGGTAATGTATCCAATCCTCATCCCTTTCTATTTGGTGAACCATAAGTTTTTTAATGAATCTGTGATTGCCTTTCTCTGTGGAAATATCTTCATTGGTATCAATTTTTAAGTAACTCCTGAAAGTGATATGATAGGATATGTGCCTTTTGCTTTCTCACTTACTACACGTGGCGTGATTACGTCTAGACTCATCTATGGTGCTGCAAATGGCATTGTTTCTTTTTTTTCACTAGCGAATATTCCATCTGTAAATGGAGGAGTTCTTCTTTGCCCACCCATCTGTTGGTGGTCTTTTTGGTTACTTCCATATCTTGGCTATTGTAATACTGGGCAATGCAGATAAGCCTGCCTGTGTCTTTCCAATTCTCTCTTCTTAGATTATAGGTGGAGGAGTGGGCCTGCTGGATCATATGGTAGCTCAATGTTGACCTTTTTAAGGCACCTCCATTCTGTTCTCATTCGTGGCCCTTTCCAACTTACGTCCCCCTTGAAGTTGAGGGTATGCATTTCTCCACAACACCTTCAGCATTTATTGTTTGTAGTTTTCTTGCTCATGGTTATTCTGACAAGTGTGAGCTGATACCTCTTTGTGGTTGAATTCGCATGTGCCTCATAATCCGTTGAAATTGAGCTTTAAGGCATGTCCTTTTTATTTTTCAAGCAGTGATTACCCCTTAGTTCTTCAAAGTGTTCTCTTAAAGTACGTGTCACCTTTTGAAATGTTTTGGCCGTTACCTCCCTGAAGACATTTTGAGGGCAGGTTTCATTTACAGTTCTGCAGTACTTGTTCCTATGAAATGACCATTAGCACAGGCTTTAAAACTGCTTTTGCAGGTAACTGCCAGAGGGCGGCAGCCTTTCTATGTTCCCCACCCTGGTAACTAGGGAAAAGCCCTTGCGGCCTGTGGTGTTTCTCGGTTATAAATTAGAGTGGAGTGTGCCCGGACAAACCCACACAAGCTGATGTCTCCTTACTTTCGTTGGATTTTTAAATTTAATTTTTATTTTTTATTGGAGTAATTTTCCACTGTGTACGTGGACCACTTCTTCTTTGTGCATTCCTCGGTTGATGGACATTTTCATTGCTTCCAAGTGTTGGCTATGGTAAATATTGTTGGAGTGCAGGATTGCCAGCCTGTGACTTTTGGATTCTCATTTTCTCAGGTGATAGGCCCAGCAGTGGGTGTGATTGATTGACTGGTAGCACCGTGTTTCCCTTTTCAAAGCACCTTCTTTGTGTTTTCATTAGTGGCTCTTACCACGTCCCCCTTAGAATCGAGGGTACGCATTTCTCCACAATCGCTTCAGCATTTATTGTTTACAGCATTGATGCTAATGGCCCTTCTGGCTGCTGTGAGCTGATAGGTTTTTGTAATTTGGGTTTGCATGTCTTTGAACATTCGTAAAACTCATCATTTTTCTCCGCCGTTTTCTTTTCCGTTAAAAAAAGGAAACAATTGGCAGTACAATATAACTCTTGAAATTGTCTTCTTTGAAGGTTGCCCTCTTTTGAATTATTTCGTCGATTTTCCACCCCAGCGTTTTTTTCGAGAGCAGGTGTCATTTCCCGAACTGCAAGTTTGGTGAATATTTAGTGACCTTTAGCAATGGGTTTAAAGCTGCTGTTGTGGGAAGCGGCCTCTAGGAGGCAGCATTTCTCCATTCCCAAATCTGGGGAGTAGGGCAGCAGAGCCTTTCTGGAAGTCGTGTTCCTAGGTTGTAAATTACATTGGAATGTGCGTGGCGAAACCCCCACAAGTTTATGTGTCATTATTTCTTCTTGGTTTTTAAAAGTGTTTTAATTGGGGTAAAGCTTAGAATATTGTTTGTCCTAGGTGTACACAATCTGGTTCATTTGTACATTATATATGTCTATTCAAGTACAGATCCTCTTCCCATGTAAAATGTTACAGAGGGTTCCGCAGACTTCCCTTGCTATATGGTTGGTCTTTTTGAGATATGTATATCATATGTGTTTGTATACATATAGTAACACTAATCTTAATTTATCCATTCCCCCCACCGGTCGTTTTAGATGAGCATAGTTTGTTTTCTAAATCTGTGAGTGTCTTTCTCTGTGGAAATATGTTCATTTGTGTCAGTTATTAGATAACGCCTATAAGTGCTATCATAGAACAGAGGTCTTTTGCTTTCCAACTTACCTCATCTTTCGTGATTATCTCCAGACTCATTTGTGGTGCCTCAAAGAGCAATGGTTCATTGTCTTCCATGGCTCATATTCCATTGTGTACATGGACCACTTCTTCTTTATCCATTTACCTGTTGTTGGACATTTTGATTGCTTCACTGTCTTGGCTATTGTGAATAAGGCTGCACTGCAGCTTTTGCGGCCTGTGTCTTCTCGATTCTTGTCTTCTCAGGTGAGAGGTCCAATGGTGCGCCTGCTGGATTGAATAGTACCTCCATTTTTACTTTTAAACGCAGCTCCTTTCTGTTCTCATTATTGGCTGTTACCCCTTTACATCTCACCAGCAGGCAGAGGGTACACAGTTCTCTAAAACCCCTTCAGCATTTATTGTTTGTAGACTTTTTGCTGATGGTCAGTCGACTGGTGTAAGTTGAAACTTTTTGTAGATTAGATTGCATGCGTCTAACACTCCCTGAGGTTGAGCTTTTATCCATTTTCCTTTTTTTTAAAAAGAGTGTGAGTAAAACTTAACTCTTCCTAATCTCTTCTTGAAACATTTGCCTGTTTTGAATTTTTTGCCCATTCCCTACTTCAGCACAGATATTTAGGGCAAGTGTCCTTTACAGCCCTGAGTCCTTGTGAATGTTAAGTGACCATTAGCTGTGACTTTAAAGCTGCTCTTGCAGGAAACGGCCACTAGGTGGCAGCATTTCTCCTTTACCAAATTTGGTTACTAGGGAAACAGAGCCTTAATGGAAGTGGTGTTCTAGGTTGTATATTAGAATGGAATGTGCCAGGAAAAAGCCCTTTAACTTTATGTCTCATTACTTCTTGTTCATATTTGTAATTTACTTTTTATTTTTTATCCCAGCAAATTTGATTACAATGGTTTGTTTGTTCTAGGTGTGCAAGATGTGGTTCTTTCACACATATACATGTATCTATTCTTCCTCGCATCCTTTGCCAATGTAGGTTATGACACAATGTTGAGTAGTCTTCTCCTGGTCTTTTGTACGTCTTTGGGGGTTATATATTTCACATGGTTTGTATATCTCTGTTAACCCCAATATGGCAATGTATCCAATCCTCATCCCTTTCTATTTGGTGAACCATAAGTTTTTTAATGAATCTGTGATTGCCTTTCTCTGTGGAAATATCTTCATTGGTATCAATTTTTAAGTAACTCCTGAAAGTGATATGATAGGATATGTGCCTTTTGCTTTCTCACTTACTACACGTGGCGTGATTACGTCTAGACTCATCTATGGTGCTGCAAATGGCATTGTTTCATTTTTTTCACTAGCGAATATTCCATCTGTAAATGGAGGAGTTCTTCTTTGCCCACCCATCTGTTGGTGGTCTTTTTGGTGACTTCCATATCTTGGCTATTGTAATACTGGGCAATGCAGATTTGCCTGCCTGTGTCTTTCCAATTCTCTCTTCTTAGATTATAGGTGGAGGAGTGGGCCTGCTGGATCATATGGTAGCTCAATGTTGACCTTTTTAAGGCACCTCCATTCTGTTCTCATTCGTGGCCCTTTCCAACTTACGTCCCCCTTGAAGTTGAGGGTATGCATTTCTCCACAACACCTTCAGCATTTATTGTTTGTAGTTTTCTTGCTCATGGTTATTCTGACAAGTGTGAGCTGATACCTCTTTGTGGTTGAATTCGCATGTGCCTCATAATCCGTTGAAATTGAGCTTTAAGGCATGTCCTTTTTATTTTTCAAGCAGTGATTACCCCTTAGTTCTTCAAAGTGTTCTCTTAAAGTACGTGTCACCTTTTGAAATGTTTTGGCCGTTACCTCCCTGAAGACATTTTGAGGGCAGGTTTCATTTACAGTTCTGCAGTACTTGTTCCTATGAAATGACCATTAGCACAGGCTTTAAAACTGCTTTTGCAGCTAACTGCCAGAGGGCGGCAGCCTTTCTATGTTCCCCACCCTGGTAACTAGGGAAAAGCCCTTGCGGCCTGTGGTGTTTCTCGGTTATAAATTAGAGTGGAGTGTGCCCGGACAAACCCACACAAGCTGATGTCTCCTTACTTTCGTTGGATTTTTAAATTTAATTTTTATTTTTTATTGGAGTAATTTTCCACTGTGTACGTGGACCACTTCTTCTTTGTGCATTCCTCGGTTGATGGACATTTTCATTGCTTCCAAGTGTTGGCTATGGTAAATATTGTTGGAGTGCAGGATTGCCAGCCTGTGACTTTTGGATTCTCATTTTCTCAGGTGATAGGCCCAGCAGTGGGTGTGATTGATTGACTGGTAGCACCGTGTTTCCCTTTTCAAAGCACCTTCTTTGTGTTTTCATTAGTGGCTCTTACCACGTCCCCCTTAGAATCGAGGGTACGCATTTCTCCACAATCGCTTCAGCATTTATTGTTTACAGCATTGATGCTAATGGCCCTTCTGGCTGCTGTGAGCTGATAGGTTTTTGTAATTTGGGTTTGCATGTCTTTGAACATTCGTAAAACTCATCATTTTTCTCCGCCGTTTTCTTTTCCGTTAAAAAAAGGAAACAATTGGCAGTACAATATAACTCTTGAAATTGTCTTCTTTGAAGGTTGCCCTCTTTTGAATTATTTGGTCGATTTTCCACCCCAGCGTTTTTTTAGAGAGCAGGTGTCATTTCCCGAACTGCAAGTTTGGTGAATATTTAGTGACCTTTAGCAATGGGTTTAAAGCTGCTGTTGTGGGAAGCGGCCTCTAGGAGGCAGCATTTCCCCATTCCCAAATCTGGGGAGTAGGGCAGCAGAGCCTTTCTGGAAGTCGTGTTCCTAGGTTGTAAATTACATTGGAATGTGCGTGGCGAAACCCCCACAAGTTTATGTGTCATTATTTCTTCTTGGTTTTTAAAAGTGTTTTAATTGGGGTAAAGCTTAGAATATTGTTTGTCCTAGGTGTACACAATCTGGTTCATTTGTACATTATATATGTCTATTCAAGTACAGATCCTCTTCCCATGTAAAATGTTACAGAGGGTTCCGCAGACTTCCCTTGCTATATGGTTGGTCTTTTTGAGATATGTATATCATATGTGTTTGTATACATATAGTAACACTAATCTTAATTTATCCATTCCCCCCACCGGTCGTTTTAGATGAGCATAGTTTGTTTTCTAAATCTGTGAGTGTCTTTCTCTGTGGAAATATGTTCATTTGTGTCAGTTATTAGATAACGCCTATAAGTGCTATCATAGAACACAGGTCTTTTGCTTTCCAACTTACCTCATCTTTCGTGATTATCTCCAGACTCATTTGTGGTGCCTCAAAGAGCAATGGTTCATTGTCTTCCATGGCTCATATTCCATTGTGTACATGGACCACTTCTTCTTTATCCATTTACCTGTTGTTGGACATTTTGATTGCTTCACTGTCTTGGCTATTGTGAATAAGGCTGCACTGCAGCTTTTGCGGCCTGTGTCTTCTCGATTCTTGTCTTCTCAGGTGAGAGGTCCAATGGTGCGCCTGCTGGATTGAATAGTACCTCCATTTTTACTTTTAAACGCAGCTCCTTTCTGTTCTCATTATTGGCTGTTACCCCTTTACGTCTCACCAGCAGGCAGAGGGTACACAGTTCTCTAAAACCCCTTCAGCATTTATTGTTTGTAGACTTTTTGCTGATGGTCAGTCGACTGGTGTAAGTTGAAACTTTTTGTAGATTAGATTGCATGCGTCTAACACTCCCTGAGGTTGAGCTTTTATCCATTTTCCTTTTTTTTAAAAAGAGTGTGAGTAAAACTTAACTCTTCCTAATCTCTTCTTGAAACATTTGCCTGTTTTGAATTTTTTGCCCATTCCCTACTTCAGCACAAATATTTAGGGCAAGTGTCCTTTACAGCCCTGAGTCCTTGTGAATGTTAAGTGACCATTGGCTGTGACTTTAAAGCTGCTCTTGCAGGATACGGCCACAAGGTGGCAGCATTTCTCCTTTACCAAATTTGGTTACTAGGGAAACAGAGCCTTAATGGAAGTGGTGTTCTAGGTTGTATATTAGAATGGAATGTGCCAGGAAAAAGCCCTTTAACTTTATGTCTCATTACTTCTTGTTCATATTTGTAATTTACTTTTTATTTTTTATCCCAGCAAATTTGATTACAATGGTTTGTTTGTTCTAGGTGTGCAAGATGTGGTTCTTTCACACATATACGTGTATCTATTCTTCCTCGCATCCTTTGCCAATGTAGGTTATGACACAATGTTGAGCAGTCTTCTCCTGGTCTTCCGTACGTCTTTGGTGGTTATATATTTCACATGGTTTGTATATCTCTGTTAACCCCAATATGGTAATGTATCCAATCCTCATCCCTTTCTATTTGGTGAACCATAAGTTTTTTAATGAATCTGTGATTGCCTTTCTCTGTGGAAATATCTTCATTGGTATCAATTTTTAAGTAACTCCTGAAAGTGATATGATAGGATATGTGCCTTTTGCTTTCTCACTTACTACACGTGGCGTGATTACGTCTAGACTCATCTATGGTGCTGCAAATGGCATTGTTTCATTTTTTTCACTAGCGAATATTCCATCTGTACATGGAGGAGTTCTTCTTTGCCCACCCATCTGTTGGTGGTCTTTTTGGTTACTTCCATATCTTGGCTATTGTAATACTGGGCAATGCAGATTTGCCTGCCTGTGTCTTTCCAATTCTCTCTTCTTAGATTATAGGTGGAGGAGTGGGCCTGCTGGATCATATGGTAGCTCAATGTTGACCTTTTTAAGGCACCTCCATTCTGTTCTCATTCGTGGCCCTTTCCAACTTACGTCCCCCTTGAAGTTGAGGGTATGCATTTCTCCACAACACCTTCAGCATTTATTGTTTGTAGTTTTCTTGCTCATGGTTATTCTGACAAGTGTGAGCTGATACCTCTTTGTGGTTGAATTCGCATGTGCCTCATAATCCGTTGAAATTGAGCTTTAAGGCATGTCCTTTTTATTTTTCAAGCAGTGATTACCCCTTAGTTCTTCAAAGTGTTCTCTTAAAGTACGTGTCACCTTTTGAAATGTTTTGGCCGTTACCTCCCTGAAGACATTTTGAGGGCAGGTTTCATTTACAGTTCTGCAGTACTTGTTCCTATGAAATGACCATTAGCACAGGCTTTAAAACTGCTTTTGCAGCTAACTGCCAGAGGGCGGCAGCCTTTCTATGTTCCCCACCCTGGTAACTAGGGAAAAGCCCTTGCGGCCTGTGGTGTTTCTCGGTTATAAATTAGAGTGGAGTGTGCCCGGACAAACCCACACAAGCTGATGTCTCCTTAATTTTGTTGGATTTTTAAATTTAATTTTTATTTTTTATTGGAGTAATTTTCCACTGTGTACGTGGACCACTTCTTCTTTGTGCATTCCTCGGTTGATGGACATTTTCATTGCTTCCAAGTGTTGGCTATGGTAAATATTGTTGGAGTGCAGGATTGCCAGCCTGTGACTTTTTGATTCTCATTTTCTCAGGTGATAGGCCCAGCAGTGGGTGTGATTGATTGACTGGTAGCACCGTGTTTCCCTTTTCAAAGCACCCTCTTTGTGTTTTCATTAGTGGCTCTTACCACGTCCCCCTTAGACTCGAGGGTACGCATTTCTCCACAATCGCTTCAGCATTTATTGTTTACAGCATTTATGCTAATGGCCCTTCTGGCTGCTGTGAGCTGATAGGTTTTTGTAATTTGGGTTTGCATGTCTTTGAAAATTCGTAAAACTCATCATTTTTCTCCGCCGTTTTCTTTTCTGTTAAAAAAAGGAAACAATTGGCAGTACAATATAACTCTTGAAATTGTCTTCTTTGAAGGTTGCCCTCTTTTGAATTATTTGGTCGATTTTCCACCCCAGCGTTTTTTTAGAGAGCAGGTGCCATTTCCCGAACTGCAAGTTTGGTGAATATTTAGTGACCTTTAGCAATGGGTTTAAAGCTGCTGTTGTGGGAAGTGGCCTCAAGGAGGCAGCATTTCTCCATTCCCAAATCTGGGTAGTAGGGCAGCAGAGCCTTTCTGGAAGTCGTGTTCCTAGGTTGTAAATTACATTGGAATGTGCGTGGAGAAACCCCCACAAGTTTATGTGTCATTATTTCTTCTTGGTTTTTAAAAGTGTTTTAATTGGGGTAAAGCTTAGAATATTGTTTGTCCTAGGTGTACACAATCTGGTTCATTTGTACATTATATATGTCTATTCAAGTACAGATCCTCTTCCCATGTAAAATGTTAGAGGGTTCCGCAGACTTCCCTTGCTATATGGTTGGTCTTTTTGAGATATGTATATCATATGTGTTTGTATACATATAGTAACACTAATCTTAATTTATCCATTCCCCCCACCGGTCGTTTTAGATGAGCATAGTTTGTTTTCTAAATCAGAGTGTCTTTCTCTGTGGAGATATGTTCATTTGTGTCAGTTATTAGGTAACGCCTATAAGTGCTACCATAGAAAACAGGTCTTTTGCTTTCCAACTTACCTCATCTTTCGTGATTATCTCCAGACTCATTTGTGGTGCCTCAAAGAGCAATGGTTCATTGTCTTCCATGGCTAATATTCCATTGTGTACATGGACCACTTCTTCTTTATCCATTTACCTGTTTTTGGACATTTTGATTGCTTCACTGTCTTGGCTATTGTGAATAAGGCTGCACTGCAGCTTTTGCGGCCTGTGTCTTCTCGATTCTTGTCTTCTCAGGTGAGAGGTCCAATGGTGCGCCTGCTGGATTGAATAGTACCTCCATTTTTACTTTTAAACACAGCTCCATTCTGTTCTCATTATTGGCTGTTACCCCTTTACGTCTCACCAGCAGGCAGAGGGTACACAGTTCTCTAAAACCCCTTCAGCATTTATTGTTTGTAGACTTTTTGCTGATGGTCAGTCGACTGGTGTAAGTTGAAACTTTTTGTAGATTAGATTGCATGCGTCTAACACTCCCTGAGGTTGAGCTTTTATCCATTTTCCTTTTTTTTAAAAAGAGTGTGAGTAAAACTTAACTCTTCATAATCTCTTCTTGAAACATTTGCCTGTTTTGAATTTTTTGTCCATTCCCTACTTCAGCACAAATATTTAGGGCAAGTGTCCTTTACAGCCCTGAGTCCTTGTGAATGTTAAGTGACCATTAGCTGTGACTTTAAAGCTGCTCTTGCAGGAAACGGCCACTAGGTGGCAGCATTTCTCTTTTTCCAAATTTGGTTACTAGGGAAACAGAGCCTTAATGGAAGTGGTGTTCTAGGGTGTATATTAGAATGGAATGTGCCAGGAAAAAGCCCTTTAACTTTATGTCTCATTACTTCTTGTTCATATTTGTAATTTACTTTTTATTTTTTATCCCAGCAAATTTGATTACAATGGTTTGTTTGTTCTAGGTGTGCAAGATGTGGTTCTTTCACACATATACGTGTATCTATTCTTCCTCGCATCCTTTGCCAATGTAGGTTATGACACAATGTTGAGCAGTCTTCTCCTGGTCTTCCGTACGTCTTTGGTGGTTATATATTTCACATGGTTTGTATATCTCTGTTAACCCCAATATGGTAATGTATCCAATCCTCATCCCTTTCTATTTGGTGAACCATAAGTTTTTTAATGAATCTGTGATTGCCTTTCTCTGTGGAAATATCTTCATTGGTATCAATTTTTAAGTAACTCCTGAAAGTGATATGATAGGATATGTGCCTTTTGCTTTCTCACTTACTACACGTGGCGTGATTACGTCTAGACTCATCTATGGTGCTGCAAATGGCATTGTTTCTTTTTTTTCACTAGCGAATATTCCATCTGTAAATGGAGGAGTTCTTCTTTGCCCACCCATCTGTTGGTGGTCTTTTTGGTTACTTCCATATCTTGGCTATTGTAATACTGGGCAATGCAGATAAGCCTGCCTGTGTCTTTCCAATTCTCTCTTCTTAGATTATAGGTGGAGGAGTGGGCCTGCTGGATCATATGGTAGCTCAATGTTGACCTTTTTAAGGCACCTCCATTCTGTTCTCATTCGTGGCCCTTTCCAACTTACGTCCCCCTTGAAGTTGAGGGTATGCATTTCTCCACAACACCTTCAGCATTTATTGTTTGTAGTTTTCTTGCTCATGGTTATTCTGACAAGTGTGAGCTGATACCTCTTTGTGGTTGAATTCGCATGTGCCTCATAATCCGTTGAAATTGAGCTTTAAGGCATGTCCTTTTTATTTTTCAAGCAGTGATTACCCCTTAGTTCTTCAAAGTGTTCTCTTAAAGTACGTGTCACCTTTTGAAATGTTTTGGCCGTTACCTCCCTGAAGACATTTTGAGGGCAGGTTTCATTTACAGTTCTGCAGTACTTGTTCCTATGAAATGACCATTAGCACAGGCTTTAAAACTGCTTTTGCAGGTAACTGCCAGAGGGCGGCAGCCTTTCTATGTTCCCCACCCTGGTAACTAGGGAAAAGCCCTTGCGGCCTGTGGTGTTTCTCGGTTATAAATTAGAGTGGAGTGTGCCCGGACAAACCCACACAAGCTGATGTCTCCTTACTTTCGTTGGATTTTTAAATTTAATTTTTATTTTTTATTGGAGTAATTTTCCACTGTGTACGTGGACCACTTCTTCTTTGTGCATTCCTCGGTTGATGGACATTTTCATTGCTTCCAAGTGTTGGCTATGGTAAATATTGTTGGAGTGCAGGATTGCCAGCCTGTGACTTTTGGATTCTCATTTTCTCAGGTGATAGGCCCAGCAGTGGGTGTGATTGATTGACTGGTAGCACCGTGTTTCCCTTTTCAAAGCACCTTCTTTGTGTTTTCATTAGTGGCTCTTACCACGTCCCCCTTAGAATCGAGGGTACGCATTTCTCCACAATCGCTTCAGCATTTATTGTTTACAGCATTGATGCTAATGGCCCTTCTGGCTGCTGTGAGCTGATAGGTTTTTGTAATTTGGGTTTGCATGTCTTTGAACATTCGTAAAACTCATCATTTTTCTCCGCCGTTTTCTTTTCCGTTAAAAAAAGGAAACAATTGGCAGTACAATATAACTCTTGAAATTGTCTTCTTTGAAGGTTGCCCTCTTTTGAATTATTTCGTCGATTTTCCACCCCAGCGTTTTTTTCGAGAGCAGGTGTCATTTCCCGAACTGCAAGTTTGGTGAATATTTAGTGACCTTTAGCAATGGGTTTAAAGCTGCTGTTGTGGGAAGCGGCCTCTAGGAGGCAGCATTTCTCCATTCCCAAATCTGGGGAGTAGGGCAGCAGAGCCTTTCTGGAAGTCGTGTTCCTAGGTTGTAAATTACATTGGAATGTGCGTGGCGAAACCCCCACAAGTTTATGTGTCATTATTTCTTCTTGGTTTTTAAAAGTGTTTTAATTGGGGTAAAGCTTAGAATATTGTTTGTCCTAGGTGTACACAATCTGGTTCATTTGTACATTATATATGTCTATTCAAGTACAGATCCTCTTCCCATGTAAAATGTTACAGAGGGTTCCGCAGACTTCCCTTGCTATATGGTTGGTCTTTTTGAGATATGTATATCATATGTGTTTGTATACATATAGTAACACTAATCTTAATTTATCCATTCCCCCCACCGGTCGTTTTAGATGAGCATAGTTTGTTTTCTAAATCTGTGAGTGTCTTTCTCTGTGGAAATATGTTCATTTGTGTCAGTTATTAGATAACGCCTATAAGTGCTATCATAGAACAGAGGTCTTTTGCTTTCCAACTTACCTCATCTTTCGTGATTATCTCCAGACTCATTTGTGGTGCCTCAAAGAGCAATGGTTCATTGTCTTCCATGGCTCATATTCCATTGTGTACATGGACCACTTCTTCTTTATCCATTTACCTGTTGTTGGACATTTTGATTGCTTCACTGTCTTGGCTATTGTGAATAAGGCTGCACTGCAGCTTTTGCGGCCTGTGTCTTCTCGATTCTTGTCTTCTCAGGTGAGAGGTCCAATGGTGCGCCTGCTGGATTGAATAGTACCTCCATTTTTACTTTTAAACGCAGCTCCTTTCTGTTCTCATTATTGGCTGTTACCCCTTTACATCTCACCAGCAGGCAGAGGGTACACAGTTCTCTAAAACCCCTTCAGCATTTATTGTTTGTAGACTTTTTGCTGATGGTCAGTCGACTGGTGTAAGTTGAAACTTTTTGTAGATTAGATTGCATGCGTCTAACACTCCCTGAGGTTGAGCTTTTATCCATTTTCCTTTTTTTTAAAAAGAGTGTGAGTAAAACTTAACTCTTCCTAATCTCTTCTTGAAACATTTGCCTGTTTTGAATTTTTTGCCCATTCCCTACTTCAGCACAGATATTTAGGGCAAGTGTCCTTTACAGCCCTGAGTCCTTGTGAATGTTAAGTGACCATTAGCTGTGACTTTAAAGCTGCTCTTGCAGGAAACGGCCACTAGGTGGCAGCATTTCTCCTTTACCAAATTTGGTTACTAGGGAAACAGAGCCTTAATGGAAGTGGTGTTCTAGGTTGTATATTAGAATGGAATGTGCCAGGAAAAAGCCCTTTAACTTTATGTCTCATTACTTCTTGTTCATATTTGTAATTTACTTTTTATTTTTTATCCCAGCAAATTTGATTACAATGGTTTGTTTGTTCTAGGTGTGCAAGATGTGGTTCTTTCACACATATACATGTATCTATTCTTCCTCGCATCCTTTGCCAATGTAGGTTATGACACAATGTTGAGTAGTCTTCTCCTGGTCTTTTGTACGTCTTTGGGGGTTATATATTTCACATGGTTTGTATATCTCTGTTAACCCCAATATGGCAATGTATCCAATCCTCATCCCTTTCTATTTGGTGAACCATAAGTTTTTTAATGAATCTGTGATTGCCTTTCTCTGTGGAAATATCTTCATTGGTATCAATTTTTAAGTAACTCCTGAAAGTGATATGATAGGATATGTGCCTTTTGCTTTCTCACTTACTACACGTGGCGTGATTACGTCTAGACTCATCTATGGTGCTGCAAATGGCATTGTTTCATTTTTTTCACTAGCGAATATTCCATCTGTAAATGG
The DNA here is from genome assembly GCF_965194805.1 of Balaenoptera borealis. Classification (NCBI taxonomy): domain Eukaryota; kingdom Metazoa; phylum Chordata; class Mammalia; order Artiodactyla; family Balaenopteridae; genus Balaenoptera; species Balaenoptera borealis. The sequence continues at coordinate 90,822,439 of NC_138873.1, forward strand.
AGGAGTTCTTCTTTGCCCACCCATCTGTTGGTGGTCTTTTTGGTTACTTCCATATCTTGGCTATTGTAATACTGGGCAATGCAGATTTGCCTGCCTGTGTCTTTCCAATTCTCTCTTCTTAGATTATAGGTGGAGGAGTGGGCCTGCTGGATCATATGGTAGCTCAATGTTGACCTTTTTAAGGCACCTCCATTCTGTTCTCATTCGTGGCCCTTTCCAACTTACGTCCCCCTTGAAGTTGAGGGTATGCATTTCTCCACAACACCTTCAGCATTTATTGTTTGTAGTTTTCTTGCTCATGGTTATTCTGACAAGTGTGAGCTGATACCTCTTTGTGGTTGAATTCGCATGTGCCTCATAATCCGTTGAAATTGAGCTTTAAGGCATGTCCTTTTTATTTTTCAAGCAGTGATTACCCCTTAGTTCTTCAAAGTGTTCTCTTAAAGTACGTGTCACCTTTTGAAATGTTTTGGCCGTTACCTCCCTGAAGACATTTTGAGGGCAGGTTTCATTTACAGTTCTGCAGTACTTGTTCCTATGAAATGACCATTAGCACAGGCTTTAAAACTGCTTTTGCAGGTAACTGCCAGAGGGCGGCAGCCTTTCTATGTTCCCCACCCTGGTAACTAGGGAAAAGCCCTTGCGGCCTGTGGTGTTTCTCGGTTATAAATTAGAGTGGAGTGTGCCCGGACAAACCCACACAAGCTGATGTCTCCTTACTTTCGTTGGATTTTTAAATTTAATTTTTATTTTTTATTGGAGTAATTTTCCACTGTGTACGTGGACCACTTCTTCTTTGTGCATTCCTCGGTTGATGGACATTTTCATTGCTTCCAAGTGTTGGCTATGGTAAATATTGTTGGAGTGCAGGATTGCCAGCCTGTGACTTTTGGATTCTCATTTTCTCAGGTGATAGGCCCAGCAGTGGGTGTGATTGATTGACTGGTAGCACCGTGTTTCCCTTTTCAAAGCACCTTCTTTGTGTTTTCATTAGTGGCTCTTACCACGTCCCCCTTAGAATCGAGGGTACGCATTTCTCCACAATCGCTTCAGCATTTATTGTTTACAGCATTGATGCTAATGGCCCTTCTGGCTGCTGTGAGCTGATAGGTTTTTGTAATTTGGGTTTGCATGTCTTTGAACATTCGTAAAACTCATCATTTTTCTCCGCCGTTTTCTTTTCCGTTAAAAAAAGGAAACAATTGGCAGTACAATATAACTCTTGAAATTGTCTTCTTTGAAGGTTGCCCTCTTTTGAATTATTTGGTCGATTTTCCACCCCAGCGTTTTTTTAGAGAGCAGGTGTCATTTCCCGAACTGCAAGTTTGGTGAATATTTAGTGACCTTTAGCAATGGGTTTAAAGCTGCTGTTGTGGGAAGCGGCCTCTAGGAGGCAGCATTTCCCCATTCCCAAATCTGGGGAGTAGGGCAGCAGAGCCTTTCTGGAAGTCGTGTTCCTAGGTTGTAAATTACATTGGAATGTGCGTGGCGAAACCCCCACAAGTTTATGTGTCATTATTTCTTCTTGGTTTTTAAAAGTGTTTTAATTGGGGTAAAGCTTAGAATATTGTTTGTCCTAGGTGTACACAATCTGGTTCATTTGTACATTATATATGTCTATTCAAGTACAGATCCTCTTCCCATGTAAAATGTTACAGAGGGTTCCGCAGACTTCCCTTGCTATATGGTTGGTCTTTTTGAGATATGTATATCATATGTGTTTGTATACATATAGTAACACTAATCTTAATTTATCCATTCCCCCCACCGGTCGTTTTAGATGAGCATAGTTTGTTTTCTAAATCTGTGAGTGTCTTTCTCTGTGGAAATATGTTCATTTGTGTCAGTTATTAGATAACGCCTATAAGTGCTATCATAGAACACAGGTCTTTTGCTTTCCAACTTACCTCATCTTTCGTGATTATCTCCAGACTCATTTGTGGTGCCTCAAAGAGCAATGGTTCATTGTCTTCCATGGCTCATATTCCATTGTGTACATGGACCACTTCTTCTTTATCCATTTACCTGTTGTTGGACATTTTGATTGCTTCACTGTCTTGGCTATTGTGAATAAGGCTGCACTGCAGCTTTTGCGGCCTGTGTCTTCTCGATTCTTGTCTTCTCAGGTGAGAGGTCCAATGGTGCGCCTGCTGGATTGAATAGTACCTCCATTTTTACTTTTAAACACAGCTCCTTTCTGTTCTCATTATTGGCTGTTACCCCTTTACGTCTCACCAGCAGGCAGAGGGTACACAGTTCTCTAAAACCCCTTCAGCATTTATTGTTTGTAGACTTTTTGCTGATGGTCAGTCGACTGGTGTAAGTTGAAACTTTTTGTAGATTAGATTGCATGCGTATAACACTCCCTGAGGTTGAGCTTTTATCCATTTTCCTTTTTTTTAAAAAGAGTGTGAGTAAAACTTAACTCTTCCTAATCTCTTCTTGAAACATTTGCCTGTTTTGAATTTTTTGCCCATTCCCTACTTCAGCACAAATATTTAGGGCAAGTGTCCTTTACAGCCCTGAGTCCTTGTGAATGTTAAGTGACCATTGGCTGTGACTTTAAAGCTGCTCTTGCAGGATACGGCCACAAGGTGGCAGCATTTCTCCTTTACCAAATTTGGTTACTAGGGAAACAGAGCCTTAATGGAAGTGGTGTTCTAGGTTGTATATTAGAATGGAATGTGCCAGGAAAAAGCCCTTTAACTTTATGTCTCATTACTTCTTGTTCATATTTGTAACTTACTTTTTATTTTTTATCCCAGCAAATTTGATTACAATGGTTTGTTTGTTCTAGGTGTGCAAGATGTGGTTCTTTCACACATATACGTGTATCTATTCTTCCTCGCATCCTTTGCCAATGTAGGTTATGACACAATGTTGAGCAGTCTTCTCCTGGTCTTCCGTACGTCTTTGGTGGTTATATATTTCACATGGTTTGTATATCTCTGTTAACCCCAATATGGTAATGTATCCAATCCTCATCCCTTTCTATTTGGTGAACCATAAGTTTTTTAATGAATCTGTGATTGCCTTTCTCTGTGGAAATATCTTCATTGGTATCAATTTTTAAGTAACTCCTGAAAGTGATATGATAGGATATGTGCCTTTTGCTTTCTCACTTACTACACGTGGCGTGATTACGTCTAGACTCATCTATGGTGCTGCAAATGGCATTGTTTCTTTTTTTTCACTAGCGAATATTCCATCTGTAAATGGAGGAGTTCTTCTTTGCCCACCCATCTGTTGGTGGTCTTTTTGGTGACTTCCATATCTTGGCTATTGTAATACTGGGCAATGCAGATTTGCCTGCCTGTGTCTTTCCAATTCTCTCTTCTTAGATTATAGGTGGAGGAGTGGGCCTGCTGGATCATATGGTAGCTCAATGTTGACCTTTTTAAGGCACCTCCATTCTGTTCTCATTCGTGGCCCTTTCCAACTTACGTCCCCCTTGAAGTTGAGGGTATGCATTTCTCCACAACACCTTCAGCATTTATTGTTTGTAGTTTTCTTGCTCATGGTTATTCTGACAAGTGTGAGCTGATACCTCTTTGTGGTTGAATTCGCATGTGCCTCATAATCCGTTGAAATTGAGCTTTAAGGCATGTCCTTTTTATTTTTCAAGCAGTGATTACCCCTTAGTTCTTCAAAGTGTTCTCTTAAAGTACGTGTCACCTTTTGAAATGTTTTGGCCGTTACCTCCCTGAAGACATTTTGAGGGCAGGTTTCATTTACAGTTCTGCAGTACTTGTTCCTATGAAATGACCATTAGCACAGGCTTTAAAACTGCTTTTGCAGGTAACTGCCAGAGGGCGGCAGCCTTTCTATGTTCCCCACCCTGGTAACTAGGGAAAAGCCCTTGCGGCCTGTGGTGTTTCTCGGTTATAAATTAGAGTGGAGTGTGCCCGGACAAACCCACACAAGCTGATGTCTCCTTACTTTCGTTGGATTTTTAAATTTAATTTTTATTTTTTATTGGAGTAATTTTCCACTGTGTACGTGGACCACTTCTTCTTTGTGCATTCCTCAATTGATGGACATTTTCATTGCTTCCAAGTGTTGGCTATGGTAAATATTGTTGGAGTGCAGGATTGCCAGCCTGTGACTTTTGGATTCTCATTTTCTCAGGTGATAGGCCCAGCAGTGGGTGTGATTGATTGACTGGTAGCACCGTGTTTCCCTTTTCAAAGCACCTTCTTTGTGTTTTCATTAGTGGCTCTTACCACGTCCCCCTTAGAATCGAGGGTACGCATTTCTCCACAATCGCTTCAGCATTTATTGTTTACAGCATTGATGCTAATGGCCCTTCTGGCTGCTGTGAGCTGATAGGTTTTTGTAATTTGGGTTTGCATGTCTTTGAACATTCGTAAAACTCATCATTTTTCTCCGCCGTTTTCTTTTCCGTTAAAAAAAGGAAACAATTGGCAGTACAATATAACTCTTGAAATTGTCTTCTTTGAAGGTTGCCCTCTTTTGAATTATTTGGTCGATTTTCCACCCCAGCGTTTTTTTAGAGAGCAGGTGTCATTTCCCGAACTGCAAGTTTGGTGAATATTTAGTGACCTTTAGCAATGGGTTTAAAGCTGCTGTTGTGGGAAGCGGCCTCTAGGAGGCAGCATTTCCCCATTCCCAAATCTGGGGAGTAGGGCAGCAGAGCCTTTCTGGAAGTCGTGTTCCTAGGTTGTAAATTACATTGGAATGTGCGTGGCGAAACCCCCACAAGTTTATGTGTCATTATTTCTTCTTGGTTTTTAAAAGTGTTTTAATTGGGGTAAAGCTTAGAATATTGTTTGTCCTAGGTGTACACAATCTGGTTCATTTGTACATTATATATGTCTATTCAAGTACAGATCCTCTTCCCATGTAAAATGTTACAGAGGGTTCCGCAGACTTCCCTTGCTATATGGTTGGTCTTTTTGAGATATGTATATCATATGTGTTTGTATACATATAGTAACACTAATCTTAATTTATCCATTCCCCCCACCGGTCGTTTTAGATGAGCATAGTTTGTTTTCTAAATCTGTGAGTGTCTTTCTCTGTGGAAATATGTTCATTTGTGTCAGTTATTAGATAACGCCTATAAGTGCTATCATAGAACACAGGTCTTTTGCTTTCCAACTTACCTCATCTTTCGTGATTATCTCCAGACTCATTTGTGGTGCCTCAAAGAGCAATGGTTCATTGTCTTCCATGGCTCATATTCCATTGTGTACATGGACCACTTCTTCTTTATCCATTTACCTGTTGTTGGACATTTTGATTGCTTCACTGTCTTGGCTATTGTGAATAAGGCTGCACTGCAGCTTTTGCGGCCTGTGTCTTCTCGATTCTTGTCTTCTCAGGTGAGAGGTCCAATGGTGCGCCTGCTGGATTGAATAGTACCTCCATTTTTACTTTTAAACACAGCTCCTTTCTGTTCTCATTATTGGCTGTTACCCCTTTACGTCTCACCAGCAGGCAGAGGGTACACAGTTCTCTAAAACCCCTTCAGCATTTATTGTTTGTAGACTTTTTGCTGATGGTCAGTCGACTGGTGTAAGTTGAAACTTTTTGTAGATTAGATTGCATGCGTATAACACTCCCTGAGGTTGAGCTTTTATCCATTTTCCTTTTTTTTAAAAAGAGTGTGAGTAAAACTTAACTCTTCCTAATCTCTTCTTGAAACATTTGCCTGTTTTGAATTTTTTGCCCATTCCCTACTTCAGCACAAATATTTAGGGCAAGTGTCCTTTACAGCCCTGAGTCCTTGTGAATGTTAAGTGACCATTGGCTGTGACTTTAAAGCTGCTCTTGCAGGATACGGCCACAAGGTGGCAGCATTTCTCCTTTACCAAATTTGGTTACTAGGGAAACAGAGCCTTAATGGAAGTGGTGTTCTAGGTTGTATATTAGAATGGAATGTGCCAGGAAAAAGCCCTTTAACTTTATGTCTCATTACTTCTTGTTCATATTTGTAACTTACTTTTTATTTTTTATCCCAGCAAATTTGATTACAATGGTTTGTTTGTTCTAGGTGTGCAAGATGTGGTTCTTTCACACATATACGTGTATCTATTCTTCCTCGCATCCTTTGCCAATGTAGGTTATGACACAATGTTGAGCAGTCTTCTCCTGGTCTTCCGTACGTCTTTGGTGGTTATATATTTCACATGGTTTGTATATCTCTGTTAACCCCAATATGGTAATGTATCCAATCCTCATCCCTTTCTATTTGGTGAACCATAAGTTTTTTAATGAATCTGTGATTGCCTTTCTCTGTGGAAATATCTTCATTGGTATCAATTTTTAAGTAACTCCTGAAAGTGATATGATAGGATATGTGCCTTTTGCTTTCTCACTTACTACACGTGGCGTGATTACGTCTAGACTCATCTATGGTGCTGCAAATGGCATTGTTTCTTTTTTTTCACTAGCGAATATTCCATCTGTAAATGGAGGAGTTCTTCTTTGCCCACCCATCTGTTGGTGGTCTTTTTGGTTACTTCCATATCTTGGCTATTGTAATACTGGGCAATGCAGATTTGCCTGCCTGTGTCTTTCCAATTCTCTCTTCTTAGATTATAGGTGGAGGAGTGGGCCTGCTGGATCATATGGTAGCTCAATGTTGACCTTTTTAAGGCACCTCCATTCTGTTCTCATTCGTGGCCCTTTCCAACTTACGTCCCCCTTGAAGTTGAGGGTATGCATTTCTCCACAACACCTTCAGCATTTATTGTTTGTAGTTTTCTTGCTCATGGTTATTCTGACAAGTGTGAGCTGATACCTCTTTGTGGTTGAATTCGCATGTGCCTCATAATCCGTTGAAATTGAGCTTTAAGGCATGTCCTTTTTATTTTTCAAGCAGTGATTACCCCTTAGTTCTTCAAAGTGTTCTCTTAAAGTACGTGTCACCTTTTGAAATGTTTTGGCCGTTACCTCCCTGAAGACATTTTGAGGGCAGGTTTCATTTACAGTTCTGCAGTACTTGTTCCTATGAAATGACCATTAGCACAGGCTTTAAAACTGCTTTTGCAGGTAACTGCCAGAGGGCGGCAGCCTTTCTATGTTCCCCACCCTGGTAACTAGGGAAAAGCCCTTGCGGCCTGTGGTGTTTCTCGGTTATAAATTAGAGTGGAGTGTGCCTGGACAAACCCACACAAGCTGATGTCTCCTTACTTTCGTTGGATTTTTAAATTTAATTTTTATTTTTTATTGGAGTAATTTTCCACTGTGTACGTGGACCACTTCTTCTTTGTGCATTCCTCGGTTGATGGACATTTTCATTGCTTCCAAGTGTTGGCTATGGTAAATATTGTTGGAGTGCAGGATTGCCAGCCTGTGACTTTTGGATTCTCATTTTCTCAGGTGATAGGCCCAGCAGTGGGTGTGATTGATTGACTGGTAGCACCGTGTTTCCCTTTTCAAAGCACCTTCTTTGTGTTTTCATTAGTGGCTCTTACCACGTCCCCCTTAGAATTGAGGGTACGCAGTTCTCCACAATCGCTTCAGCATTTATTGTTTACAGCATTGATGCTAATGGCCCTTCTGGCTGCTGTGAGCTGATAGGTTTTTGTAATTTGGGTTTGCATGTCTTTGAACATTCGTAAAACTCATCATTTTTCTCCGCCGTTTTCTTTTCCGTTAAAAAAAGGAAACAATTGGCAGTACAATATAACTCTTGAAATTGTCTTCTTTGAAGGTTGCCCTCTTTTGAATTATTTGGTCGATTTTCCACCCCAGCGTTTTTTTAGAGAGCAGGTGTCATTTCCCGAACTGCAAGTTTGGTGAATATTTAGTGACCTTTAGCAATGGGTTTAAAGCTGCTGTTGTGGGAAGCGGCCTCTAGGAGGCAGCATTTCCCCATTCCCAAATCTGGGGAGTAGGGCAGCAGAGCCTTTCTGGAAGTCGTGTTCCTAGGTTGTAAATTACATTGGAATGTGCGTGGCGAAACCCCCACAAGTTTATGTGTCATTATTTCTTCTTGGTTTTTAAAAGTGTTTTAATTGGGGTAAAGCTTAGAATATTGTTTGTCCTAGGTGTACACAATCTGGTTCATTTGTACATTATATATGTCTATTCAAGTACAGATCCTCTTCCCATGTAAAATGTTACAGAGGGTTCCGCAGACTTCCCTTGCTATATGGTTGGTCTTTTTGAGATATGTATATCATATGTGTTTGTATACATATAGTAACACTAATCTTAATTTATCCATTCCCCCCACCGGTCGTTTTAGATGAGCATAGTTTGTTTTCTAAATCTGTGAGTGTCTTTCTCTGTGGAAATATGTTCATTTGTGTCAGTTATTAGATAACGCCTATAAGTGCTATCATAGAACACAGGTCTTTTGCTTTCCAACTTACCTCATCTTTCGTGATTATCTCCAGACTCATTTGTGGTGCCTCAAAGAGCAATGGTTCATTGTCTTCCATGGCTCATATTCCATTGTGTACATGGACCACTTCTTCTTTATCCATTTACCTGTTGTTGGACATTTTGATTGCTTCACTGTCTTGGCTATTGTGAATAAGGCTGCACTGCAGCTTTTGCGGCCTGTGTCTTCTCGATTCTTGTCTTCTCAGGTGAGAGGTCCAATGGTGCGCCTGCTGGATTGAATAGTACCTCCATTTTTACTTTTAAACACAGCTCCTTTCTGTTCTCATTATTGGCTGTTACCCCTTTACGTCTCACCAGCAGGCAGAGGGTACACAGTTCTCTAAAACCCCTTCAGCATTTATTGTTTGTAGACTTTTTGCTGATGGTCAGTCGACTGGTGTAAGTTGAAACTTTTTGTAGATTAGATTGCATGCGTATAACACTCCCTGAGGTTGAGCTTTTATCCATTTTCCTTTTTTTTAAAAAGAGTGTGAGTAAAACTTAACTCTTCCTAATCTCTTCTTGAAACATTTGCCTGTTTTGAATTTTTTGCCCATTCCCTACTTCAGCACAAATATTTAGGGCAAGTGTCCTTTACAGCCCTGAGTCCTTGTGAATGTTAAGTGACCATTGGCTGTGACTTTAAAGCTGCTCTTGCAGGATACGGCCACAAGGTGGCAGCATTTCTCCTTTACCAAATTTGGTTACTAGGGAAACAGAGCCTTAATGGAAGTGGTGTTCTAGGTTGTATATTAGAATGGAATGTGCCAGGAAAAAGCCCTTTAACTTTATGTCTCATTACTTCTTGTTCATATTTGTAACTTACTTTTTATTTTTTATCCCAGCAAATTTGATTACAATGGTTTGTTTGTTCTAGGTGTGCAAGATGTGGTTCTTTCACACATATACGTGTATCTATTCTTCCTCGCATCCTTTGCCAATGTAGGTTATGACACAATGTTGAGCAGTCTTCTCCTGGTCTTCCGTACGTCTTTGGTGGTTATATATTTCACATGGTTTGTATATCTCTGTTAACCCCAATATGGTAATGTATCCAATCCTCATCCCTTTCTATTTGGTGAACCATAAGTTTTTTAATGAATCTGTGATTGCCTTTCTCTGTGGAAATATCTTCATTGGTATCAATTTTTAAGTAACTCCTGAAAGTGATATGATAGGATATGTGCCTTTTGCTTTCTCACTTACTACACGTGGCGTGATTACGTCTAGACTCATCTATGGTGCTGCAAATGGCATTGTTTCTTTTTTTTCACTAGCGAATATTCCATCTGTAAATGGAGGAGTTCTTCTTTGCCCACCCATCTGTTGGTGGTCTTTTTGGTTACTTCCATATCTTGGCTATTGTAATACTGGGCAATGCAGATTTGCCTGCCTGTGTCTTTCCAATTCTCTCTTCTTAGATTATAGGTGGAGGAGTGGGCCTGCTGGATCATATGGTAGCTCAATGTTGACCTTTTTAAGGCACCTCCATTCTGTTCTCATTCGTGGCCCTTTCCAACTTACGTCCCCCTTGAAGTTGAGGGTATGCATTTCTCCACAACACCTTCAGCATTTATTGTTTGTAGTTTTCTTGCTCATGGTTATTCTGACAAGTGTGAGCTGATACCTCTTTGTGGTTGAATTCGCATGTGCCTCATAATCCGTTGAAATTGAGCTTTAAGGCATGTCCTTTTTATTTTTCAAGCAGTGATTACCCCTTAGTTCTTCAAAGTGTTCTCTTAAAGTACGTGTCACCTTTTGAAATGTTTTGGCCGTTACCTCCCTGAAGACATTTTGAGGGCAGGTTTCATTTACAGTTCTGCAGTACTTGTTCCTATGAAATGACCATTAGCACAGGCTTTAAAACTGCTTTTGCAGGTAACTGCCAGAGGGCGGCAGCCTTTCTATGTTCCCCACCCTGGTAACTAGGGAAAAGCCCTTGCGGCCTGTGGTGTTTCTCGGTTATAAATTAGAGTGGAGTGTGCCTGGACAAACCCACACAAGCTGATGTCTCCTTACTTTCGTTGGATTTTTAAATTTAATTTTTATTTTTTATTGGAGTAATTTTCCACTGTGTACGTGGACCACTTCTTCTTTGTGCATTCCTCGGTTGATGGACATTTTCATTGCTTCCAAGTGTTGGCTATGGTAAATATTGTTGGAGTGCAGGATTGCCAGCCTGTGACTTTTGGATTCTCATTTTCTCAGGTGATAGGCCCAGCAGTGGGTGTGATTGATTGACTGGTAGCACCGTGTTTCCCTTTTCAAAGCACCTTCTTTGTGTTTTCATTAGTGGCTCTTACCACGTCCCCCTTAGAATTGAGGGTACGCATTTCTCCACAATCGCTTCAGCATTTATTGTTTACAGCATTGATGCTAATGGCCCTTCTGGCTGCTGTGAGCTGATAGGTTTTTGTAATTTGGGTTTGCATGTCTTTGAACATTCGTAAAACTCATCATTTTTCTCCGCCGTTTTCTTTTCCGTTAAAAAAAGGAAACAATTGGCAGTACAATATAACTCTTGAAATTGTCTTCTTTGAAGGTTGCCCTCTTTTGAATTATTTGGTCGATTTTCCACCCCAGCGTTTTTTTAGAGAGCAGGTGTCATTTCCCGAACTGCAAGTTTGGTGAATATTTAGTGACCTTTAGCAATGGGTTTAAAGCTGCTGTTGTGGGAAGCGGCCTCTAGGAGGCAGCATTTCCCCATTCCCAAATCTGGGGAGTAGGGCAGCAGAGCCTTTCTGGAAGTCGTGTTCCTAGGTTGTAAATTACATTGGAATGTGCGTGGCGAAACCCCCACAAGTTTATGTGTCATTATTTCTTCTTGGTTTTTAAAAGTGTTTTAATTGGGGTAAAGCTTAGAATATTGTTTGTCCTAGGTGTACACAATCTGGTTCATTTGTACATTATATATGTCTATTCAAGTACAGATCCTCTTCCCATGTAAAATGTTACAGAGGGTTCCGCAGACTTCCCTTGCTATATGGTTGGTCTTTTTGAGATATGTATATCATATGTGTTTGTATACATATAGTAACACTAATCTTAATTTATCCATTCCCCCCACCGGTCGTTTTAGATGAGCATAGTTTGTTTTCTAAATCTGTGAGTGTCTTTCTCTGTGGAAATATGTTCATTTGTGTCAGTTATTAGATAACGCCTATAAGTGCTATCATAGAACACAGGTCTTTTGCTTTCCAACTTACCTCATCTTTCGTGATTATCTCCAGACTCATTTGTGGTGCCTCAAAGAGCAATGGTTCATTGTCTTCCATGGCTCATATTCCATTGTGTACATGGACCACTTCTTCTTTATCCATTTACCTGTTGTTGGACATTTTGATTGCTTCACTGTCTTGGCTATTGTGAATAAGGCTGCACTGCAGCTTTTGCGGCCTGTGTCTTCTCGATTCTTGTCTTCTCAGGTGAGAGGTCCAATGGTGCGCCTGCTGGATTGAATAGTACCTCCATTTTTACTTTTAAACACAGCTCCTTTCTGTTCTCATTATTGGCTGTTACCCCTTTACGTCTCACCAGCAGGCAGAGGGTACACAGTTCTCTAAAACCCCTTCAGCATTTATTGTTTGTAGACTTTTTGCTGATGGTCAGTCGACTGGTGTAAGTTGAAACTTTTTGTAGATTAGATTGCATGCGTCTAACACTCCCTGAGGTTGAGCTTTTATCCATTTTCCTTTTTTTTAAAAAGAGTGTGAGTAAAACTTAACTCTTCCTAATCTCTTCTTGAAACATTTGCCTGTTTTGAATTTTTTGCCCATTCCCTACTTCAGCACAAATATTTAGGGCAAGTGTCCTTTACAGCCCTGAGTCCTTGTGAATGTTAAGTGACCATTGGCTGTGACTTTAAAGCTGCTCTTGCAGGATACGGCCACAAGGTGGCAGCATTTCTCCTTTACCAAATTTGGTTACTAGGGAAACAGAGCCTTAATGGAAGTGGTGTTCTAGGTTGTATATTAGAATGGAATGTGCCAGGAAAAAGCCCTTTAACTTTATGTCTCATTACTTCTTGTTCATATTTGTAACTTACTTTTTATTTTTTATCCCAGCAAATTTGATTACAATGGTTTGTTTGTTCTAGGTGTGCAAGATGTGGTTCTTTCACACATATACGTGTATCTATTCTTCCTCGCATCCTTTGCCAATGTAGGTTATGACACAATGTTGAGCAGTCTTCTCCTGGTCTTCCGTACGTCTTTGGTGGTTATATATTTCACATGGTTTGTATATCTCTGTTAACCCCAATATGGTAATGTATCCAATCCTCATCCCTTTCTATTTGGTGAACCATAAGTTTTTTAATGAATCTGTGATTGCCTTTCTCTGTGGAAATATCTTCATTGGTATCAATTTTTAAGTAACTCCTGAAAGTGATATGATAGGATATGTGCCTTTTGCTTTCTCACTTACTACACGTGGCGTGATTACGTCTAGACTCATCTATGGTGCTGCAAATGGCATTGTTTCTTTTTTTTCACTAGGGAATATTCCATCTGTAAATGGAGGAGTTCTTCTTTGCCCACCCATCTGTTGGTGGTCTTTTTGGTGACTTCCATATCTTGGCTATTGTAATACTGGGCAATGCAGATTTGCCTGCCTGTGTCTTTCCAATTCTCTCTTCTTAGATTATAGGTGGAGGAGTGGGCCTGCTGGATCATATGGTAGCTCAATGTTGACCTTTTTAAGGCACCTCCATTCTGTTCTCATTCGTGGCCCTTTCCAACTTACGTCCCCCTTGAAGTTGAGGGTATGCATTTCTCCACAACACCTTCAGCATTTATTGTTTGTAGTTTTCTTGCTCATGGTTATTCTGACAAGTGTGAGCTGATACCTCTTTGTGGTTGAATTCGCATGTGCCTCATAATCCGTTGAAATTGAGCTTTAAGGCATGTCCTTTTTATTTTTCAAGCAGTGATTACCCCTTAGTTCTTCAAAGTGTTCTCTTAAAGTACGTGTCACCTTTTGAAATGTTTTGGCCGTTACCTCCCTGAAGACATTTTGAGGGCAGGTTTCATTTACAGTTCTGCAGTACTTGTTCCTATGAAATGACCATTAGCACAGGCTTTAAAACTGCTTTTGCAGGTAACTGCCAGAGGGCGGCAGCCTTTCTATGTTCCCCACCCTGGTAACTAGGGAAAAGCCCTTGCGGCCTGTGGTGTTTCTCGGTTATAAATTAGAGTGGAGTGTGCCCGGACAAACCCACACAAGCTGATGTCTCCTTACTTTCGTTGGATTTTTAAATTTAATTTTTATTTTTTATTGGAGTAATTTTCCACTGTGTACGTGGACCACTTCTTCTTTGTGCATTCCTCGGTTGATGGACATTTTCATTGCTTCCAAGTGTTGGCTATGGTAAATATTGTTGGAGTGCAGGATTGCCAGCCTGTGACTTTTGGATTCTCATTTTCTCAGGTGATAGGCCCAGCAGTGGGTGTGATTGATTGACTGGTAGCACCGTGTTTCCCTTTTCAAAGCACCTTCTTTGTGTTTTCATTAGTGGCTCTTACCACGTCCCCCTTAGAATCGAGGGTACGCATTTCTCCACAATCGCTTCAGCATTTATTGTTTACAGCATTGATGCTAATGGCCCTTCTGGCTGCTGTGAGCTGATAGGTTTTTGTAATTTGGGTTTGCATGTCTTTGAACATTCGTAAAACTCATCATTTTTCTCCGCCGTTTTCTTTTCCGTTAAAAAAAGGAAACAATTGGCAGTACAATATAACTCTTGAAATTGTCTTCTTTGAAGGTTGCCCTCTTTTGAATTATTTGGTCGATTTTCCACCCCAGCGTTTTTTTAGAGAGCAGGTGTCATTTCCCGAACTGCAAGTTTGGTGAATATTTAGTGACCTTTAGCAATGGGTTTAAAGCTGCTGTTGTGGGAAGCGGCCTCTAGGAGGCAGCATTTCCCCATTCCCAAATCTGGGGAGTAGGGCAGCAGAGCCTTTCTGGAAGTCGTGTTCCTAGGTTGTAAATTACATTGGAATGTGCGTGGCGAAACCCCCACAAGTTTATGTGTCATTATTTCTTCTTGGTTTTTAAAAGTGTTTTAATTGGGGTAAAGCTTAGAATATTGTTTGTCCTAGGTGTACACAATCTGGTTCATTTGTACATTATATATGTCTATTCAAGTACAGATCCTCTTCCCATGTAAAATGTTACAGAGGGTTCCGCAGACTTCCCTTGCTATATGGTTGGTCTTTTTGAGATATGTATATCATATGTGTTTGTATACATATAGTAACACTAATCTTAATTTATCCATTCCCCCCACCGGTCGTTTTAGATGAGCATAGTTTGTTTTCTAAATCTGTGAGTGTCTTTCTCTGTGGAAATATGTTCATTTGTGTCAGTTATTAGATAACGCCTATAAGTGCTATCATAGAACAGAGGTCTTTTGCTTTCCAACTTACCTCATCTTTCGTGATTATCTCCAGACTCATTTGTGGTGCCTCAAAGAGCAATGGTTCATTGTCTTCCATGGCTCATATTCCATTGTGTACATGGACCACTTCTTCTTTATCCATTTACCTGTTGTTGGACATTTTGATTGCTTCACTGTCTTGGCTATTGTGAATAAGGCTGCACTGCAGCTTTTGCGGCCTGTGTCTTCTCGATTCTTGTCTTCTCAGGTGAGAGGTCCAATGGTGCGCCTGCTGGATTGAATAGTACCTCCATTTTTACTTTTAAACACAGCTCCTTTCTGTTCTCATTATTGGCTGTTACCCCTTTACGTCTCACCAGCAGGCAGAGGGTACACAGTTCTCTAAAACCCCTTCAGCATTTATTGTTTGTAGACTTTTTGCTGATGGTCAGTCGACTGGTGTAAGTTGAAACTTTTTGTAGATTAGATTGCATGCGTCTAACACTCCCTGAGGTTGAGCTTTTATCCATTTTCCTTTTTTTTAAAAAGAGTGTGAGTAAAACTTAACTCTTCCTAATCTCTTCTTGAAACATTTGCCTGTTTTGAATTTTTTGCCCATTCCCTACTTCAGCACAAATATTTAGGGCAAGTGTCCTTTACAGCCCTGAGTCCTTGTGAATGTTAAGTGACCATTGGCTGTGACTTTAAAGCTGCTCTTGCAGGATACGGCCACAAGGTGGCAGCATTTCTCCTTTACCAAATTTGGTTACTAGGGAAACAGAGCCTTAATGGAAGTGGTGTTCTAGGTTGTATATTAGAATGGAATGTGCCAGGAAAAAGCCCTTTAACTTTATGTCTCATTACTTCTTGTTCATATTTGTAATTTACTTTTTATTTTTTATCCCAGCAAATTTGATTACAATGGTTTGTTTGTTCTACAACGGTGTGCAAGATGTGGTTCTTTCACACATATACGTGTATCTATTCTTCCTCGCATCCTTTGCCAATGTAGGTTATGACACAATGTTGAGCAGTCTTCTCCTGGTCTTCCGTACGTCTTTGGTGGTTATATATTTCACATGGTTTGTATATCTCTGTTAACCCCAATATGGTAATGTATCCAATCCTCATCCCTTTCTATTTGGTGAACCATAAGTTTTTTAATGAATCTGTGATTGCCTTTCTCTGTGGAAATATCTTCATTGGTATCAATTTTTAAGTAACTCCTGAAAGTGATATGATAGGATATGTGCCTTTTGCTTTCTCACTTACTACACTTGGCGTGATTACGTCTAGACTCATCTATGGTGCTGCAAATGGCATTGTTTCATTTTTTTCACTAGGGAATATTCCATCTGTAAATGGAGGAGTTCTTCTTTGCCCACCCATCTGTTGGTGGTCTTTTTGGTGACTTCCATATCTTGGCTATTGTAATACTGGGCAATGCAGATTTGCCTGCCTGTGTCTTTCCAATTCTCTCTTCTTAGATTATAGGTGGAGGAGTGGGCCTGCTGGATCATAAGGTAGCTCAATGTTGACCTTTTTAAGGCACCTCCATTCTGTTCTCATTCGTGGCCCTTTCCAACTTACGTCCCCCTTGAAGTTGAGGGTATGCATTTCTCCACAACACCTTCAGCATTTATTGTTTGTAGTTTTCTTGCTCATGGTTATTCTGACAAGTGTGAGCTGATACCTCTTTGTGGTTGAATTCGCATGTGCCTCATAATCCGCTGAAATTGAGCTTTAAGGCATGTCCTTTTTATTTTTCAAGCAGTGATTACCCCTTAGTTCTTCAAAGTGTTCTCTTAAAGTACGTGTCACCTTTTGAAATGTTTTGGCCGTTACCTCCCTGAAGACATTTTGAGGGCAGGTTTCATTTACAGTTCTGCAGTACTTGTTCCTATGAAATGACCATTAGCACAGGCTTTAAAACTGCTTTTGCAGGTAACTGCCAGAGGGCGGCAGCCTTTCTATGTTCCCCACCCTGGTAACTAGGGAAAAGCCCTTGCGGCCTGTGGTGTTTCTCGGTTATAAATTAGAGTGGAGTGTGCCCGGACAAACCCACACAAGCTGATGTCTCCTTACTTTCGTTGGATTTTTAAATTTAATTTTTATTTTTTATTGGAGTAATTTTCCACTGTGTACGTGGACCACTTCTTCTTTGTGCATTCCTCGGTTGATGGACATTTTCATTGCTTCCAAGTGTTGGCTATGGTAAATATTGTTGGAGTGCAGGATTGCCAGCCTGTGACTTTTGGATTCTCATTTTCTCAGGTGATAGGCCCAGCAGTGGGTGTGATTGATTGACTGGTAGCACCGTGTTTCCCTTTTCAAAGCACCTTCTTTGTGTTTTCATTAGTGGCTCTTACCACGTCCCCCTTAGAATCGAGGGTACGCATTTCTCCACAATCGCTTCAGCATTTATTGTTTACAGCATTGATGCTAATGGCCCTTCTGGCTGCTGTGAGCTGATAGGTTTTTGTAATTTGGGTTTGCATGTCTTTGAACATTCGTAAAACTCATCATTTTTCTCCGCCGTTTTCTTTTCCGTTAAAAAAAGGAAACAATTGGCAGTACAATATAACTCTTGAAATTGTCTTCTTTGAAGGTTGCCCTCTTTTGAATTATTTGGTCGATTTTCCACCCCAGCGTTTTTTTAGAGAGCAGGTGTCATTTCCCGAACTGCAAGTTTGGTGAATATTTAGTGACCTTTAGCAATGGGTTTAAAGCTGCTGTTGTGGGAAGCGGCCTCTAGGAGGCAGCATTTCCCCATTCCCAAATCTGGGGAGTAGGGCAGCAGAGCCTTTCTGGAAGTCGTGTTCCTAGGTTGTAAATTACATTGGAATGTGCGTGGCGAAACCCCCACAAGTTTATGTGTCATTATTTCTTCTTGGTTTTTAAAAGTGTTTTAATTGGGGTAAAGCTTAGAATATTGTTTGTCCTAGGTGTACACAATCTGGTTCATTTGTACATTATATATGTCTATTCAAGTACAGATCCTCTTCCCATGTAAAATGTTACAGAGGGTTCCGCAGACTTCCCTTGCTATATGGTTGGTCTTTTTGAGATATGTATATCATATGTGTTTGTATACATATAGTAACACTAATCTTAATTTATCCATTCCCCCCACCGGTCGTTTTAGATGAGCATAGTTTGTTTTCTAAATCTGTGAGTGTCTTTCTCTGTGGAAATATGTTCATTTGTGTCAGTTATTAGATAACGCCTATAAGTGCTATCATAGAACAGAGGTCTTTTGCTTTCCAACTTACCTCATCTTTCGTGATTATCTCCAGACTCATTTGTGGTGCCTCAAAGAGCAATGGTTCATTGTCTTCCATGGCTCATATTCCATTGTGTACATGGACCACTTCTTCTTTATCCATTTACCTGTTGTTGGACATTTTGATTGCTTCACTGTCTTGGCTATTGTGAATAAGGCTGCACTGCAGCTTTTGCGGCCTGTGTCTTCTCGATTCTTGTCTTCTCAGGTGAGAGGTCCAATGGTGCGCCTGCTGGATTGAATAGTACCTCCATTTTTACTTTTAAACACAGCTCCTTTCTGTTCTCATTATTGGCTGTTACCCCTTTACGTCTCACCAGCAGGCAGAGGGTACACAGTTCTCTAAAACCCCTTCAGCATTTATTGTTTGTAGACTTTTTGCTGATGGTCAGTCGACTGGTGTAAGTTGAAACTTTTTGTAGATTAGATTGCATGCGTCTAACACTCCCTGAGGTTGAGCTTTTATCCATTTTCCTTTTTTTTAAAAAGAGTGTGAGTAAAACTTAACTCTTCCTAATCTCTTCTTGAAACATTTGCCTGTTTTGAATTTTTTGCCCATTCCCTACTTCAGCACAAATATTTAGGGCAAGTGTCCTTTACAGCCCTGAGTCCTTGTGAATGTTAAGTGACCATTGGCTGTGACTTTAAAGCTGCTCTTGCAGGATACGGCCACAAGGTGGCAGCATTTCTCCTTTACCAAATTTGGTTACTAGGGAAACAGAGCCTTAATGGAAGTGGTGTTCTAGGTTGTATATTAGAATGGAATGTGCCAGGAAAAAGCCCTTTAACTTTATGTCTCATTACTTCTTGTTCATATTTGTAATTTACTTTTTATTTTTTATCCCAGCAAATTTGATTACAATGGTTTGTTTGTTCTACAACGGTGTGCAAGATGTGGTTCTTTCACACATATACGTGTATCTATTCTTCCTCGCATCCTTTGCCAATGTAGGTTATGACACAATGTTGAGCAGTCTTCTCCTGGTCTTCCGTACGTCTTTGGTGGTTATATATTTCACATGGTTTGTATATCTCTGTTAACCCCAATATGGTAATGTATCCAATCCTCATCCCTTTCTATTTGGTGAACCATAAGTTTTTTAATGAATCTGTGATTGCCTTTCTCTGTGGAAATATCTTCATTGGTATCAATTTTTAAGTAACTCCTGAAAGTGATATGATAGGATATGTGCCTTTTGCTTTCTCACTTACTACACGTGGCGTGATTACGTCTAGACTCATCTATGGTGCTGCAAATGGCATTGTTTCATTTTTTTCACTAGGGAATATTCCATCTGTAAATGGAGGAGTTCTTCTTTGCCCACCCATCTGTTGGTGGTCTTTTTGGTGACTTCCATATCTTGGCTATTGTAATACTGGGCAATGCAGATTTGCCTGCCTGTGTCTTTCCAATTCTCTCTTCTTAGATTATAGGTGGAGGAGTGGGCCTGCTGGATCATATGGTAGCTCAATGTTGACCTTTTTAAGGCACCTCCATTCTGTTCTCATTCGTGGCCCTTTCCAACTTACGTCCCCCTTGAAGTTGAGGGTATGCATTTCTCCACAACACCTTCAGCATTTATTGTTTGTAGTTTTCTTGCTCATGGTTATTCTGACAAGTGTGAGCTGATACCTCTTTGTGGTTGAATTCGCATGTGCCTCATAATCCGTTGAAATTGAGCTTTAAGGCATGTCCTTTTTATTTTTCAAGCAGTGATTACCCCTTAGTTCTTCAAAGTGTTCTCTTAAAGTACGTGTCACCTTTTGAAATGTTTTGGCCGTTACCTCCCTGAAGACATTTTGAGGGCAGGTTTCATTTACAGTTCTGCAGTACTTGTTCCTATGAAATGACCATTAGCACAGGCTTTAAAACTGCTTTTGCAGGTAACTGCCAGAGGGCGGCAGCCTTTCTATGTTCCCCACCCTGGTAACTAGGGAAAAGCCCTTGCGGCCTGTGGTGTTTCTCGGTTATAAATTAGAGTGGAGTGTGCCCGGACAAACCCACACAAGCTGATGTCTCCTTACTTTCGTTGGATTTTTAAATTTAATTTTTATTTTTTATTGGAGTAATTTTCCACTGTGTACGTGGACCACTTCTTCTTTGTGCATTCCTCGGTTGATGGACATTTTCATTGCTTCCAAGTGTTGGCTATGGTAAATATTGTTGGAGTGCAGGATTGCCAGCCTGTGACTTTTGGATTCTCATTTTCTCAGGTGATAGGCCCAGCAGTGGGTGTGATTGATTGACTGGTAGCACCGTGTTTCCCTTTTCAAAGCACCTTCTTTGTGTTTTCATTAGTGGCTCTTACCACGTCCCCCTTAGAATCGAGGGTACGCATTTCTCCACAATCGCTTCAGCATTTATTGTTTACAGCATTGATGCTAATGGCCCTTCTGGCTGCTGTGAGCTGATAGGTTTTTGTAATTTGGGTTTGCATGTCTTTGAACATTCGTAAAACTCATCATTTTTCTCCGCCGTTTTCTTTTCCGTTAAAAAAAGGAAACAATTGGCAGTACAATATAACTCTTGAAATTGTCTTCTTTGAAGGTTGCCCTCTTTTGAATTATTTGGTCGATTTTCCACCCCAGCGTTTTTTTAGAGAGCAGGTGTCATTTCCCGAACTGCAAGTTTGGTGAATATTTAGTGACCTTTAGCAATGGGTTTAAAGCTGCTGTTGTGGGAAGCGGCCTCTAGGAGGCAGCATTTCCCCATTCCCAAATCTGGGGAGTAGGGCAGCAGAGCCTTTCTGGAAGTCGTGTTCCTAGGTTGTAAATTACATTGGAATGTGCGTGGCGAAACCCCCACAAGTTTATGTGTCATTATTTCTTCTTGGTTTTTAAAAGTGTTTTAATTGGGGTAAAGCTTAGAATATTGTTTGTCCTAGGTGTACACAATCTGGTTCATTTGTACATTATATATGTCTATTCAAGTACAGATCCTCTTCCCATGTAAAATGTTACAGAGGGTTCCGCAGACTTCCCTTGCTATATGGTTGGTCTTTTTGAGATATGTATATCATATGTGTTTGTATACATATAGTAACACTAATCTTAATTTATCCATTCCCCCCACCGGTCGTTTTAGATGAGCATAGTTTGTTTTCTAAATCTGTGAGTGTCTTTCTCTGTGGAAATATGTTCATTTGTGTCAGTTATTAGATAACGCCTATAAGTGCTATCATAGAACAGAGGTCTTTTGCTTTCCAACTTACCTCATCTTTCGTGATTATCTCCAGACTCATTTGTGGTGCCTCAAAGAGCAATGGTTCATTGTCTTCCATGGCTCATATTCCATTGTGTACATGGACCACTTCTTCTTTATCCATTTACCTGTTGTTGGACATTTTGATTGCTTCACTGTCTTGGCTATTGTGAATAAGGCTGCACTGCAGCTTTTGCGGCCTGTGTCTTCTCGATTCTTGTCTTCTCAGGTGAGAGGTCCAATGGTGCGCCTGCTGGATTGAATAGTACCTCCATTTTTACTTTTAAACGCAGCTCCTTTCTGTTCTCATTATTGGCTGTTACCCCTTTACGTCTCACCAGCAGGCAGAGGGTACACAGTTCTCTAAAACCCCTTCAGCATTTATTGTTTGTAGACTTTTTGCTGATGGTCAGTCGACTGGTGTAAGTTGAAACTTTTTGTAGATTAGATTGCATGCGTCTAACACTCCCTGAGGTTGAGCTTTTATCCATTTTCCTTTTTTTTAAAAAGAGTGTGAGTAAAACTTAACTCTTCCTAATCTCTTCTTGAAACATTTGCCTGTTTTGAATTTTTTGCCCATTCCCTACTTCAGCACAAATATTTAGGGCAAGTGTCCTTTACAGCCCTGAGTCCTTGTGAATGTTAAGTGACCATTGGCTGTGACTTTAAAGCTGCTCTTGCAGGATACGGCCACAAGGTGGCAGCATTTCTCCTTTACCAAATTTGGTTACTAGGGAAACAGAGCCTTAATGGAAGTGGTGTTCTAGGTTGTATATTAGAATGGAATGTGCCAGGAAAAAGCCCTTTAACTTTATGTCTCATTACTTCTTGTTCATATTTGTAATTTACTTTTTATTTTTTATCCCAGCAAATTTGATTACAATGGTTTGTTTGTTCTACAACGGTGTGCAAGATGTGGTTCTTTCACACATATACGTGTATCTATTCTTCCTCGCATCCTTTGCCAATGTAGGTTATGACACAATGTTGAGCAGTCTTCTCCTGGTCTTCCGTACGTCTTTGGTGGTTATATATTTCACATGGTTTGTATATCTCTGTTAACCCCAATATGGTAATGTATCCAATCCTCATCCCTTTCTATTTGGTGAACCATAAGTTTTTTAATGAATCTGTGATTGCCTTTCTCTGTGGAAATATCTTCATTGGTATCAATTTTTAAGTAACTCCTGAAAGTGATATGATAGGATATGTGCCTTTTGCTTTCTCACTTACTACACGTGGCGTGATTACGTCTAGACTCATCTATGGTGCTGCAAATGGCATTGTTTCATTTTTTTCACTAGGGAATATTCCATCTGTAAATGGAGGAGTTCTTCTTTGCCCACCCATCTGTTGGTGGTCTTTTTGGTGACTTCCATATCTTGGCTATTGTAATACTGGGCAATGCAGATTTGCCTGCCTGTGTCTTTCCAATTCTCTCTTCTTAGATTATAGGTGGAGGAGTGGGCCTGCTGGATCATATGGTAGCTCAATGTTGACCTTTTTAAGGCACCTCCATTCTGTTCTCATTCGTGGCCCTTTCCAACTTACGTCCCCCTTG
This sequence comes from Balaenoptera borealis, assembly GCF_965194805.1. NCBI lineage: Eukaryota > Metazoa > Chordata > Mammalia > Artiodactyla > Balaenopteridae > Balaenoptera > Balaenoptera borealis. The sequence continues at coordinate 90,845,219 of NC_138873.1, forward strand.
AAGTTGAGGGTATGCATTTCTCCACAACACCTTCAGCATTTATTGTTTGTAGTTTTCTTGCTCATGGTTATTCTGACAAGTGTGAGCTGATACCTCTTTGTGGTTGAATTCGCATGTGCCTCATAATCCGTTGAAATTGAGCTTTAAGGCATGTCCTTTTTATTTTTCAAGCAGTGATTACCCCTTAGTTCTTCAAAGTGTTCTCTTAAAGTACGTGTCACCTTTTGAAATGTTTTGGCCGTTACCTCCCTGAAGACATTTTGAGGGCAGGTTTCATTTACAGTTCTGCAGTACTTGTTCCTATGAAATGACCATTAGCACAGGCTTTAAAACTGCTTTTGCAGGTAACTGCCAGAGGGCGGCAGCCTTTCTATGTTCCCCACCCTGGTAACTAGGGAAAAGCCCTTGCGGCCTGTGGTGTTTCTCGGTTATAAATTAGAGTGGAGTGTGCCCGGACAAACCCACACAAGCTGATGTCTCCTTACTTTCGTTGGATTTTTAAATTTAATTTTTATTTTTTATTGGAGTAATTTTCCACTGTGTACGTGGACCACTTCTTCTTTGTGCATTCCTCGGTTGATGGACATTTTCATTGCTTCCAAGTGTTGGCTATGGTAAATATTGTTGGAGTGCAGGATTGCCAGCCTGTGACTTTTGGATTCTCATTTTCTCAGGTGATAGGCCCAGCAGTGGGTGTGATTGATTGACTGGTAGCACCGTGTTTCCCTTTTCAAAGCACCTTCTTTGTGTTTTCATTAGTGGCTCTTACCACGTCCCCCTTAGAATCGAGGGTACGCATTTCTCCACAATCGCTTCAGCATTTATTGTTTACAGCATTGATGCTAATGGCCCTTCTGGCTGCTGTGAGCTGATAGGTTTTTGTAATTTGGGTTTGCATGTCTTTGAACATTCGTAAAACTCATCATTTTTCTCCGCCGTTTTCTTTTCCGTTAAAAAAAGGAAACAATTGGCAGTACAATATAACTCTTGAAATTGTCTTCTTTGAAGGTTGCCCTCTTTTGAATTATTTGGTCGATTTTCCACCCCAGCGTTTTTTTCGAGAGCAGGTGTCATTTCCCGAACTGCAAGTTTGGTGAATATTTAGTGACCTTTAGCAATGGGTTTAAAGCTGCTGTTGTGGGAAGCGGCCTCTAGGAGGCAGCATTTCCCCATTCCCAAATCTGGGGAGTAGGGCAGCAGAGCCTTTCTGGAAGTCGTGTTCCTAGGTTGTAAATTACATTGGAATGTGCGTGGCGAAACCCCCACAAGTTTATGTGTCATTATTTCTTCTTGGTTTTTAAAAGTGTTTTAATTGGGGTAAAGCTTAGAATATTGTTTGTCCTAGGTGTACACAATCTGGTTCATTTGTACATTATATATGTCTATTCAAGTACAGATCCTCTTCCCATGTAAAATGTTACAGAGGGTTCCGCAGACTTCCCTTGCTATATGGTTGGTCTTTTTGAGATATGTATATCATATGTGTTTGTATACATATAGTAACACTAATCTTAATTTATCCATTCCCCCCACCGGTCGTTTTAGATGAGCATAGTTTGTTTTCTAAATCTGTGAGTGTCTTTCTCTGTGGAAATATGTTCATTTGTGTCAGTTATTAGATAACGCCTATAAGTGCTATCATAGAACACAGGTCTTTTGCTTTCCAACTTACCTCATCTTTCGTGATTATCTCCAGACTCATTTGTGGTGCCTCAAAGAGCAATGGTTCATTGTCTTCCATGGCTCATATTCCATTGTGTACATGGACCACTTCTTCTTTATCCATTTACCTGTTGTTGGACATTTTGATTGCTTCACTGTCTTGGCTATTGTGAATAAGGCTGCACTGCAGCTTTTGCGGCCTGTGTCTTCTCGATTCTTGTCTTCTCAGGTGAGAGGTCCAATGGTGCGCCTGCTGGATTGAATAGTACCTCCATTTTTACTTTTAAACACAGCTCCTTTCTGTTCTCATTATTGGCTGTTACCCCTTTACGTCTCACCAGCAGGCAGAGGGTACACAGTTCTCTAAAACCCCTTCAGCATTTATTGTTTGTAGACTTTTTGCTGATGGTCAGTCGACTGGTGTAAGTTGAAACTTTTTGTAGATTAGATTGCATGCGTCTAACACTCCCTGAGGTTGAGCTTTTATCCATTTTCCTTTTTTTTAAAAAGAGTGTGAGTAAAACTTAACTCTTCCTAATCTCTTCTTGAAACATTTGCCTGTTTTGAATTTTTTGCCCATTCCCTACTTCAGCACAAATATTTAGGGCAAGTGTCCTTTACAGCCCTGAGTCCTTGTGAATGTTAAGTGACCATTGGCTGTGACTTTAAAGCTGCTCTTGCAGGATACGGCCACAAGGTGGCAGCATTTCTCCTTTACCAAATTTGGTTACTAGGGAAACAGAGCCTTAATGGAAGTGGTGTTCTAGGTTGTATATTAGAATGGAATGTGCCAGGAAAAAGCCCTTTAACTTTATGTCTCATTACTTCTTGTTCATATTTGTAATTTACTTTTTATTTTTTATCCCAGCAAATTTGATTACAATGGTTTGTTTGTTCTACAACGGTGTGCAAGATGTGGTTCTTTCACACATATACGTGTATCTATTCTTCCTCGCATCCTTTGCCAATGTAGGTTATGACACAATGTTGAGCAGTCTTCTCCTGGTCTTCCGTACGTCTTTGGTGGTTATATATTTCACATGGTTTGTATATCTCTGTTAACCCCAATATGGTAATGTATCCAATCCTCATCCCTTTCTATTTGGTGAACCATAAGTTTTTTAATGAATCTGTGATTGCCTTTCTCTGTGGAAATATCTTCATTGGTATCAATTTTTAAGTAACTCCTGAAAGTGATATGATAGGATATGTGCCTTTTGCTTTCTCACTTACTACACTTGGCGTGATTACGTCTAGACTCATCTATGGTGCTGCAAATGGCATTGTTTCATTTTTTTCACTAGGGAATATTCCATCTGTAAATGGAGGAGTTCTTCTTTGCCCACCCATCTGTTGGTGGTCTTTTTGGTGACTTCCATATCTTGGCTATTGTAATACTGGGCAATGCAGATTTGCCTGCCTGTGTCTTTCCAATTCTCTCTTCTTAGATTATAGGTGGAGGAGTGGGCCTGCTGGATCATATGGTAGCTCAATGTTGACCTTTTTAAGGCACCTCCATTCTGTTCTCATTCGTGGCCCTTTCCAACTTACGTCCCCCTTGAAGTTGAGGGTATGCATTTCTCCACAACACCTTCAGCATTTATTGTTTGTAGTTTTCTTGCTCATGGTTATTCTGACAAGTGTGAGCTGATACCTCTTTGTGGTTGAATTCGCATGTGCCTCATAATCCGTTGAAATTGAGCTTTAAGGCATGTCCTTTTTATTTTTCAAGCAGTGATTACCCCTTAGTTCTTCAAAGTGTTCTCTTAAAGTACGTGTCACCTTTTGAAATGTTTTGGCCGTTACCTCCCTGAAGACATTTTGAGGGCAGGTTTCATTTACAGTTCTGCAGTACTTGTTCCTATGAAATGACCATTAGCACAGGCTTTAAAACTGCTTTTGCAGGTAACTGCCAGAGGGCGGCAGCCTTTCTATGTTCCCCACCCTGGTAACTAGGGAAAAGCCCTTGCGGCCTGTGGTGTTTCTCGGTTATAAATTAGAGTGGAGTGTGCCCGGACAAACCCACACAAGCTGATGTCTCCTTACTTTCGTTGGATTTTTAAATTTAATTTTTATTTTTTATTGGAGTAATTTTCCACTGTGTACGTGGACCACTTCTTCTTTGTGCATTCCTCGGTTGATGGACATTTTCATTGCTTCCAAGTGTTGGCTATGGTAAATATTGTTGGAGTGCAGGATTGCCAGCCTGTGACTTTTGGATTCTCATTTTCTCAGGTGATAGGCCCAGCAGTGGGTGTGATTGATTGACTGGTAGCACCGTGTTTCCCTTTTCAAAGCACCTTCTTTGTGTTTTCATTAGTGGCTCTTACCACGTCCCCCTTAGAATCGAGGGTACGCATTTCTCCACAATCGCTTCAGCATTTATTGTTTACAGCATTGATGCTAATGGCCCTTCTGGCTGCTGTGAGCTGATAGGTTTTTGTAATTTGGGTTTGCATGTCTTTGAACATTCGTAAAACTCATCATTTTTCTCCGCCGTTTTCTTTTCCGTTAAAAAAAGGAAACAATTGGCAGTACAATATAACTCTTGAAATTGTCTTCTTTGAAGGTTGCCCTCTTTTGAATTATTTGGTCGATTTTCCACCCCAGCGTTTTTTTCGAGAGCAGGTGTCATTTCCCGAACTGCAAGTTTGGTGAATATTTAGTGACCTTTAGCAATGGGTTTAAAGCTGCTGTTGTGGGAAGCGGCCTCTAGGAGGCAGCATTTCCCCATTCCCAAATCTGGGGAGTAGGGCAGCAGAGCCTTTCTGGAAGTCGTGTTCCTAGGTTGTAAATTACATTGGAATGTGCGTGGCGAAACCCCCACAAGTTTATGTGTCATTATTTCTTCTTGGTTTTTAAAAGTGTTTTAATTGGGGTAAAGCTTAGAATATTGTTTGTCCTAGGTGTACACAATCTGGTTCATTTGTACATTATATATGTCTATTCAAGTACAGATCCTCTTCCCATGTAAAATGTTACAGAGGGTTCCGCAGACTTCCCTTGCTATATGGTTGGTCTTTTTGAGATATGTATATCATATGTGTTTGTATACATATAGTAACACTAATCTTAATTTATCCATTCCCCCCACCGGTCGTTTTAGATGAGCATAGTTTGTTTTCTAAATCTGTGAGTGTCTTTCTCTGTGGAAATATGTTCATTTGTGTCAGTTATTAGATAACGCCTATAAGTGCTATCATAGAACACAGGTCTTTTGCTTTCCAACTTACCTCATCTTTCGTGATTATCTCCAGACTCATTTGTGGTGCCTCAAAGAGCAATGGTTCATTGTCTTCCATGGCTCATATTCCATTGTGTACATGGACCACTTCTTCTTTATCCATTTACCTGTTGTTGGACATTTTGATTGCTTCACTGTCTTGGCTATTGTGAATAAGGCTGCACTGCAGCTTTTGCGGCCTGTGTCTTCTCGATTCTTGTCTTCTCAGGTGAGAGGTCCAATGGTGCGCCTGCTGGATTGAATAGTACCTCCATTTTTACTTTTAAACACAGCTCCTTTCTGTTCTCATTATTGGCTGTTACCCCTTTACGTCTCACCAGCAGGCAGAGGGTACACAGTTCTCTAAAACCCCTTCAGCATTTATTGTTTGTAGACTTTTTGCTGATGGTCAGTCGACTGGTGTAAGTTGAAACTTTTTGTAGATTAGATTGCATGCGTCTAACACTCCCTGAGGTTGAGCTTTTATCCATTTTCCTTTTTTTTAAAAAGAGTGTGAGTAAAACTTAACTCTTCCTAATCTCTTCTTGAAACATTTGCCTGTTTTGAATTTTTTGCCCATTCCCTACTTCAGCACAAATATTTAGGGCAAGTGTCCTTTACAGCCCTGAGTCCTTGTGAATGTTAAGTGACCATTGGCTGTGACTTTAAAGCTGCTCTTGCAGGATACGGCCACAAGGTGGCAGCATTTCTCCTTTACCAAATTTGGTTACTAGGGAAACAGAGCCTTAATGGAAGTGGTGTTCTAGGTTGTATATTAGAATGGAATGTGCCAGGAAAAAGCCCTTTAACTTTATGTCTCATTACTTCTTGTTCATATTTGTAATTTACTTTTTATTTTTTATCCCAGCAAATTTGATTACAATGGTTTGTTTGTTCTACAACGGTGTGCAAGATGTGGTTCTTTCACACATATACGTGTATCTATTCTTCCTCGCATCCTTTGCCAATGTAGGTTATGACACAATGTTGAGCAGTCTTCTCCTGGTCTTCCGTACGTCTTTGGTGGTTATATATTTCACATGGTTTGTATATCTCTGTTAACCCCAATATGGTAATGTATCCAATCCTCATCCCTTTCTATTTGGTGAACCATAAGTTTTTTAATGAATCTGTGATTGCCTTTCTCTGTGGAAATATCTTCATTGGTATCAATTTTTAAGTAACTCCTGAAAGTGATATGATAGGATATGTGCCTTTTGCTTTCTCACTTACTACACTTGGCGTGATTACGTCTAGACTCATCTATGGTGCTGCAAATGGCATTGTTTCATTTTTTTCACTAGGGAATATTCCATCTGTAAATGGAGGAGTTCTTCTTTGCCCACCCATCTGTTGGTGGTCTTTTTGGTTACTTCCATATCTTGGCTATTGTAATACTGGGCAATGCAGATTTGCCTGCCTGTGTCTTTCCAATTCTCTCTTCTTAGATTATAGGTGGAGGAGTGGGCCTGCTGGATCATATGGTAGCTCAATGTTGACCTTTTTAAGGCACCTCCATTCTGTTCTCATTCGTGGCCCTTTCCAACTTACGTCCCCCTTGAAGTTGAGGGTATGCATTTCTCCACAACACCTTCAGCATTTATTGTTTGTAGTTTTCTTGCTCATGGTTATTCTGACAAGTGTGAGCTGATACCTCTTTGTGGTTGAATTCGCATGTGCCTCATAATCCGTTGAAATTGAGCTTTAAGGCATGTCCTTTTTATTTTTCAAGCAGTGATTACCCCTTAGTTCTTCAAAGTGTTCTCTTAAAGTACGTGTCACCTTTTGAAATGTTTTGGCCGTTACCTCCCTGAAGACATTTTGAGGGCAGGTTTCATTTACAGTTCTGCAGTACTTGTTCCTATGAAATGACCATTAGCACAGGCTTTAAAACTGCTTTTGCAGGTAACTGCCAGAGGGCGGCAGCCTTTCTATGTTCCCCACCCTGGTAACTAGGGAAAAGCCCTTGCGGCCTGTGGTGTTTCTCGGTTATAAATTAGAGTGGAGTGTGCCCGGACAAACCCACACAAGCTGATGTCTCCTTACTTTCGTTGGATTTTTAAATTTAATTTTTATTTTTTATTGGAGTAATTTTCCACTGTGTACGTGGACCACTTCTTCTTTGTGCATTCCTCGGTTGATGGACATTTTCATTGCTTCCAAGTGTTGGCTATGGTAAATATTGTTGGAGTGCAGGATTGCCAGCCTGTGACTTTTGGATTCTCATTTTCTCAGGTGATAGGCCCAGCAGTGGGTGTGATTGATTGACTGGTAGCACCGTGTTTCCCTTTTCAAAGCACCTTCTTTGTGTTTTCATTAGTGGCTCTTACCACGTCCCCCTTAGAATCGAGGGTACGCATTTCTCCACAATCGCTTCAGCATTTATTGTTTACAGCATTGATGCTAATGGCCCTTCTGGCTGCTGTGAGCTGATAGGTTTTTGTAATTTGGGTTTGCATGTCTTTGAACATTCGTAAAACTCATCATTTTTCTCCGCCGTTTTCTTTTCCGTTAAAAAAAGGAAACAATTGGCAGTACAATATAACTCTTGAAATTGTCTTCTTTGAAGGTTGCCCTCTTTTGAATTATTTGGGCGATTTTCCACCCCAGCGTTTTTTTAGAGAGCAGGTGTCATTTCCCGAACTGCAAGTTTGGTGAATATTTAGTGACCTTTAGCAATGGGTTTAAAGCTGCTGTTGTGGGAAGCGGCCTCTAGGAGGCAGCATTTCCCCATTCCCAAATCTGGGGAGTAGGGCAGCAGAGCCTTTCTGGAAGTCGTGTTCCTAGGTTGTAAATTACATTGGAATGTGCGTGGCGAAACCCCCACAAGTTTATGTGTCATTATTTCTTCTTGGTTTTTAAAAGTGTTTTAATTGGGGTAAAGCTTAGAATATTGTTTGTCCTAGGTGTACACAATCTGGTTCATTTGTACATTATATATGTCTATTCAAGTACAGATCCTCTTCCCATGTAAAATGTTACAGAGGGTTCCGCAGACTTCCCTTGCTATATGGTTGGTCTTTTTGAGATATGTATATCATATGTGTTTGTATACATATAGTAACACTAATCTTAATTTATCCATTCCCCCCACCGGTCGTTTTAGATGAGCATAGTTTGTTTTCTAAATCTGTGAGTGTCTTTCTCTGTGGAAATATGTTCATTTGTGTCAGTTATTAGATAACGCCTATAAGTGCTATCATAGAACACAGGTCTTTTGCTTTCCAACTTACCTCATCTTTCGTGATTATCTCCAGACTCATTTGTGGTGCCTCAAAGAGCAATGGTTCATTGTCTTCCATGGCTCATATTCCATTGTGTACATGGACCACTTCTTCTTTATCCATTTACCTGTTGTTGGACATTTTGATTGCTTCACTGTCTTGGCTATTGTGAATAAGGCTGCACTGCAGCTTTTGCGGCCTGTGTCTTCTCGATTCTTGTCTTCTCAGGTGAGAGGTCCAATGGTGCGCCTGCTGGATTGAATAGTACCTCCATTTTTACTTTTAAACACAGCTCCTTTCTGTTCTCATTATTGGCTGTTACCCCTTTACGTCTCACCAGCAGGCAGAGGGTACACAGTTCTCTAAAACCCCTTCAGCATTTATTGTTTGTAGACTTTTTGCTGATGGTCAGTCGACTGGTGTAAGTTGAAACTTTTTGTAGATTAGATTGCATGCGTCTAACACTCCCTGAGGTTGAGCTTTTATCCATTTTCCTTTTTTTTAAAAAGAGTGTGAGTAAAACTTAACTCTTCCTAATCTCTTCTTGAAACATTTGCCTGTTTTGAATTTTTTGCCCATTCCCTACTTCAGCACAAATATTTAGGGCAAGTGTCCTTTACAGCCCTGAGTCCTTGTGAATGTTAAGTGACCATTGGCTGTGACTTTAAAGCTGCTCTTGCAGGATACGGCCACAAGGTGGCAGCATTTCTCCTTTACCAAATTTGGTTACTAGGGAAACAGAGCCTTAATGGAAGTGGTGTTCTAGGTTGTATATTAGAATGGAATGTGCCAGGAAAAAGCCCTTTAACTTTATGTCTCATTACTTCTTGTTCATATTTGTAATTTACTTTTTATTTTTTATCCCAGCAAATTTGATTACAATGGTTTGTTTGTTCTACAACGGTGTGCAAGATGTGGTTCTTTCACACATATACGTGTATCTATTCTTCCTCGCATCCTTTGCCAATGTAGGTTATGACACAATGTTGAGCAGTCTTCTCCTGGTCTTCCGTACGTCTTTGGTGGTTATATATTTCACATGGTTTGTATATCTCTGTTAACCCCAATATGGTAATGTATCCAATCCTCATCCCTTTCTATTTGGTGAACCATAAGTTTTTTAATGAATCTGTGATTGCCTTTCTCTGTGGAAATATCTTCATTGGTATCAATTTTTAAGTAACTCCTGAAAGTGATATGATAGGATATGTGCCTTTTGCTTTCTCACTTACTACACGTGGCGTGATTACGTCTAGACTCATCTATGGTGCTGCAAATGGCATTGTTTCTTTTTTTTCACTAGCGAATATTCCATCTGTAAATGGAGGAGTTCTTCTTTGCCCACCCATCTGTTGGTGGTCTTTTTGGTGACTTCCATATCTTGGCTATTGTAATACTGGGCAATGCAGATTTGCCTGCCTGTGTCTTTCCAATTCTCTCTTCTTAGATTATAGGTGGAGGAGTGGGCCTGCTGGATCATATGGTAGCTCAATGTTGACCTTTTTAAGGCACCTCCATTCTGTTCTCATTCGTGGCCCTTTCCAACTTACGTCCCCCTTGAAGTTGAGGGTATGCATTTCTCCACAACACCTTCAGCATTTATTGTTTGTAGTTTTCTTGCTCATGGTTATTCTGACAAGTGTGAGCTGATACCTCTTTGTGGTTGAATTCGCATGTGCCTCATAATCCGTTGAAATTGAGCTTTAAGGCATGTCCTTTTTATTTTTCAAGCAGTGATTACCCCTTAGTTCTTCAAAGTGTTCTCTTAAAGTACGTGTCACCTTTTGAAATGTTTTGGCCGTTACCTCCCTGAAGACATTTTGAGGGCAGGTTTCATTTACAGTTCTGCAGTACTTGTTCCTATGAAATGACCATTAGCACAGGCTTTAAAACTGCTTTTGCAGGTAACTGCCAGAGGGCGGCAGCCTTTCTATGTTCCCCACCCTGGTAACTAGGGAAAAGCCCTTGCGGCCTGTGGTGTTTCTCGGTTATAAATTAGAGTGGAGTGTGCCCGGACAAACCCACACAAGCTGATGTCTCCTTACTTTCGTTGGATTTTTAAATTTAATTTTTATTTTTTATTGGAGTAATTTTCCACTGTGTACGTGGACCACTTCTTCTTTGTGCATTCCTCGGTTGATGGACATTTTCATTGCTTCCAAGTGTTGGCTATGGTAAATATTGTTGGAGTGCAGGATTGCCAGCCTGTGACTTTTGGATTCTCATTTTCTCAGGTGATAGGCCCAGCAGTGGGTGTGATTGATTGACTGGTAGCACCGTGTTTCCCTTTTCAAAGCACCTTCTTTGTGTTTTCATTAGTGGCTCTTACCACGTCCCCCTTAGACTCGAGGGTACGCATTTCTCCACAATCGCTTCAGCATTTATTGTTTACAGCATTGATGCTAATGGCCCTTCTGGCTGCTGTGAGCTGATAGGTTTTTGTAATTTGGGTTTGCATGTCTTTGAACATTCGTAAAACTCATCATTTTTCTCCGCCGTTTTCTTTTCCGTTAAAAAAAGGAAACAATTGGCAGTACAATATAACTCTTGAAATTGTCTTCTTTGAAGGTTGCCCTCTTTTGAATTATTTGGTCGATTTTCCACCCCAGCGTTTTTTTCGAGAGCAGGTGTCATTTCCCGAACTGCAAGTTTGGTGAATATTTAGTGACCTTTAGCAATGGGTTTAAAGCTGCTGTTGTGGGAAGCGGCCTCTAGGAGGCAGCATTTCCCCATTCCCAAATCTGGGGAGTAGGGCAGCAGAGCCTTTCTGGAAGTCGTGTTCCTAGGTTGTAAATTACATTGGAATGTGCGTGGCGAAACCCCCACAAGTTTATGTGTCATTATTTCTTCTTGGTTTTTAAAAGTGTTTTAATTGGGGTAAAGCTTAGAATATTGTTTGTCCTAGGTGTACACAATCTGGTTCATTTGTACATTATATATGTCTATTCAAGTACAGATCCTCTTCCCATGTAAAATGTTACAGAGGGTTCCGCAGACTTCCCTTGCTATATGGTTGGTCTTTTTGAGATATGTATATCATATGTGTTTGTATACATATAGTAACACTAATCTTAATTTATCCATTCCCCCCACCGGTCGTTTTAGATGAGCATAGTTTGTTTTCTAAATCTGTGAGTGTCTTTCTCTGTGGAAATATGTTCATTTGTGTCAGTTATTAGATAACGCCTATAAGTGCTATCATAGAACACAGGTCTTTTGCTTTCCAACTTACCTCATCTTTCGTGATTATCTCCAGACTCATTTGTGGTGCCTCAAAGAGCAATGGTTCATTGTCTTCCATGGCTCATATTCCATTGTGTACATGGACCACTTCTTCTTTATCCATTTACCTGTTGTTGGACATTTTGATTGCTTCACTGTCTTGGCTATTGTGAATAAGGCTGCACTGCAGCTTTTGCGGCCTGTGTCTTCTCGATTCTTGTCTTCTCAGGTGAGAGGTCCAATGGTGCGCCTGCTGGATTGAATAGTACCTCCATTTTTACTTTTAAACACAGCTCCTTTCTGTTCTCATTATTGGCTGTTACCCCTTTACGTCTCACCAGCAGGCAGAGGGTACACAGTTCTCTAAAACCCCTTCAGCATTTATTGTTTGTAGACTTTTTGCTGATGGTCAGTCGACTGGTGTAAGTTGAAACTTTTTGTAGATTAGATTGCATGCGTCTAACACTCCCTGAGGTTGAGCTTTTATCCATTTTCCTTTTTTTTAAAAAGAGTGTGAGTAAAACTTAACTCTTCCTAATCTCTTCTTGAAACATTTGCCTGTTTTGAATTTTTTGCCCATTCCCTACTTCAGCACAAATATTTAGGGCAAGTGTCCTTTACAGCCCTGAGTCCTTGTGAATGTTAAGTGACCATTGGCTGTGACTTTAAAGCTGCTCTTGCAGGATACGGCCACAAGGTGGCAGCATTTCTCCTTTACCAAATTTGGTTACTAGGGAAACAGAGCCTTAATGGAAGTGGTGTTCTAGGTTGTATATTAGAATGGAATGTGCCAGGAAAAAGCCCTTTAACTTTATGTCTCATTACTTCTTGTTCATATTTGTAATTTACTTTTTATTTTTTATCCCAGCAAATTTGATTACAATGGTTTGTTTGTTCTAGGTGTGCAAGATGTGGTTCTTTCACACATATACGTGTATCTATTCTTCCTCGCATCCTTTGCCAATGTAGGTTATGACACAATGTTGAGCAGTCTTCTCCTGGTCTTCCGTACGTCTTTGGTGGTTATATATTTCACATGGTTTGTATATCTCTGTTAACCCCAATATGGTAATGTATCCAATCCTCATCCCTTTCTATTTGGTGAACCATAAGTTTTTTAATGAATCTGTGATTGCCTTTCTCTGTGGAAATATCTTCATTGGTATCAATTTTTAAGTAACTCCTGAAAGTGATATGATAGGATATGTGCCTTTTGCTTTCTCACTTACTACACTTGGCGTGATTACGTCTAGACTCATCTATGGTGCTGCAAATGGCATTGTTTCATTTTTTTCACTAGCGAATATTCCATCTGTACATGGAGGATTTCTTCTTTGCCCACCCATCTGTTGGTGGTCTTTTTGGTTACTTCCATATCTTGGCTATTGTAATACTGGGCAATGCAGATTTGCCTGCCTGTGTCTTTCCAATTCTCTCTTCTTAGATTATAGGTGGAGGAGTGGGCCTGCTGGATCATATGGTAGCTCAATGTTGACCTTTTTAAGGCACCTCCATTCTGTTCTCATTCGTGGCCCTTTCCAACTTACGTCCCCCTTGAAGTTGAGGGTATGCATTTCTCCACAACACCTTCAGCATTTATTGTTTGTAGTTTTCTTGCTCATGGTTATTCTGACAAGTGTGAGCTGATACCTCTTTGTGGTTGAATTCGCATGTGCCTCATAATCCGTTGAAATTGAGCTTTAAGGCATGTCCTTTTTATTTTTCAAGCAGTGATTACCCCTTAGTTCTTCAAAGTGTTCTCTTAAAGTACGTGTCACCTTTTGAAATGTTTTGGCCGTTACCTCCCTGAAGACATTTTGAGGGCAGGTTTCATTTACAGTTCTGCAGTACTTGTTCCTATGAAATGACCATTAGCACAGGCTTTAAAACTGCTTTTGCAGGTAACTGCCAGAGGGCGGCAGCCTTTCTATGTTCCCCACCCTGGTAACTAGGGAAAAGCCCTTGCGGCCTGTGGTGTTTCTCGGTTATAAATTAGAGTGGAGTGTGCCCGGACAAACCCACACAAGCTGATGTCTCCTTACTTTCGTTGGATTTTTAAATTTAATTTTTATTTTTTATTGGAGTAATTTTCCACTGTGTACGTGGACCACTTCTTCTTTGTGCATTCCTCGGTTGATGGACATTTTCATTGCTTCCAAGTGTTGGCTATGGTAAATATTGTTGGAGTGCAGGATTGCCAGCCTGTGACTTTTGGATTCTCATTTTCTCAGGTGATAGGCCCAGCAGTGGGTGTGATTGATTGACTGGTAGCACCGTGTTTCCCTTTTCAAAGCACCTTCTTTGTGTTTTCATTAGTGGCTCTTACCACGTCCCCCTTAGAATCGAGGGTACGCATTTCTCCACAATCGCTTCAGCATTTATTGTTTACAGCATTGATGCTAATGGCCCTTCTGGCTGCTGTGAGCTGATAGGTTTTTGTAATTTGGGTTTGCATGTCTTTGAACATTCGTAAAACTCATCATTTTTCTCCGCCGTTTTCTTTTCCGTTAAAAAAAGGAAACAATTGGCAGTACAATATAACTCTTGAAATTGTCTTCTTTGAAGGTTGCCCTCTTTTGAATTATTTCGTCGATTTTCCACCCCAGCGTTTTTTTCGAGAGCAGGTGTCATTTCCCGAACTGCAAGTTTGGTGAATATTTAGTGACCTTTAGCAATGGGTTTAAAGCTGCTGTTGTGGGAAGCGGCCTCTAGGAGGCAGCATTTCCCCATTCCCAAATCTGGGGAGTAGGGCAGCAGAGCCTTTCTGGAAGTCGTGTTCCTAGGTTGTAAATTACATTGGAATGTGCGTGGCGAAACCCCCACAAGTTTATGTGTCATTATTTCTTCTTGGTTTTTAAAAGTGTTTTAATTGGGGTAAAGCTTAGAATATTGTTTGTCCTAGGTGTACACAATCTGGTTCATTTGTACATTATATATGTCTATTCAAGTACAGATCCTCTTCCCATGTAAAATGTTACAGAGGGTTCCGCAGACTTCCCTTGCTATATGGTTGGTCTTTTTGAGATATGTATATCATATGTGTTTGTATACATATAGTAACACTAATCTTAATTTATCCATTCCCCCCACCGGTCGTTTTAGATGAGCATAGTTTGTTTTCTAAATCTGTGAGTGTCTTTCTCTGTGGAAATATGTTCATTTGTGTCAGTTATTAGATAACGCCTATAAGTGCTATCATAGAACACAGGTCTTTTGCTTTCCAACTTACCTCATCTTTCGTGATTATCTCCAGACTCATTTGTGGTGCCTCAAAGAGCAATGGTTCATTGTCTTCCATGGCTCATATTCCATTGTGTACATGGACCACTTCTTCTTTATCCATTTACCTGTTGTTGGACATTTTGATTGCTTCACTGTCTTGGCTATTGTGAATAAGGCTGCACTGCAGCTTTTGCGGCCTGTGTCTTCTCGATTCTTGTCTTCTCAGGTGAGAGGTCCAATGGTGCGCCTGCTGGATTGAATAGTACCTCCATTTTTACTTTTAAACACAGCTCCTTTCTGTTCTCATTATTGGCTGTTACCCCTTTACGTCTCACCAGCAGGCAGAGGGTACACAGTTCTCTAAAACCCCTTCAGCATTTATTGTTTGTAGACTTTTTGCTGATGGTCAGTCGACTGGTGTAAGTTGAAACTTTTTGTAGATTAGATTGCATGCGTCTAACACTCCCTGAGGTTGAGCTTTTATCCATTTTCCTTTTTTTTAAAAAGAGTGTGAGTAAAACTTAACTCTTCCTAATCTCTTCTTGAAACATTTGCCTGTTTTGAATTTTTTGCCCATTCCCTACTTCAGCACAAATATTTAGGGCAAGTGTCCTTTACAGCCCTGAGTCCTTGTGAATGTTAAGTGACCATTGGCTGTGACTTTAAAGCTGCTCTTGCAGGATACGGCCACAAGGTGGCAGCATTTCTCCTTTACCAAATTTGGTTACTAGGGAAACAGAGCCTTAATGGAAGTGGTGTTCTAGGTTGTATATTAGAATGGAATGTGCCAGGAAAAAGCCCTTTAACTTTATGTCTCATTACTTCTTGTTCATATTTGTAACTTACTTTTTATTTTTTATCCCAGCAAATTTGATTACAATGGTTTGTTTGTTCTAGGTGTGCAAGATGTGGTTCTTTCACACATATACGTGTATCTATTCTTCCTCGCATCCTTTGCCAATGTAGGTTATGACACAATGTTGAGCAGTCTTCTCCTGGTCTTCCGTACGTCTTTGGTGGTTATATATTTCACATGGTTTGTATATCTCTGTTAACCCCAATATGGTAATGTATCCAATCCTCATCCCTTTCTATTTGGTGAACCATAAGTTTTTTAATGAATCTGTGATTGCCTTTCTCTGTGGAAATATCTTCATTGGTATCAATTTTTAAGTAACTCCTGAAAGTGATATGATAGGATATGTGCCTTTTGCTTTCTCACTTACTACACGTGGCGTGATTACGTCTAGACTCATCTATGGTGCTGCAAATGGCATTGTTTCTTTTTTTTCACTAGCGAATATTCCATCTGTAAATGGAGGAGTTCTTCTTTGCCCACCCATCTGTTGGTGGTCTTTTTGGTGACT
This sequence comes from Balaenoptera borealis, assembly GCF_965194805.1. NCBI lineage: Eukaryota > Metazoa > Chordata > Mammalia > Artiodactyla > Balaenopteridae > Balaenoptera > Balaenoptera borealis. The sequence continues at coordinate 90,861,139 of NC_138873.1, forward strand.
TCCATATCTTGGCTATTGTAATACTGGGCAATGCAGATTTGCCTGCCTGTGTCTTTCCAATTCTCTCTTCTTAGATTATAGGTGGAGGAGTGGGCCTGCTGGATCATATGGTAGCTCAATGTTGACCTTTTTAAGGCACCTCCATTCTGTTCTCATTCGTGGCCCTTTCCAACTTACGTCCCCCTTGAAGTTGAGGGTATGCATTTCTCCACAACACCTTCAGCATTTATTGTTTGTAGTTTTCTTGCTCATGGTTATTCTGACAAGTGTGAGCTGATACCTCTTTGTGGTTGAATTCGCATGTGCCTCATAATCCGTTGAAATTGAGCTTTAAGGCATGTCCTTTTTATTTTTCAAGCAGTGATTACCCCTTAGTTCTTCAAAGTGTTCTCTTAAAGTACGTGTCACCTTTTGAAATGTTTTGGCCGTTACCTCCCTGAAGACATTTTGAGGGCAGGTTTCATTTACAGTTCTGCAGTACTTGTTCCTATGAAATGACCATTAGCACAGGCTTTAAAACTGCTTTTGCAGGTAACTGCCAGAGGGCGGCAGCCTTTCTATGTTCCCCACCCTGGTAACTAGGGAAAAGCCCTTGCGGCCTGTGGTGTTTCTCGGTTATAAATTAGAGTGGAGTGTGCCCGGACAAACCCACACAAGCTGATGTCTCCTTACTTTCGTTGGATTTTTAAATTTAATTTTTATTTTTTATTGGAGTAATTTTCCACTGTGTACGTGGACCACTTCTTCTTTGTGCATTCCTCGGTTGATGGACATTTTCATTGCTTCCAAGTGTTGGCTATGGTAAATATTGTTGGAGTGCAGGATTGCCAGCCTGTGACTTTTGGATTCTCATTTTCTCAGGTGATAGGCCCAGCAGTGGGTGTGATTGATTGACTGGTAGCACCGTGTTTCCCTTTTCAAAGCACCTTCTTTGTGTTTTCATTAGTGGCTCTTACCACGTCCCCCTTAGAATCGAGGGTACGCATTTCTCCACAATCGCTTCAGCATTTATTGTTTACAGCATTGATGCTAATGGCCCTTCTGGCTGCTGTGAGCTGATAGGTTTTTGTAATTTGGGTTTGCATGTCTTTGAACATTCGTAAAACTCATCATTTTTCTCCGCCGTTTTCTTTTCCGTTAAAAAAAGGAAACAATTGGCAGTACAATATAACTCTTGAAATTGTCTTCTTTGAAGGTTGCCCTCTTTTGAATTATTTGGTCGATTTTCCACCCCAGCGTTTTTTTAGAGAGCAGGTGTCATTTCCCGAACTGCAAGTTTGGTGAATATTTAGTGACCTTTAGCAATGGGTTTAAAGCTGCTGTTGTGGGAAGCGGCCTCTAGGAGGCAGCATTTCCCCATTCCCAAATCTGGGGAGTAGGGCAGCAGAGCCTTTCTGGAAGTCGTGTTCCTAGGTTGTAAATTACATTGGAATGTGCGTGGCGAAACCCCCACAAGTTTATGTGTCATTATTTCTTCTTGGTTTTTAAAAGTGTTTTAATTGGGGTAAAGCTTAGAATATTGTTTGTCCTAGGTGTACACAATCTGGTTCATTTGTACATTATATATGTCTATTCAAGTACAGATCCTCTTCCCATGTAAAATGTTACAGAGGGTTCCGCAGACTTCCCTTGCTATATGGTTGGTCTTTTTGAGATATGTATATCATATGTGTTTGTATACATATAGTAACACTAATCTTAATTTATCCATTCCCCCCACCGGTCGTTTTAGATGAGCATAGTTTGTTTTCTAAATCTGTGAGTGTCTTTCTCTGTGGAAATATGTTCATTTGTGTCAGTTATTAGATAACGCCTATAAGTGCTATCATAGAACACAGGTCTTTTGCTTTCCAACTTACCTCATCTTTCGTGATTATCTCCAGACTCATTTGTGGTGCCTCAAAGAGCAATGGTTCATTGTCTTCCATGGCTCATATTCCATTGTGTACACGGACCACTTCTTCTTTATCCATTTACCTGTTGTTGGACATTTTGATTGCTTCACTGTCTTGGCTATTGTGAATAAGGCTGCACTGCAGCTTTTGCGGCCTGTGTCTTCTCGATTCTTGTCTTCTCAGGTGAGAGGTCCAATGGTGCGCCTGCTGGATTGAATAGTACCTCCATTTTTACTTTTAAACACAGCTCCTTTCTGTTCTCATTATTGGCTGTTACCCCTTTACGTCTCACCAGCAGGCAGAGGGTACACAGTTCTCTAAAACCCCTTCAGCATTTATTGTTTGTAGACTTTTTGCTGATGGTCAGTCGACTGGTGTAAGTTGAAACTTTTTGTAGATTAGATTGCATGCGTCTAACACTCCCTGAGGTTGAGCTTTTATCCATTTTCCTTTTTTTTAAAAAGAGTGTGAGTAAAACTTAACTCTTCCTAATCTCTTGAAACATTTGCCTGTTTTGAATTTTTTGCCCATTCCCTACTTCAGCACAAATATTTAGGGCAAGTGTCCTTTACAGCCCTGAGTCCTTGTGAATGTTAAGTGACCATTGGCTGTGACTTTAAAGCTGCTCTTGCAGGATACGGCCACAAGGTGGCAGCATTTCTCCTTTACCAAATTTGGTTACTAGGGAAACAGAGCCTTAATGGAAGTGGTGTTCTAGGTTGTATATTAGAATGGAATGTGCCAGGAAAAAGCCCTTTAACTTTATGTCTCATTACTTCTTGTTCATATTTGTAATTTACTTTTTATTTTTTATCCCAGCAAATTTGATTACAATGGTTTGTTTGTTCTACAACGGTGTGCAAGATGTGGTTCTTTCACACATATACGTGTATCTATTCTTCCTCGCATCCTTTGCCAATGTAGGTTATGACACAATGTTGAGCAGTCTTCTCCTGGTCTTCCGTACGTCTTTGGTGGTTATATATTTCACATGGTTTGTATATCTCTGTTAACCCCAATATGGTAATGTATCCAATCCTCATCCCTTTCTATTTGGTGAACCATAAGTTTTTTAATGAATCTGTGATTGCCTTTCTCTGTGGAAATATCTTCATTGGTATCAATTTTTAAGTAACTCCTGAAAGTGATATGATAGGATATGTGCCTTTTGCTTTCTCACTTACTACACGTGGCGTGATTACGTCTAGACTCATCTATGGTGCTGCAAATGGCATTGTTTCTTTTTTTTCACTAGCGAATATTCCATCTGTAAATGGAGGAGTTCTTCTTTGCCCACCCATCTGTTGGTGGTCTTTTTGGTGACTTCCATATCTTGGCTATTGTAATACTGGGCAATGCAGATTTGCCTGCCTGTGTCTTTCCAATTCTCTCTTCTTAGATTATAGGTGGAGGAGTGGGCCTGCTGGATCATATGGTAGCTCAATGTTGACCTTTTTAAGGCACCTCCATTCTGTTCTCATTCGTGGCCCTTTCCAACTTACGTCCCCCTTGAAGTTGAGGGTATGCATTTCTCCACAACACCTTCAGCATTTATTGTTTGTAGTTTTCTTGCTCATGGTTATTCTGACAAGTGTGAGCTGATACCTCTTTGTGGTTGAATTCGCATGTGCCTCATAATCCGTTGAAATTGAGCTTTAAGGCATGTCCTTTTTATTTTTCAAGCAGTGATTACCCCTTAGTTCTTCAAAGTGTTCTCTTAAAGTACGTGTCACCTTTTGAAATGTTTTGGCCGTTACCTCCCTGAAGACATTTTGAGGGCAGGTTTCATTTACAGTTCTGCAGTACTTGTTCCTATGAAATGACCATTAGCACAGGCTTTAAAACTGCTTTTGCAGGTAACTGCCAGAGGGCGGCAGCCTTTCTATGTTCCCCACCCTGGTAACTAGGGAAAAGCCCTTGCGGCCTGTGGTGTTTCTCGGTTATAAATTAGAGTGGAGTGTGCCCGGACAAACCCACACAAGCTGATGTCTCCTTACTTTCGTTGGATTTTTAAATTTAATTTTTATTTTTTATTGGAGTAATTTTCCACTGTGTACGTGGACCACTTCTTCTTTGTGCATTCCTCGGTTGATGGACATTTTCATTGCTTCCAAGTGTTGGCTATGGTAAATATTGTTGGAGTGCAGGATTGCCAGCCTGTGACTTTTGGATTCTCATTTTCTCAGGTGATAGGCCCAGCAGTGGGTGTGATTGATTGACTGGTAGCACCGTGTTTCCCTTTTCAAAGCACCTTCTTTGTGTTTTCATTAGTGGCTCTTACCACGTCCCCCTTAGAATCGAGGGTACGCATTTCTCCACAATCGCTTCAGCATTTATTGTTTACAGCATTGATGCTAATGGCCCTTCTGGCTGCTGTGAGCTGATAGGTTTTTGTAATTTGGGTTTGCATGTCTTTGAACATTCGTAAAACTCATCATTTTTCTCCGCCGTTTTCTTTTCCGTTAAAAAAAGGAAACAATTGGCAGTACAATATAACTCTTGAAATTGTCTTCTTTGAAGGTTGCCCTCTTTTGAATTATTTCGTCGATTTTCCACCCCAGCGTTTTTTTCGAGAGCAGGTGTCATTTCCCGAACTGCAAGTTTGGTGAATATTTAGTGACCTTTAGCAATGGGTTTAAAGCTGCTGTTGTGGGAAGCGGCCTCTAGGAGGCAGCATTTCCCCATTCCCAAATCTGGGGAGTAGGGCAGCAGAGCCTTTCTGGAAGTCGTGTTCCTAGGTTGTAAATTACATTGGAATGTGCGTGGCGAAACCCCCACAAGTTTATGTGTCATTATTTCTTCTTGGTTTTTAAAAGTGTTTTAATTGGGGTAAAGCTTAGAATATTGTTTGTCCTAGGTGTACACAATCTGGTTCATTTGTACATTATATATGTCTATTCAAGTACAGATCCTCTTCCCATGTAAAATGTTACAGAGGGTTCCGCAGACTTCCCTTGCTATATGGTTGGTCTTTTTGAGATATGTATATCATATGTGTTTGTATACATATAGTAACACTAATCTTAATTTATCCATTCCCCCCACCGGTCGTTTTAGATGAGCATAGTTTGTTTTCTAAATCTGTGAGTGTCTTTCTCTGTGGAAATATGTTCATTTGTGTCAGTTATTAGATAACGCCTATAAGTGCTATCATAGAACACAGGTCTTTTGCTTTCCAACTTACCTCATCTTTCGTGATTATCTCCAGACTCATTTGTGGTGCCTCAAAGAGCAATGGTTCATTGTCTTCCATGGCTCATATTCCATTGTGTACATGGACCACTTCTTCTTTATCCATTTACCTGTTGTTGGACATTTTGATTGCTTCACTGTCTTGGCTATTGTGAATAAGGCTGCACTGCAGCTTTTGCGGCCTGTGTCTTCTCGATTCTTGTCTTCTCAGGTGAGAGGTCCAATGGTGCGCCTGCTGGATTGAATAGTACCTCCATTTTTACTTTTAAACACAGCTCCTTTCTGTTCTCATTATTGGCTGTTACCCCTTTACGTCTCACCAGCAGGCAGAGGGTACACAGTTCTCTAAAACCCCTTCAGCATTTATTGTTTGTAGACTTTTTGCTGATGGTCAGTCGACTGGTGTAAGTTGAAACTTTTTGTAGATTAGATTGCATGCGTCTAACACTCCCTGAGGTTGAGCTTTTATCCATTTTCCTTTTTTTTAAAAAGAGTGTGAGTAAAACTTAACTCTTCCTAATCTCTTCTTGAAACATTTGCCTGTTTTGAATTTTTTGCCCATTCCCTACTTCAGCACAAATATTTAGGGCAAGTGTCCTTTACAGCCCTGAGTCCTTGTGAATGTTAAGTGACCATTGGCTGTGACTTTAAAGCTGCTCTTGCAGGATACGGCCACAAGGTGGCAGCATTTCTCCTTTACCAAATTTGGTTACTAGGGAAACAGAGCCTTAATGGAAGTGGTGTTCTAGGTTGTATATTAGAATGGAATGTGCCAGGAAAAAGCCCTTTAACTTTATGTCTCATTACTTCTTGTTCATATTTGTAACTTACTTTTTATTTTTTATCCCAGCAAATTTGATTACAATGGTTTGTTTGTTCTACAACGGTGTGCAAGATGTGGTTCTTTCACACATATACGTGTATCTATTCTTCCTCGCATCCTTTGCCAATGTAGGTTATGACACAATGTTGAGCAGTCTTCTCCTGGTCTTCCGTACGTCTTTGGTGGTTATATATTTCACATGGTTTGTATATCTCTGTTAACCCCAATATGGTAATGTATCCAATCCTCATCCCTTTCTATTTGGTGAACCATAAGTTTTTTAATGAATCTGTGATTGCCTTTCTCTGTGGAAATATCTTCATTGGTATCAATTTTTAAGTAACTCCTGAAAGTGATATGATAGGATATGTGCCTTTTGCTTTCTCACTTACTACACGTGGCGTGATTACGTCTAGACTCATCTATGGTGCTGCAAATGGCATTGTTTCATTTTTTTCACTAGCGAATATTCCATCTGTACATGGAGGAGTTCTTCTTTGCCCACCCATCTGTTGGTGGTCTTTTTGGTTACTTCCATATCTTGGCTATTGTAATACTGGGCAATGCAGATTTGCCTGCCTGTGTCTTTCCAATTCTCTCTTCTTAGATTATAGGTGGAGGAGTGGGCCTGCTGGATCATATGGTAGCTCAATGTTGACCTTTTTAAGGCACCTCCATTCTGTTCTCATTCGTGGCCCTTTCCAACTTACGTCCCCCTTGAAGTTGAGGGTATGCATTTCTCCACAACACCTTCAGCATTTATTGTTTGTAGTTTTCTTGCTCATGGTTATTCTGACAAGTGTGAGCTGATACCTCTTTGTGGTTGAATTCGCATGTGCCTCATAATCCGTTGAAATTGAGCTTTAAGGCATGTCCTTTTTATTTTTCAAGCAGTGATTACCCCTTAGTTCTTCAAAGTGTTCTCTTAAAGTACGTGTCACCTTTTGAAATGTTTTGGCCGTTACCTCCCTGAAGACATTTTGAGGGCAGGTTTCATTTACAGTTCTGCAGTACTTGTTCCTATGAAATGACCATTAGCACAGGCATTAAAACTGCTTTTGCAGGTAACTGCCAGAGGGCGGCAGCCTTTCTATGTTCCCCACCCTGGTAACTAGGGAAAAGCCCTTGCGGCCTGTGGTGTTTCTCGGTTATAAATTAGAGTGGAGTGTGCTCGGACAAACCCACACAAGCTGATGTCTCCTTACTTTTGTTGGATTTTTAAATTTAATTTTTATTTTTTATTGGAGTAATTTTCCACTGTGTACGTGGACCACTTCTTCTTTGTGCATTCCTCGGTTGATGGACATTTTCATTGCTTCCAAGTGTTGGCTATGGTAAATATTGTTGGAGTGCAGGATTGCCAGCCTGTGACTTTTTGATTCTCATTTTCTCGGGTGATAGGCCCAGCAGTGGGTGTGATTGATTGACTGGTAGCACCGTGTTTCCCTTTTCAAAGCACCCTCTTTGTGTTTTCATTAGTGGCTCTTACCACGTCCCCCTTAGAGTCGAGGGTACGCATTTCTCCACAATCGCTTCAGCATTTATTGTTTACAGCATTGATGCTAATGGGCCTCCTGGCTGCTGTGAGCTGATAGGTTTTTGTAATTTGGGTTTGCATGTCTTTGAAAATTCGTAAAACTCATCATTTTTCTCTGCCGTTTTCTTTTCCGTTAAAAAAAGGAAACAATTGGCAGTACGATATAACTCTTGAAATTGTCTTCTTTGAAGGTTGCCCTCTTTTGAGTTATTTGGTCGATTTTCCACCCCAGCATTTTTTAGAGAGCAGGTGTCATTTCCCGAACTGCAAGTTTGGTGAATATTTAGTGACCTTTAGCAATGGGTTTAAAGCTGCTGTTGTGGGAAGTGGCCTCAAGGAGGCAGCATTTCTCCATTCCCAAATCTGGGGAGTAGGGCAGCAGAGCCTTTCTGGAAGTCGTGTTCCTAGGTTGTAAATTACATTGGAATGTGCGTGGCGAAACCCCCACAAGTTTATGTGTCATTATTTCTTCTTGGTTTTTAAAAGTGTTTTAATTGGGGTAAAGCTTAGAATATTGTTTGTCCTAGGTGTACACAATCTGGTTCATTTGTACATTATATATGTCTATTCAAGTACAGATCCTCTTCCCATGTAAAATGTTACAGAGGGTTCCGCAGACTTCCCTTGCTATATGGTTGGTCTTCTTGAGATATGTATATCATATGTGTTTGTATACGTATAGTAACACTAATCTTAATTTATCCATTCCCCCCACCTGTCGTTTTAGATGAGCATAGTTTGTTTTCTAAATCTGTGAGTGTCTTTCTCTGTGGAAATATGTTCATTTGTGTCAGTTATTAGATAACGCCTATAAGTGCTATCATAGAACACAGGTCTTTTGCTTTCCAACTTACCTCATCTTTCGTGATTATCTCCAGACTCATTTGTGGTGCCTCAAAGAGCAATGGTTCATTGTCTTCCATGGCTCATATTCCATTGTGTACATGGACCACTTCTTCTTTATCCATTTACCTGTTGTTGGACATTTTGATTGCTTCACTGTCTTGGCTATTGTGAATAAGGCTGCACTGCAGCTTTTGCGGCCTGTGTCTTCTCGATTGTCTTCTCAGGTGAGAGGTCCAATGGTGCGCCTGCTGGATTGAATAGTACCTCCATTTTTACTTTTAAACGCAGCTCCTTTCTGTTCTCATTATTGGCTGTTACCCCTTTACGTCTCACCAGCAGGCAGAGGGTACACAGTTCTCTAAAACCCCTTCAGCATTTATTGTTTGTAGACTTTTTGCTGATGGTCAGTCGACTGGTGTAAGTTGAAACTTTTTGTAGATTAGATTGCATGCGTCTAACACTCCCTGAGGTTGAGCTTTTATCCATTTTCCTTTTTTTTAAAAAGAGTGTGAGTAAAACTTAACTCTTCCTAATCTCTTCTTGAAACATTTGCCTGTTTTGAATTTTTTGCCCATTCCCTACTTCAGCACAAATATTTAGGGCAAGTGTCCTTTACAGCCCTGAGTCCTTGTGAATGTTAAGTGACCATTGGCTGTGACTTTAAAGCTGCTCTTGCAGGATACGGCCACAAGGTGGCAGCATTTCTCCTTTACCAAATTTGGTTACTAGGGAAACAGAGCCTTAATGGAAGTGGTGTTCTAGGTTGTATATTAGAATGGAATGTGCCAGGAAAAAGCCCTTTAACTTTATGTCTCATTACTTCTTGTTCATATTTGTAATTTACTTTTTATTTTTTATCCCAGCAAATTTGATTACAATGGTTTGTTTGTTCTACAACGGTGTGCAAGATGTGGTTCTTTCACACATATACGTGTATCTATTCTTCCTCGCATCCTTTGCCAATGTAGGTTATGACACAATGTTGAGCAGTCTTCTCCTGGTCTTCCGTACGTCTTTGGTGGTTATATATTTCACATGGTTTGTATATCTCTGTTAACCCCAATATGGTAATGTATCCAATCCTCATCCCTTTCTATTTGGTGAACCATAAGTTTTTTAATGAATCTGTGATTGCCTTTCTCTGTGGAAATATCTTCATTGGTATCAATTTTTAAGTAACTCCTGAAAGTGATATGATAGGATATGTGCCTTTTGCTTTCTCACTTACTACACTTGGCGTGATTACGTCTAGACTCATCTATGGTGCTGCAAATGGCATTGTTTCATTTTTTTCACTAGGGAATATTCCATCTGTAAATGGAGGAGTTCTTCTTTGCCCACCCATCTGTTGGTGGTCTTTTTGGTTACTTCCATATCTTGGCTATTGTAATACTGGGCAATGCAGATTTGCCTGCCTGTGTCTTTCCAATTCTCTCTTCTTAGATTATAGGTGGAGGAGTGGGCCTGCTGGATCATATGGTAGCTCAATGTTGACCTTTTTAAGGCACCTCCATTCTGTTCTCATTCGTGGCCCTTTCCAACTTACGTCCCCCTTGAAGTTGAGGGTATGCATTTCTCCACAACACCTTCAGCATTTATTGTTTGTAGTTTTCTTGCTCATGGTTATTCTGACAAGTGTGAGCTGATACCTCTTTGTGGTTGAATTCGCATGTGCCTCATAATCCGTTGAAATTGAGCTTTAAGGCATGTCCTTTTTATTTTTCAAGCAGTGATTACCCCTTAGTTCTTCAAAGTGTTCTCTTAAAGTACGTGTCACCTTTTGAAATGTTTTGGCCGTTACCTCCCTGAAGACATTTTGAGGGCAGGTTTCATTTACAGTTCTGCAGTACTTGTTCCTATGAAATGACCATTAGCACAGGCATTAAAACTGCTTTTGCAGGTAACTGCCAGAGGGCGGCAGCCTTTCTATGTTCCCCACCCTGGTAACTAGGGAAAAGCCCTTGCGGCCTGTGGTGTTTCTCGGTTATAAATTAGAGTGGAGTGTGCTCGGACAAACCCACACAAGCTGATGTCTCCTTACTTTTGTTGGATTTTTAAATTTAATTTTTATTTTTTATTGGAGTAATTTTCCACTGTGTACGTGGACCACTTCTTCTTTGTGCATTCCTCGGTTGATGGACATTTTCATTGCTTCCAAGTGTTGGCTATGGTAAATATTGTTGGAGTGCAGGATTGCCAGCCTGTGACTTTTTGATTCTCATTTTCTCGGGTGATAGGCCCAGCAGTGGGTGTGATTGATTGACTGGTAGCACCGTGTTTCCCTTTTCAAAGCACCCTCTTTGTGTTTTCATTAGTGGCTCTTACCACGTCCCCCTTAGAGTCGAGGGTACGCATTTCTCCACAATCGCTTCAGCATTTATTGTTTACAGCATTGATGCTAATGGGCCTCCTGGCTGCTGTGAGCTGATAGGTTTTTGTAATTTGGGTTTGCATGTCTTTGAAAATTCGTAAAACTCATCATTTTTCTCTGCCGTTTTCTTTTCCGTTAAAAAAAGGAAACAATTGGCAGTACGATATAACTCTTGAAATTGTCTTCTTTGAAGGTTGCCCTCTTTTGAGTTATTTGGTCGATTTTCCACCCCAGCATTTTTTAGAGAGCAGGTGTCATTTCCCGAACTGCAAGTTTGGTGAATATTTAGTGACCTTTAGCAATGGGTTTAAAGCTGCTGTTGTGGGAAGTGGCCTCAAGGAGGCAGCATTTCTCCATTCCCAAATCTGGGGAGTAGGGCAGCAGAGCCTTTCTGGAAGTCGTGTTCCTAGGTTGTAAATTACATTGGAATGTGCGTGGCGAAACCCCCACAAGTTTATGTGTCATTATTTCTTCTTGGTTTTTAAAAGTGTTTTAATTGGGGTAAAGCTTAGAATATTGTTTGTCCTAGGTGTACACAATCTGGTTCATTTGTACATTATATATGTCTATTCAAGTACAGATCCTCTTCCCATGTAAAATGTTACAGAGGGTTCCGCAGACTTCCCTTGCTATATGGTTGGTCTTCTTGAGATATGTATATCATATGTGTTTGTATACGTATAGTAACACTAATCTTAATTTATCCATTCCCCCCACCTGTCGTTTTAGATGAGCATAGTTTGTTTTCTAAATCTGTGAGTGTCTTTCTCTGTGGAAATATGTTCATTTGTGTCAGTTATTAGATAACGCCTATAAGTGCTATCATAGAACACAGGTCTTTTGCTTTCCAACTTACCTCATCTTTCGTGATTATCTCCAGACTCATTTGTGGTGCCTCAAAGAGCAATGGTTCATTGTCTTCCATGGCTCATATTCCATTGTGTACATGGACCACTTCTTCTTTATCCATTTACCTGTTGTTGGACATTTTGATTGCTTCACTGTCTTGGCTATTGTGAATAAGGCTGCACTGCAGCTTTTGCGGCCTGTGTCTTCTCGATTGTCTTCTCAGGTGAGAGGTCCAATGGTGCGCCTGCTGGATTGAATAGTACCTCCATTTTTACTTTTAAACGCAGCTCCTTTCTGTTCTCATTATTGGCTGTTACCCCTTTACGTCTCACCAGCAGGCAGAGGGTACACAGTTCTCTAAAACCCCTTCAGCATTTATTGTTTGTAGACTTTTTGCTGATGGTCAGTCGACTGGTGTAAGTTGAAACTTTTTGTAGATTAGATTGCATGCGTCTAACACTCCCTGAGGTTGAGCTTTTATCCATTTTCCTTTTTTTTAAAAAGAGTGTGAGTAAAACTTAACTCTTCCTAATCTCTTCTTGAAACATTTGCCTGTTTTGAATTTTTTGCCCATTCCCTACTTCAGCACAAATATTTAGGGCAAGTGTCCTTTACAGCCCTGAGTCCTTGTGAATGTTAAGTGACCATTGGCTGTGACTTTAAAGCTGCTCTTGCAGGATACGGCCACAAGGTGGCAGCATTTCTCCTTTACCAAATTTGGTTACTAGGGAAACAGAGCCTTAATGGAAGTGGTGTTCTAGGTTGTATATTAGAATGGAATGTGCCAGGAAAAAGCCCTTTAACTTTATGTCTCATTACTTCTTGTTCATATTTGTAATTTACTTTTTATTTTTTATCCCAGCAAATTTGATTACAATGGTTTGTTTGTTCTAGGTGTGCAAGATGTGGTTCTTTCACACATATACGTGTATCTATTCTTCCTCGCATCCTTTGCCAATGTAGGTTATGACACAATGTTGAGCAGTCTTCTCCTGGTCTTCCGTACGTCTTTGGTGGTTATATATTTCACATGGTTTGTATATCTCTGTTAACCCCAATATGGTAATGTATCCAATCCTCATCCCTTTCTATTTGGTGAACCATAAGTTTTTTAATGAATCTGTGATTGCCTTTCTCTGTGGAAATATCTTCATTGGTATCAATTTTTAAGTAACTCCTGAAAGTGATATGATAGGATATGTGCCTTTTGCTTTCTCACTTACTACACGTGGCGTGATTACGTCTAGACTCATCTATGGTGCTGCAAATGGCATTGTTTCTTTTTTTTCACTAGCGAATATTCCATCTGTAAATGGAGGAGTTCTTCTTTGCCCACCCATCTGTTGGTGGTCTTTTTGGTGACTTCCATATCTTGGCTATTGTAATACTGGGCAATGCAGATTTGCCTGCCTGTGTCTTTCCAATTCTCTCTTCTTAGATTATAGGTGGAGGAGTGGGCCTGCTGGATCATATGGTAGCTCAATGTTGACCTTTTTAAGGCACCTCCATTCTGTTCTCATTCGTGGCCCTTTCCAACTTACGTCCCCCTTGAAGTTGAGGGTATGCATTTCTCCACAACACCTTCAGCATTTATTGTTTGTAGTTTTCTTGCTCATGGTTATTCTGACAAGTGTGAGCTGATACCTCTTTGTGGTTGAATTCGCATGTGCCTCATAATCCGTTGAAATTGAGCTTTAAGGCATGTCCTTTTTATTTTTCAAGCAGTGATTACCCCTTAGTTCTTCAAAGTGTTCTCTTAAAGTACGTGTCACCTTTTGAAATGTTTTGGCCGTTACCTCCCTGAAGACATTTTGAGGGCAGGTTTCATTTACAGTTCTGCAGTACTTGTTCCTATGAAATGACCATTAGCACAGGCTTTAAAACTGCTTTTGCAGGTAACTGCCAGAGGGCGGCAGCCTTTCTATGTTCCCCACCCTGGTAACTAGGGAAAAGCCCTTGCGGCCTGTGGTGTTTCTCGGTTATAAATTAGAGTGGAGTGTGCCCGGACAAACCCACACAAGCTGATGTCTCCTTACTTTCGTTGGATTTTTAAATTTAATTTTTATTTTTTATTGGAGTAATTTTCCACTGTGTACGTGGACCACTTCTTCTTTGTGCATTCCTCGGTTGATGGACATTTTCATTGCTTCCAAGTGTTGGCTATGGTAAATATTGTTGGAGTGCAGGATTGCCAGCCTGTGACTTTTGGATTCTCATTTTCTCAGGTGATAGGCCCAGCAGTGGGTGTGATTGATTGACTGGTAGCACCGTGTTTCCCTTTTCAAAGCACCTTCTTTGTGTTTTCATTAGTGGCTCTTACCACGTCCCCCTTAGAATCGAGGGTACGCATTTCTCCACAATCGCTTCAGCATTTATTGTTTACAGCATTGATGCTAATGGCCCTTCTGGCTGCTGTGAGCTGATAGGTTTTTGTAATTTGGGTTTGCATGTCTTTGAACATTCGTAAAACTCATCATTTTTCTCCGCCGTTTTCTTTTCCGTTAAAAAAAGGAAACAATTGGCAGTACAATATAACTCTTGAAATTGTCTTCTTTGAAGGTTGCCCTCTTTTGAATTATTTGGTCGATTTTCCACCCCAGCGTTTTTTTAGAGAGCAGGTGTCATTTCCCGAACTGCAAGTTTGGTGAATATTTAGTGACCTTTAGCAATGGGTTTAAAGCTGCTGTTGTGGGAAGCGGCCTCTAGGAGGCAGCATTTCCCCATTCCCAAATCTGGGGAGTAGGGCAGCAGAGCCTTTCTGGAAGTCGTGTTCCTAGGTTGTAAATTACATTGGAATGTGCGTGGCGAAACCCCCACAAGTTTATGTGTCATTATTTCTTCTTGGTTTTTAAAAGTGTTTTAATTGGGGTAAAGCTTAGAATATTGTTTGTCCTAGGTGTACACAATCTGGTTCATTTGTACATTATATATGTCTATTCAAGTACAGATCCTCTTCCCATGTAAAATGTTACAGAGGGTTCCGCAGACTTCCCTTGCTATATGGTTGGTCTTTTTGAGATATGTATATCATATGTGTTTGTATACATATAGTAACACTAATCTTAATTTATCCATTCCCCCCACCGGTCGTTTTAGATGAGCATAGTTTGTTTTCTAAATCTGTGAGTGTCTTTCTCTGTGGAAATATGTTCATTTGTGTCAGTTATTAGATAACGCCTATAAGTGCTATCATAGAACACAGGTCTTTTGCTTTCCAACTTACCTCATCTTTCGTGATTATCTCCAGACTCATTTGTGGTGCCTCAAAGAGCAATGGTTCATTGTCTTCCATGGCTCATATTCCATTGTGTACATGGACCACTTCTTCTTTATCCATTTACCTGTTGTTGGACATTTTGATTGCTTCACTGTCTTGGCTATTGTGAATAAGGCTGCACTGCAGCTTTTGCGGCCTGTGTCTTCTCGATTCTTGTCTTCTCAGGTGAGAGGTCCAATGGTGCGCCTGCTGGATTGAATAGTACCTCCATTTTTACTTTTAAACACAGCTCCTTTCTGTTCTCATTATTGGCTGTTACCCCTTTACGTCTCACCAGCAGGCAGAGGGTACACAGTTCTCTAAAACCCCTTCAGCATTTATTGTTTGTAGACTTTTTGCTGATGGTCAGTCGACTGGTGTAAGTTGAAACTTTTTGTAGATTAGATTGCATGCGTCTAACACTCCCTGAGGTTGAGCTTTTATCCATTTTCCTTTTTTTTAAAAAGAGTGTGAGTAAAACTTAACTCTTCCTAATCTCTTCTTGAAACATTTGCCTGTTTTGAATTTTTTGCCCATTCCCTACTTCAGCACAAATATTTAGGGCAAGTGTCCTTTACAGCCCTGAGTCCTTGTGAATGTTAAGTGACCATTGGCTGTGACTTTAAAGCTGCTCTTGCAGGATACGGCCACAAGGTGGCAGCATTTCTCCTTTACCAAATTTGGTTACTAGGGAAACAGAGCCTTAATGGAAGTGGTGTTCTAGGTTGTATATTAGAATGGAATGTGCCAGGAAAAAGCCCTTTAACTTTATGTCTCATTACTTCTTGTTCATATTTGTAATTTACTTTTTATTTTTTATCCCAGCAAATTTGATTACAATGGTTTGTTTGTTCTACAACGGTGTGCAAGATGTGGTTCTTTCACACATATACGTGTATCTATTCTTCCTCGCATCCTTTGCCAATGTAGGTTATGACACAATGTTGAGCAGTCTTCTCCTGGTCTTCCGTACGTCTTTGGTGGTTATATATTTCACATGGTTTGTATATCTCTGTTAACCCCAATATGGTAATGTATCCAATCCTCATCCCTTTCTATTTGGTGAACCATAAGTTTTTTAATGAATCTGTGATTGCCTTTCTCTGTGGAAATATCTTCATTGGTATCAATTTTTAAGTAACTCCTGAAAGTGATATGATAGGATATGTGCCTTTTGCTTTCTCACTTACTACACTTGGCGTGATTACGTCTAGACTCATCTATGGTGCTGCAAATGGCATTGTTTCATTTTTTTCACTAGGGAATATTCCATCTGTAAATGGAGGAGTTCTTCTTTGCCCACCCATCTGTTGGTGGTCTTTTTGGTTACTTCCATATCTTGGCTATTGTAATACTGGGCAATGCAGATTTGCCTGCCTGTGTCTTTCCAATTCTCTCTTCTTAGATTATAGGTGGAGGAGTGGGCCTGCTGGATCATATGGTAGCTCAATGTTGACCTTTTTAAGGCACCTCCATTCTGTTCTCATTCGTGGCCCTTTCCAACTTACGTCCCCCTTGAAGTTGAGGGTATGCATTTCTCCACAACACCTTCAGCATTTATTGTTTGTAGTTTTCTTGCTCATGGTTATTCTGACAAGTGTGAGCTGATACCTCTTTGTGGTTGAATTCGCATGTGCCTCATAATCCGTTGAAATTGAGCTTTAAGGCATGTCCTTTTTATTTTTCAAGCAGTGATTACCCCTTAGTTCTTCAAAGTATTCTCTTAAAGTACGTGTCACCTTTTGAAATGTTTTGGCCGTTACCTCCCTGAAGACATTTTGAGGGCAGGTTTCATTTACAGTTCTGCAGTACTTGTTCCTATGAAATGACCATTAGCACAGGCTTTAAAACTGCTTTTGCAGGTAACTGCCAGAGGGCGGCAGCCTTTCTATGTTCCCCACCCTGGTAACTAGGGAAAAGCCCTTGCGGCCTGTGGTGTTTCTCGGTTATAAATTAGAGTGGAGTGTGCCCGGACAAACCCACACAAGCTGATGTCTCCTTACTTTCGTTGGATTTTTAAATTTAATTTTTATTTTTTATTGGAGTAATTTTCCACTGTGTACGTGGACCACTTCTTCTTTGTGCATTCCTCGGTTGATGGACATTTTCATTGCTTCCAAGTGTTGGCTATGGTAAATATTGTTGGAGTGCAGGATTGCCAGCCTGTGACTTTTGGATTCTCATTTTCTCAGGTGATAGGCCCAGCAGTGGGTGTGATTGATTGACTGGTAGCACCGTGTTTCCCTTTTCAAAGCACCTTCTTTGTGTTTTCATTAGTGGCTCTTACCACGTCCCCCTTAGAATCGAGGGTACGCATTTCTCCACAATCGCTTCAGCATTTATTGTTTACAGCATTGATGCTAATGGCCCTTCTGGCTGCTGTGAGCTGATAGGTTTTTGTAATTTGGGTTTGCATGTCTTTGAACATTCGTAAAACTCATCATTTTTCTCCGCCGTTTTCTTTTCCGTTAAAAAAAGGAAACAATTGGCAGTACAATATAACTCTTGAAATTGTCTTCTTTGAAGGTTGCCCTCTTTTGAGTTATTTGGTCGATTTTCCACCCCAGCATTTTTTAGAGAGCAGGTGTCATTTCCCGAACTGCAAGTTTGGTGAATATTTAGTGACCTTTAGCAATGGGTTTAAAGCTGCTGTTGTGGGAAGTGGCCTCAAGGAGGCAGCATTTCTCCATTCCCAAATCTGGGGAGTAGGGCAGCAGAGCCTTTCTGGAAGTCGTGTTCCTAGGTTGTAAATTACATTGGAATGTGCGTGGCGAAACCCCCACAAGTTTATGTGTCATTATTTCTTCTTGGTTTTTAAAAGTGTTTTAATTGGGGTAAAGCTTAGAATATTGTTTGTCCTAGGTGTACACAATCTGGTTCATTTGTACATTATATATGTCTATTCAAGTACAGATCCTCTTCCCATGTAAAATGTTACAGAGGGTTCCGCAGACTTCCCTTGCTATATGGTTGGTCTTCTTGAGATATGTATATCATATGTGTTTGTATACGTATAGTAACACTAATCTTAATTTATCCATTCCCCCCACCTGTCGTTTTAGATGAGCATAGTTTGTTTTCTAAATCTGTGAGTGTCTTTCTCTGTGGAAATATGTTCATTTGTGTCAGTTATTAGATAACGCCTATAAGTGCTATCATAGAACACAGGTCTTTTGCTTTCCAACTTACCTCATCTTTCGTGATTATCTCCAGACTCATTTGTGGTGCCTCAAAGAGCAATGGTTCATTGTCTTCCATGGCTCATATTCCATTGTGTACATGGACCACTTCTTCTTTATCCATTTACCTGTTGTTGGACATTTTGATTGCTTCACTGTCTTGGCTATTGTGAATAAGGCTGCACTGCAGCTTTTGCGGCCTGTGTCTTCTCGATTGTCTTCTCAGGTGAGAGGTCCAATGGTGCGCCTGCTGGATTGAATAGTACCTCCATTTTTACTTTTAAACGCAGCTCCTTTCTGTTCTCATTATTGGCTGTTACCCCTTTACGTCTCACCAGCAGGCAGAGGGTACACAGTTCTCTAAAACCCCTTCAGCATTTATTGTTTGTAGACTTTTTGCTGATGGTCAGTCGACTGGTGTAAGTTGAAACTTTTTGTAGATTAGATTGCATGCGTCTAACACTCCCTGAGGTTGAGCTTTTATCCATTTTCCTTTTTTTTAAAAAGAGTGTGAGTAAAACTTAACTCTTCCTAATCTCTTCTTGAAACATTTGCCTGTTTTGAATTTTTTGCCCATTCCCTACTTCAGCACAAATATTTAGGGCAAGTGTCCTTTACAGCCCTGAGTCCTTGTGAATGTTAAGTGACCATTGGCTGTGACTTTAAAGCTGCTCTTGCAGGATACGGCCACAAGGTGGCAGCATTTCTCCTTTACCAAATTTGGTTACTAGGGAAACAGAGCCTTAATGGAAGTGGTGTTCTAGGTTGTATATTAGAATGGAATGTGCCAGGAAAAAGCCCTTTAACTTTATGTCTCATTACTTCTTGTTCATATTTGTAATTTACTTTTTATTTTTTATCCCAGCAAATTTGATTACAATGGTTTGTTTGTTCTACAACGGTGTGCAAGATGTGGTTCTTTCACACATATACGTGTATCTATTCTTCCTCGCATCCTTTGCCAATGTAGGTTATGACACAATGTTGAGCAGTCTTCTCCTGGTCTTCCGTACGTCTTTGGTGGTTATATATTTCACATGGTTTGTATATCTCTGTTAACCCCAATATGGTAATGTATCCAATCCTCATCCCTTTCTATTTGGTGAACCATAAGTTTTTTAATGAATCTGTGATTGCCTTTCTCTGTGGAAATATCTTCATTGGTATCAATTTTTAAGTAACTCCTGAAAGTGATATGATAGGATATGTGCCTTTTGCTTTCTCACTTACTACACGTGGCGTGATTACGTCTAGACTCATCTATGGTGCTGCAAATGGCATTGTTTCTTTTTTTTCACTAGCGAATATTCCATCTGTAAATGGAGGAGTTCTTCTTTGCCCACCCATCTGTTGGTGGTCTTTTTGGTGACTTCCATATCTTGGCTATTGTAATACTGGGCAATGCAGATTTGCCTGCCTGTGTCTTTCCAATTCTCTCTTCTTAGATTATAGGTGGAGGAGTGGGCCTGCTGGATCATATGGTAGCTCAATGTTGACCTTTTTAAGGCACCTCCATTCTGTTCTCATTCGTGGCCCTTTCCAACTTACGTCCCCCTTGAAGTTGAGGGTATGCATTTCTCCACAACACCTTCAGCATTTATTGTTTGTAGTTTTCTTGCTCATGGTTATTCTGACAAGTGTGAGCTGATACCTCTTTGTGGTTGAATTCGCATGTGCCTCATAATCCGTTGAAATTGAGCTTTAAGGCATGTCCTTTTTATTTTTCAAGCAGTGATTACCCCTTAGTTCTTCAAAGTGTTCTCTTAAAGTACGTGTCACCTTTTGAAATGTTTTGGCCGTTACCTCCCTGAAGACATTTTGAGGGCAGGTTTCATTTACAGTTCTGCAGTACTTGTTCCTATGAAATGACCATTAGCACAGGCTTTAAAACTGCTTTTGCAGGTAACTGCCAGAGGGCGGCAGCCTTTCTATGTTCCCCACCCTGGTAACTAGGGAAAAGCCCTTGCGGCCTGTGGTGTTTCTCGGTTATAAATTAGAGTGGAGTGTGCCCGGACAAACCCACACAAGCTGATGTCTCCTTACTTTCGTTGGATTTTTAAATTTAATTTTTATTTTTTATTGGAGTAATTTTCCACTGTGTACGTGGACCACTTCTTCTTTGTGCATTCCTCGGTTGATGGACATTTTCATTGCTTCCAAGTGTTGGCTATGGTAAATATTGTTGGAGTGCAGGATTGCCAGCCTGTGACTTTTGGATTCTCATTTTCTCAGGTGATAGGCCCAGCAGTGGGTGTGATTGATTGACTGGTAGCACCGTGTTTCCCTTTTCAAAGCACCTTCTTTGTGTTTTCATTAGTGGCTCTTACCACGTCCCCCTTAGACTCGAGGGTACGCATTTCTCCACAATCGCTTCAGCATTTATTGTTTACAGCATTGATGCTAATGGCCCTTCTGGCTGCTGTGAGCTGATAGGTTTTTGTAATTTGGGTTTGCATGTCTTTGAACATTCGTAAAACTCATCATTTTTCTCCGCCGTTTTCTTTTCCGTTAAAAAAAGGAAACAATTGGCAGTACAATATAACTCTTGAAATTGTCTTCTTTGAAGGTTGCCCTCTTTTGAATTATTTGGTCGATTTTCCACCCCAGCGTTTTTTTAGAGAGCAGGTGTCATTTCCCGAACTGCAAGTTTGGTGAATATTTAGTGACCTTTAGCAATGGGTTTAAAGCTGCTGTTGTGGGAAGCGGCCTCTAGGAGGCAGCATTTCCCCATTCCCAAATCTGGGGAGTAGGGCAGCAGAGCCTTTCTGGAAGTCGTGTTCCTAGGTTGTAAATTACATTGGAATGTGCGTGGCGAAACCCCCACAAGTTTATGTGTCATTATTTCTTCTTGGTTTTTAAAAGTGTTTTAATTGGGGTAAAGCTTAGAATATTGTTTGTCCTAGGTGTACACAATCTGGTTCATTTGTACATTATATATGTCTATTCAAGTACAGATCCTCTTCCCATGTAAAATGTTACAGAGGGTTCCGCAGACTTCCCTTGCTATATGGTTGGTCTTTTTGAGATATGTATATCATATGTGTTTGTATACATATAGTAACACTAATCTTAATTTATCCATTCCCCCCACCGGTCGTTTTAGATGAGCATAGTTTGTTTTCTAAATCTGTGAGTGTCTTTCTCTGTGGAAATATGTTCATTTGTGTCAGTTATTAGATAACGCCTATAAGTGCTATCATAGAACACAGGTCTTTTGCTTTCCAACTTACCTCATCTTTCGTGATTATCTCCAGACTCATTTGTGGTGCCTCAAAGAGCAATGGTTCATTGTCTTCCATGGCTCATATTCCATTGTGTACACGGACCACTTCTTCTTTATCCATTTACCTGTTGTTGGACATTTTGATTGCTTCACTGTCTTGGCTATTGTGAATAAGGCTGCACTGCAGCTTTTGCGGCCTGTGTCTTCTCGATTCTTGTCTTCTCAGGTGAGAGGTCCAATGGTGCACCTACTGGATTGAATAGTACCTCCATTTTTACTTTTAAACACAGCTCCTTTCTGTTCTCATTATTGGCTGTTACCCCTTTACGTCTCACCAGCAGGCAGAGGGTACACAGTTCTCTAAAACCCCTTCAGCATTTATTGTTTGTAGACTTTTTGCTGATGGTCAGTCGACTGGTGTAAGTTGAAACTTTTTGTAGATTAGATTGCATGCGTCTAACACTCCCTGAGGTTGAGCTTTTATCCATTTTCCTTTTTTTTAAAAAGAGTGTGAGTAAAACTTAACTCTTCCTAATCTCTTCTTGAAACATTTGCCTGTTTTGAATTTTTTGCCCATTCCCTACTTCAGCACAAATATTTAGGGCAAGTGTCCTTTACAGCCCTGAGTCCTTGTGAATGTTAAGTGACCATTGGCTGTGACTTTAAAGCTGCTCTTGCAGGATACGGCCACAAGGTGGCAGCATTTCTCCTTTACCAAATTTGGTTACTAGGGAAACAGAGCCTTAATGGAAGTGGTGTTCTAGGTTGTATATTAGAATGGAATGTGCCAGGAAAAAGCCCTTTAACTTTATGTCTCATTACTTCTTGTTCATATTTGTAACTTACTTTTTATTTTTTATCCCAGCAAATTTGATTACAATGGTTTGTTTGTTCTAGGTGTGCAAGATGTGGTTCTTTCACACATATACGTGTATCTATTCTTCCTCGCATCCTTTGCCAATGTAGGTTATGACACAATGTTGAGCAGTCTTCTCCTGGTCTTCCGTACGTCTTTGGTGGTTATATATTTCACATGGTTTGTATATCTCTGTTAACCCCAATATGGTAATGTATCCAATCCTCATCCCTTTCTATTTGGTGAACCATAAGTTTTTTAATGAATCTGTGATTGCCTTTCTCTGTGGAAATATCTTCATTGGTATCAATTTTTAAGTAACTCCTGAAAGTGATATGATAGGATATGTGCCTTTTGCTTTCTCACTTACTACACGTGGCGTGATTACGTCTAGACTCATCTATGGTGCTGCAAATGGCATTGTTTCTTTTTTTTCACTAGCGAATATTCCATCTGTAAATGGAGGAGTTCTTCTTTGCCCACCCATCTGTTGGTGGTCTTTTTGGTGACTTCCATATCTTGGCTATTGTAATACTGGGCAATGCAGATTTGCCTGCCTGTGTCTTTCCAATTCTCTCTTCTTAGATTATAGGTGGAGGAGTGGGCCTGCTGGATCATATGGTAGCTCAATGTTGACCTTTTTAAGGCACCTCCATTCTGTTCTCATTCGTGGCCCTTTCCAACTTACGTCCCCCTTGAAGTTGAGGGTATGCATTTCTCCACAACACCTTCAGCATTTATTGTTTGTAGTTTTCTTGCTCATGGTTATTCTGACAAGTGTGAGCTGATACCTCTTTGTGGTTGAATTCGCATGTGCCTCATAATCCGTTGAAATTGAGCTTTAAGGCATGTCCTTTTTATTTTTCAAGCAGTGATTACCCCTTAGTTCTTCAAAGTGTTCTCTTAAAGTACGTGTCACCTTTTGAAATGTTTTGGCCGTTACCTCCCTGAAGACATTTTGAGGGCAGGTTTCATTTACAGTTCTGCAGTACTTGTTCCTATGAAATGACCATTAGCACAGGCTTTAAAACTGCTTTTGCAGGTAACTGCCAGAGGGCGGCAGCCTTTCTATGTTCCCCACCCTGGTAACTAGGGAAAAGCCCTTGCGGCCTGTGGTGTTTCTCGGTTATAAATTAGAGTGGAGTGTGCCCGGACAAACCCACACAAGCTGATGTCTCCTTACTTTCGTTGGATTTTTAAATTTAATTTTTATTTTTTATTGGAGTAATTTTCCACTGTGTACGTGGACCACTTCTTCTTTGTGCATTCCTCGGTTGATGGACATTTTCATTGCTTCCAAGTGTTGGCTATGGTAAATATTGTTGGAGTGCAGGATTGCCAGCCTGTGACTTTTGGATTCTCATTTTCTCAGGTGATAGGCCCAGCAGTGGGTGTGATTGATTGACTGGTAGCACCGTGTTTCCCTTTTCAAAGCACCTTCTTTGTGTTTTCATTAGTGGCTCTTACCACGTCCCCCTTAGAATCGAGGGTACGCATTTCTCCACAATCGCTTCAGCATTTATTGTTTACAGCATTGATGCTAATGGCCCTTCTGGCTGCTGTGAGCTGATAGGTTTTTGTAATTTGGGTTTGCATGTCTTTGAACATTCGTAAAACTCATCATTTTTCTCCGCCGTTTTCTTTTCCGTTAAAAAAAGGAAACAATTGGCAGTACAATATAACTCTTGAAATTGTCTTCTTTGAAGGTTGCCCTCTTTTGAATTATTTGGTCGATTTTCCACCCCAGCGTTTTTTTAGAGAGCAGGTGTCATTTCCCGAACTGCAAGTTTGGTGAATATTTAGTGACCTTTAGCAATGGGTTTAAAGCTGCTGTTGTGGGAAGCGGCCTCTAGGAGGCAGCATTTCCCCATTCCCAAATCTGGGGAGTAGGGCAGCAGAGCCTTTCTGGAAGTCGTGTTCCTAGGTTGTAAATTACATTGGAATGTGCGTGGCGAAACCCCCACAAGTTTATGTGTCATTATTTCTTCTTGGTTTTTAAAAGTGTTTTAATTGGGGTAAAGCTTAGAATATTGTTTGTCCTAGGTGTACACAATCTGGTTCATTTGTACATTATATATGTCTATTCAAGTACAGATCCTCTTCCCATGTAAAATGTTACAGAGGGTTCCGCAGACTTCCCTTGCTATATGGTTGGTCTTTTTGAGATATGTATATCATATGTGTTTGTATACATATAGTAACACTAATCTTAATTTATCCATTCCCCCCACCGGTCGTTTTAGATGAGCATAGTTTGTTTTCTAAATCTGTGAGTGTCTTTCTCTGTGGAAATATGTTCATTTGTGTCAGTTATTAGATAACGCCTATAAGTGCTATCATAGAACACAGGTCTTTTGCTTTCCAACTTACCTCATCTTTCGTGATTATCTCCAGACTCATTTGTGGTGCCTCAAAGAGCAATGGTTCATTGTCTTCCATGGCTCATATTCCATTGTGTACACGGACCACTTCTTCTTTATCCATTTACCTGTTGTTGGACATTTTGATTGCTTCACTGTCTTGGCTATTGTGAATAAGGCTGCACTGCAGCTTTTGCGGCCTGTGTCTTCTCGATTCTTGTCTTCTCAGGTGAGAGGTCCAATGGTGCGCCTGCTGGATTGAATAGTACCTCCATTTTTACTTTTAAACACAGCTCCTTTCTGTTCTCATTATTGGCTGTTACCCCTTTACGTCTCACCAGCAGGCAGAGGGTACACAGTTCTCTAAAACCCCTTCAGCATTTATTGTTTGTAGACTTTTTGCTGATGGTCAGTCGACTGGTGTAAGTTGAAACTTTTTGTAGATTAGATTGCATGCGTCTAACACTCCCTGAGGTTGAGCTTTTATCCATTTTCCTTTTTTTTAAAAAGAGTGTGAGTAAAACTTAACTCTTCCTAATCTCTTCTTGAAACATTTGCCTGTTTTGAATTTTTTGCCCATTCCCTACTTCAGCACAAATATTTAGGGCAAGTGTCCTTTACAGCCCTGAGTCCTTGTGAATGTTAAGTGACCATTGGCTGTGACTTTAAAGCTGCTCTTGCAGGATACGGCCACAAGGTGGCAGCATTTCTCCTTTACCAAATTTGGTTACTAGGGAAACAGA
This sequence comes from Balaenoptera borealis, assembly GCF_965194805.1. NCBI lineage: Eukaryota > Metazoa > Chordata > Mammalia > Artiodactyla > Balaenopteridae > Balaenoptera > Balaenoptera borealis. Next base: position 90,886,269 of record NC_138873.1, read on the forward strand.
GCCTTAATGGAAGTGGTGTTCTAGGTTGTATATTAGAATGGAATGTGCCAGGAAAAAGCCCTTTAACTTTATGTCTCATTACTTCTTGTTCATATTTGTAACTTACTTTTTATTTTTTATCCCAGCAAATTTGATTACAATGGTTTGTTTGTTCTAGGTGTGCAAGATGTGGTTCTTTCACACATATACGTGTATCTATTCTTCCTCGCATCCTTTGCCAATGTAGGTTATGACACAATGTTGAGCAGTCTTCTCCTGGTCTTCCGTACGTCTTTGGTGGTTATATATTTCACATGGTTTGTATATCTCTGTTAACCCCAATATGGTAATGTATCCAATCCTCATCCCTTTCTATTTGGTGAACCATAAGTTTTTTAATGAATCTGTGATTGCCTTTCTCTGTGGAAATATCTTCATTGGTATCAATTTTTAAGTAACTCCTGAAAGTGATATGATAGGATATGTGCCTTTTGCTTTCTCACTTACTACACGTGGCGTGATTACGTCTAGACTCATCTATGGTGCTGCAAATGGCATTGTTTCATTTTTTTCACTAGCGAATATTCCATCTGTACATGGAGGAGTTCTTCTTTGCCCACCCATCTGTTGGTGGTCTTTTTGGTTACTTCCATATCTTGGCTATTGTAATACTGGGCAATGCAGATTTGCCTGCCTGTGTCTTTCCAATTCTCTCTTCTTAGATTATAGGTGGAGGAGTGGGCCTGCTGGATCATATGGTAGCTCAATGTTGACCTTTTTAAGGCACCTCCATTCTGTTCTCATTCGTGGCCCTTTCCAACTTCCGTCCCCCTTGAAGTTGAGGGTATGCATTTCTCCACAACACCTTCAGCATTTATTGTTTGTAGTTTTCTTGCTCATGGTTATTCTGACAAGTGTGAGCTGATACCTCTTTGTGGTTGAATTCGCATGTGCCTCATAATCCGTTGAAATTGAGCTTTAAGGCATGTCCTTTTTATTTTTCAAGCAGTGATTACCCCTTAGTTCTTCAAAGTGTTCTCTTAAAGTACGTGTCACCTTTTGAAATGTTTTGGCCGTTACCTCCCTGAAGACATTTTGAGGGCAGGTTTCATTTACAGTTCTGCAGTACTTGTTCCTATGAAATGACCATTAGCACAGGCTTTAAAACTGCTTTTGCAGGTAACTGCCAGAGGGCGGCAGCCTTTCTATGTTCCCCACCCTGGTAACTAGGGAAAAGCCCTTGCGGCCTGTGGTGTTTCTCGGTTATAAATTAGAGTGGAGTGTGCCCGGACAAACCCACACAAGCTGATGTCTCCTTACTTTCGTTGGATTTTTAAATTTAATTTTTATTTTTTATTGGAGTAATTTTCCACTGTGTACGTGGACCACTTCTTCTTTGTGCATTCCTCGGTTGATGGACATTTTCATTGCTTCCAAGTGTTGGCTATGGTAAATATTGTTGGAGTGCAGGATTGCCAGCCTGTGACTTTTGGATTCTCATTTTCTCAGGTGATAGGCCCAGCAGTGGGTGTGATTGATTGACTGGTAGCACCGTGTTTCCCTTTTCAAAGCACCTTCTTTGTGTTTTCATTAGTGGCTCTTACCACGTCCCCCTTAGAATCGAGGGTACGCATTTCTCCACAATCGCTTCAGCATTTATTGTTTACAGCATTGATGCTAATGGCCCTTCTGGCTGCTGTGAGCTGATAGGTTTTTGTAATTTGGGTTTGCATGTCTTTGAACATTCGTAAAACTCATCATTTTTCTCCGCCGTTTTCTTTTCCGTTAAAAAAAGGAAACAATTGGCAGTACAATATAACTCTTGAAATTGTCTTCTTTGAAGGTTGCCCTCTTTTGAATTATTTGGTCGATTTTCCACCCCAGCATTTTTTTAGAGAGCAGGTGTCATTTCCCGAACTGCAAGTTTGGTGAATATTTAGTGACCTTTAGCAATGGGTTTAAAGCTGCTGTTGTGGGAAGCGGCCTCTAGGAGGCAGCATTTCCCCATTCCCAAATCTGGGGAGTAGGGCAGCAGAGCCTTTCTGGAAGTCGTGTTCCTAGGTTGTAAATTACATTGGAATGTGCGTGGCGAAACCCCCACAAGTTTATGTGTCATTATTTCTTCTTGGTTTTTAAAAGTGTTTTAATTGGGGTAAAGCTTAGAATATTGTTTGTCCTAGGTGTACACAATCTGGTTCATTTGTACATTATATATGTCTATTCAAGTACAGATCCTCTTCCCATGTAAAATGTTACAGAGGGTTCCGCAGACTTCCCTTGCTATATGGTTGGTCTTTTTGAGATATGTATATCATATGTGTTTGTATACATATAGTAACACTAATCTTAATTTATCCATTCCCCCCACCGGTCGTTTTAGATGAGCATAGTTTGTTTTCTAAATCTGTGAGTGTCTTTCTCTGTGGAAATATGTTCATTTGTGTCAGTTATTAGATAACGCCTATAAGTGCTATCATAGAACACAGGTCTTTTGCTTTCCAACTTACCTCATCTTTCGTGATTATCTCCAGACTCATTTGTGGTGCCTCAAAGAGCAATGGTTCATTGTCTTCCATGGCTCATATTCCATTGTGTACATGGACCACTTCTTCTTTATCCATTTACCTGTTGTTGGACATTTTGATTGCTTCACTGTCTTGGCTATTGTGAATAAGGCTGCACTGCAGCTTTTGCGGCCTGTGTCTTCTCGATTCTTGTCTTCTCAGGTGAGAGGTCCAATGGTGCGCCTGCTGGATTGAATAGTACCTCCATTTTTACTTTTAAACACAGCTCCTTTCTGTTCTCATTATTGGCTGTTACCCCTTTACGTCTCACCAGCAGGCAGAGGGTACACAGTTCTCTAAAACCCCTTCAGCATTTATTGTTTGTAGACTTTTTGCTGATGGTCAGTCGACTGGTGTAAGTTGAAACTTTTTGTAGATTAGATTGCATGCGTCTAACACTCCCTGAGGTTGAGCTTTTATCCATTTTCCTTTTTTTTAAAAAGAGTGTGAGTAAAACTTAACTCTTCCTAATCTCTTCTTGAAACATTTGCCTGTTTTGAATTTTTTGCCCATTCCCTACTTCAGCACAAATATTTAGGGCAAGTGTCCTTTACAGCCCTGAGTCCTTGTGAATGTTAAGTGACCATTGGCTGTGACTTTAAAGCTGCTCTTGCAGGATACGGCCACAAGGTGGCAGCATTTCTCCTTTACCAAATTTGGTTACTAGGGAAACAGAGCCTTAATGGAAGTGGTGTTCTAGGTTGTATATTAGAATGGAATGTGCCAGGAAAAAGCCCTTTAACTTTATGTCTCATTACTTCTTGTTCATATTTGTAATTTACTTTTTATTTTTTATCCCAGCAAATTTGATTACAATGGTTTGTTTGTTCTACAACGGTGTGCAAGATGTGGTTCTTTCACACATATACGTGTATCTATTCTTCCTCGCATCCTTTGCCAATGTAGGTTATGACACAATGTTGAGCAGTCTTCTCCTGGTCTTCCGTACGTCTTTGGTGGTTATATATTTCACATGGTTTGTATATCTCTGTTAACCCCAATATGGTAATGTATCCAATCCTCATCCCTTTCTATTTGGTGAACCATAAGTTTTTTAATGAATCTGTGATTGCCTTTCTCTGTGGAAATATCTTCATTGGTATCAATTTTTAAGTAACTCCTGAAAGTGATATGATAGGATATGTGCCTTTTGCTTTCTCACTTACTACACTTGGCGTGATTACGTCTAGACTCATCTATGGTGCTGCAAATGGCATTGTTTCATTTTTTTCACTAGGGAATATTCCATCTGTAAATGGAGGAGTTCTTCTTTGCCCACCCATCTGTTGGTGGTCTTTTTGGTTACTTCCATATCTTGGCTATTGTAATACTGGGCAATGCAGATTTGCCTGCCTGTGTCTTTCCAATTCTCTCTTCTTAGATTATAGGTGGAGGAGTGGGCCTGCTGGATCATATGGTAGCTCAATGTTGACCTTTTTAAGGCACCTCCATTCTGTTCTCATTCGTGGCCCTTTCCAACTTCCGTCCCCCTTGAAGTTGAGGGTATGCATTTCTCCACAACACCTTCAGCATTTATTGTTTGTAGTTTTCTTGCTCATGGTTATTCTGACAAGTGTGAGCTGATACCTCTTTGTGGTTGAATTCGCATGTGCCTCATAATCCGTTGAAATTGAGCTTTAAGGCATGTCCTTTTTATTTTTCAAGCAGTGATTACCCCTTAGTTCTTCAAAGTGTTCTCTTAAAGTACGTGTCACCTTTTGAAATGTTTTGGCCGTTACCTCCCTGAAGACATTTTGAGGGCAGGTTTCATTTACAGTTCTGCAGTACTTGTTCCTATGAAATGACCATTAGCACAGGCTTTAAAACTGCTTTTGCAGGTAACTGCCAGAGGGCGGCAGCCTTTCTATGTTCCCCACCCTGGTAACTAGGGAAAAGCCCTTGCGGCCTGTGGTGTTTCTCGGTTATAAATTAGAGTGGAGTGTGCTCGGACAAACCCACACAAGCTGATGTCTCCTTACTTTTGTTGGATTTTTAAATTTAATTTTTATTTTTTATTGGAGTAATTTTCCACTGTGTACGTGGACCACTTCTTCTTTGTGCATTCCTCGGTTGATGGACATTTTCATTGCTTCCAAGTGTTGGCTATGGTAAATATTGTTGGAGTGCAGGATTGCCAGCCTGTGACTTTTTGATTCTCATTTTCTCAGGTGATAGGCCCAGCAGTGGGTGTGATTGATTGACTGGTAGCACCGTGTTTCCCTTTTCAAAGCACCCTCTTTGTGTTTTCATTAGTGGCTCTTACCACGTCCCCCTTAGAGTCGAGGGTACGCATTTCTCCACAATCGCTTCAGCATTTATTGTTTACAGCATTGATGCTAATGGGCCTTCTGGCTGCTGTGAGCTGATAGGTTTTTGTAATTTGGGTTTGCATGTCTTTGAAAATTCGTAAAACTCATCATTTTTCTCTGCCGTTTTCTTTTCCGTTAAAAAAAGGAAACAATTGGCAGTACGATATAACTCTTGAAATTGTCTTCTTTGAAGGTTGCCCTCTTTTGAGTTATTTGGTCGATTTTCCACCCCAGCATTTTTTAGAGAGCAGGTGTCATTTCCCGAACTGCAAGTTTGGTGAATATTTAGTGACCTTTAGCAATGGGTTTAAAGCTGCTGTTGTGGGAAGTGGCCTCAAGGAGGCAGCATTTCTCCATTCCCAAATCTGGGGAGTAGGGCAGCAGAGCCTTTCTGGAAGTCGTGTTCCTAGGTTGTAAATTACATTGGAATGTGCGTGGCGAAACCCCCACAAGTTTATGTGTCATTATTTCTTCTTGGTTTTTAAAAGTGTTTTAATTGGGGTAAAGCTTAGAATATTGTTTGTCCTAGGTGTACACAATCTGGTTCATTTGTACATTATATATGTCTATTCAAGTACAGATCCTCTTCCCATGTAAAATGTTACAGAGGGTTCCGCAGACTTCCCTTGCTATATGGTTGGTCTTCTTGAGATATGTATATCATATGTGTTTGTATACGTATAGTAACACTAATCTTAATTTATCCATTCCCCCCACCTGTCGTTTTAGATGAGCATAGTTTGTTTTCTAAATCTGTGAGTGTCTTTCTCTGTGGAAATATGTTCATTTGTGTCAGTTATTAGATAACGCCTATAAGTGCTATCATAGAACACAGGTCTTTTGCTTTCCAACTTACCTCATCTTTCGTGATTATCTCCAGACTCATTTGTGGTGCCTCAAAGAGCAATGGTTCATTGTCTTCCATGGCTCATATTCCATTGTGTACATGGACCACTTCTTCATTATCCATTTACCTGTTGTTGGACATTTTGATTGCTTCACTGTCTTGGCTATTGTGAATAAGGCTGCACTGCAGCTTTTGCGGCCTGTGTCTTCTCGATTGTCTTCTCAGGTGAGAGGTCCAATGGTGCGCCTGCTGGATTGAATAGTACCTCCATTTTTACTTTTAAACGCAGCTCCTTTCTGTTCTCATTATTGGCTGTTACCCCTTTACGTCTCACCAGCAGGCAGAGGGTACACAGTTCTCTAAAACCCCTTCAGCATTTATTGTTTGTAGACTTTTTGCTGATGGTCAGTCGACTGGTGTAAGTTGAAACTTTTTGTAGATTAGATTGCATGCGTCTAACACTCCCTGAGGTTGAGCTTTTATCCATTTTCCTTTTTTTTAAAAAGAGTGTGAGTAAAACTTAACTCTTCCTAATCTCTTCTTGAAACATTTGCCTGTTTTGAATTTTTTGCCCATTCCCTACTTCAGCACAAATATTTAGGGCAAGTGTCCTTTACAGCCCTGAGTCCTTGTGAATGTTAAGTGACCATTGGCTGTGACTTTAAAGCTGCTCTTGCAGGATACGGCCACAAGGTGGCAGCATTTCTCCTTTACCAAATTTGGTTACTAGGGAAACAGAGCCTTAATGGAAGTGGTGTTCTAGGTTGTATATTAGAATGGAATGTGCCAGGAAAAAGCCCTTTAACTTTATGTCTCATTACTTCTTGTTCATATTTGTAATTTACTTTTTATTTTTTATCCCAGCAAATTTGATTACAATGGTTTGTTTGTTCTAGGTGTGCAAGATGTGGTTCTTTCACACATATACGTGTATCTATTCTTCCTCGCATCCTTTGCCAATGTAGGTTATGACACAATGTTGAGCAGTCTTCTCCTGGTCTTCCGTACGTCTTTGGTGGTTATATATTTCACATGGTTTGTATATCTCTGTTAACCCCAATATGGTAATGTATCCAATCCTCATCCCTTTCTATTTGGTGAACCATAAGTTTTTTAATGAATCTGTGATTGCCTTTCTCTGTGGAAATATCTTCATTGGTATCAATTTTTAAGTAACTCCTGAAAGTGATATGATAGGATATGTGCCTTTTGCTTTCTCACTTACTACACTTGGCGTGATTACGTCTAGACTCATCTATGGTGCTGCAAATGGCATTGTTTCATTTTTTTCACTAGGGAATATTCCATCTGTAAATGGAGGAGTTCTTCTTTGCCCACCCATCTGTTGGTGGTCTTTTTGGTTACTTCCATATCTTGGCTATTGTAATACTGGGCAATGCAGATTTGCCTGCCTGTGTCTTTCCAATTCTCTCTTCTTAGATTATAGGTGGAGGAGTGGGCCTGCTGGATCATATGGTAGCTCAATGTTGACCTTTTTAAGGCACCTCCATTCTGTTCTCATTCGTGGCCCTTTCCAACTTACGTCCCCCTTGAAGTTGAGGGTATGCATTTCTCCACAACACCTTCAGCATTTATTGTTTGTAGTTTTCTTGCTCATGGTTATTCTGACAAGTGTGAGCTGATACCTCTTTGTGGTTGAATTCGCATGTGCCTCATAATCCGTTGAAATTGAGCTTTAAGGCATGTCCTTTTTATTTTTCAAGCAGTGATTACCCCTTAGTTCTTCAAAGTATTCTCTTAAAGTACGTGTCACCTTTTGAAATGTTTTGGCCGTTACCTCCCTGAAGACATTTTGAGGGCAGGTTTCATTTACAGTTCTGCAGTACTTGTTCCTATGAAATGACCATTAGCACAGGCTTTAAAACTGCTTTTGCAGGTAACTGCCAGAGGGCGGCAGCCTTTCTATGTTCCCCACCCTGGTAACTAGGGAAAAGCCCTTGCGGCCTGTGGTGTTTCTCGGTTATAAATTAGAGTGGAGTGTGCCCGGACAAACCCACACAAGCTGATGTCTCCTTACTTTCGTTGGATTTTTAAATTTAATTTTTATTTTTTATTGGAGTAATTTTCCACTGTGTACGTGGACCACTTCTTCTTTGTGCATTCCTCGGTTGATGGACATTTTCATTGCTTCCAAGTGTTGGCTATGGTAAATATTGTTGGAGTGCAGGATTGCCAGCCTGTGACTTTTGGATTCTCATTTTCTCAGGTGATAGGCCCAGCAGTGGGTGTGATTGATTGACTGGTAGCACCGTGTTTCCCTTTTCAAAGCACCTTCTTTGTGTTTTCATTAGTGGCTCTTACCACGTCCCCCTTAGAATCGAGGGTACGCATTTCTCCACAATCGCTTCAGCATTTATTGTTTACAGCATTGATGCTAATGGCCCTTCTGGCTGCTGTGAGCTGATAGGTTTTTGTAATTTGGGTTTGCATGTCTTTGAACATTCGTAAAACTCATCATTTTTCTCCGCCGTTTTCTTTTCCGTTAAAAAAAGGAAACAATTGGCAGTACAATATAACTCTTGAAATTGTCTTCTTTGAAGGTTGCCCTCTTTTGAATTATTTGGTCGATTTTCCACCCCAGCGTTTTTTTCGAGAGCAGGTGTCATTTCCCGAACTGCAAGTTTGGTGAATATTTAGTGACCTTTAGCAATGGGTTTAAAGCTGCTGTTGTGGGAAGCGGCCTCTAGGAGGCAGCATTTCCCCATTCCCAAATCTGGGGAGTAGGGCAGCAGAGCCTTTCTGGAAGTCGTGTTCCTAGGTTGTAAATTACATTGGAATGTGCGTGGCGAAACCCCCACAAGTTTATGTGTCATTATTTCTTCTTGGTTTTTAAAAGTGTTTTAATTGGGGTAAAGCTTAGAATATTGTTTGTCCTAGGTGTACACAATCTGGTTCATTTGTACATTATATATGTCTATTCAAGTACAGATCCTCTTCCCATGTAAAATGTTACAGAGGGTTCCGCAGACTTCCCTTGCTATATGGTTGGTCTTTTTGAGATATGTATATCATATGTGTTTGTATACATATAGTAACACTAATCTTAATTTATCCATTCCCCCCACCGGTCGTTTTAGATGAGCATAGTTTGTTTTCTAAATCTGTGAGTGTCTTTCTCTGTGGAAATATGTTCATTTGTGTCAGTTATTAGATAACGCCTATAAGTGCTATCATAGAACACAGGTCTTTTGCTTTCCAACTTACCTCATCTTTCGTGATTATCTCCAGACTCATTTGTGGTGCCTCAAAGAGCAATGGTTCATTGTCTTCCATGGCTCATATTCCATTGTGTACATGGACCACTTCTTCTTTATCCATTTACCTGTTGTTGGACATTTTGATTGCTTCACTGTCTTGGCTATTGTGAATAAGGCTGCACTGCAGCTTTTGCGGCCTGTGTCTTCTCGATTCTTGTCTTCTCAGGTGAGAGGTCCAATGGTGCGCCTGCTGGATTGAATAGTACCTCCATTTTTACTTTTAAACACAGCTCCTTTCTGTTCTCATTATTGGCTGTTACCCCTTTACGTCTCACCAGCAGGCAGAGGGTACACAGTTCTCTAAAACCCCTTCAGCATTTATTGTTTGTAGACTTTTTGCTGATGGTCAGTCGACTGGTGTAAGTTGAAACTTTTTGTAGATTAGATTGCATGCGTCTAACACTCCCTGAGGTTGAGCTTTTATCCATTTTCCTTTTTTTTAAAAAGAGTGTGAGTAAAACTTAACTCTTCCTAATCTCTTCTTGAAACATTTGCCTGTTTTGAATTTTTTGCCCATTCCCTACTTCAGCACAAATATTTAGGGCAAGTGTCCTTTACAGCCCTGAGTCCTTGTGAATGTTAAGTGACCATTGGCTGTGACTTTAAAGCTGCTCTTGCAGGATACGGCCACAAGGTGGCAGCATTTCTCCTTTACCAAATTTGGTTACTAGGGAAACAGAGCCTTAATGGAAGTGGTGTTCTAGGTTGTATATTAGAATGGAATGTGCCAGGAAAAAGCCCTTTAACTTTATGTCTCATTACTTCTTGTTCATATTTGTAATTTACTTTTTATTTTTTATCCCAGCAAATTTGATTACAATGGTTTGTTTGTTCTACAACGGTGTGCAAGATGTGGTTCTTTCACACATATACGTGTATCTATTCTTCCTCGCATCCTTTGCCAATGTAGGTTATGACACAATGTTGAGCAGTCTTCTCCTGGTCTTCCGTACGTCTTTGGTGGTTATATATTTCACATGGTTTGTATATCTCTGTTAACCCCAATATGGTAATGTATCCAATCCTCATCCCTTTCTATTTGGTGAACCATAAGTTTTTTAATGAATCTGTGATTGCCTTTCTCTGTGGAAATATCTTCATTGGTATCAATTTTTAAGTAACTCCTGAAAGTGATATGATAGGATATGTGCCTTTTGCTTTCTCACTTACTACACTTGGCGTGATTACGTCTAGACTCATCTATGGTGCTGCAAATGGCATTGTTTCATTTTTTTCACTAGGGAATATTCCATCTGTAAATGGAGGAGTTCTTCTTTGCCCACCCATCTGTTGGTGGTCTTTTTGGTGACTTCCATATCTTGGCTATTGTAATACTGGGCAATGCAGATTTGCCTGCCTGTGTCTTTCCAATTCTCTCTTCTTAGATTATAGGTGGAGGAGTGGGCCTGCTGGATCATATGGTAGCTCAATGTTGACCTTTTTAAGGCACCTCCATTCTGTTCTCATTCGTGGCCCTTTCCAACTTACGTCCCCCTTGAAGTTGAGGGTATGCATTTCTCCACAACACCTTCAGCATTTATTGTTTGTAGTTTTCTTGCTCATGGTTATTCTGACAAGTGTGAGCTGATACCTCTTTGTGGTTGAATTCGCATGTGCCTCATAATCCGTTGAAATTGAGCTTTAAGGCATGTCCTTTTTATTTTTCAAGCAGTGATTACCCCTTAGTTCTTCAAAGTGTTCTCTTAAAGTACGTGTCACCTTTTGAAATGTTTTGGCCGTTACCTCCCTGAAGACATTTTGAGGGCAGGTTTCATTTACAGTTCTGCAGTACTTGTTCCTATGAAATGACCATTAGCACAGGCTTTAAAACTGCTTTTGCAGGTAACTGCCAGAGGGCGGCAGCCTTTCTATGTTCCCCACCCTGGTAACTAGGGAAAAGCCCTTGCGGCCTGTGGTGTTTCTCGGTTATAAATTAGAGTGGAGTGTGCCCGGACAAACCCACACAAGCTGATGTCTCCTTACTTTCGTTGGATTTTTAAATTTAATTTTTATTTTTTATTGGAGTAATTTTCCACTGTGTACGTGGACCACTTCTTCTTTGTGCATTCCTCGGTTGATGGACATTTTCATTGCTTCCAAGTGTTGGCTATGGTAAATATTGTTGGAGTGCAGGATTGCCAGCCTGTGACTTTTGGATTCTCATTTTCTCAGGTGATAGGCCCAGCAGTGGGTGTGATTGATTGACTGGTAGCACCGTGTTTCCCTTTTCAAAGCACCTTCTTTGTGTTTTCATTAGTGGCTCTTACCACGTCCCCCTTAGAATCGAGGGTACGCATTTCTCCACAATCGCTTCAGCATTTATTGTTTACAGCATTGATGCTAATGGCCCTTCTGGCTGCTGTGAGCTGATAGGTTTTTGTAATTTGGGTTTGCATGTCTTTGAACATTCGTAAAACTCATCATTTTTCTCCGCCGTTTTCTTTTCCGTTAAAAAAAGGAAACAATTGGCAGTACAATATAACTCTTGAAATTGTCTTCTTTGAAGGTTGCCCTCTTTTGAATTATTTGGTCGATTTTCCACCCCAGCGTTTTTTTAGAGAGCAGGTGTCATTTCCCGAACTGCAAGTTTGGTGAATATTTAGTGACCTTTAGCAATGGGTTTAAAGCTGCTGTTGTGGGAAGCGGCCTCTAGGAGGCAGCATTTCCCCATTCCCAAATCTGGGGAGTAGGGCAGCAGAGCCTTTCTGGAAGTCGTGTTCCTAGGTTGTAAATTACATTGGAATGTGCGTGGCGAAACCCCCACAAGTTTATGTGTCATTATTTCTTCTTGGTTTTTAAAAGTGTTTTAATTGGGGTAAAGCTTAGAATATTGTTTGTCCTAGGTGTACACAATCTGGTTCATTTGTACATTATATATGTCTATTCAAGTACAGATCCTCTTCCCATGTAAAATGTTACAGAGGGTTCCGCAGACTTCCCTTGCTATATGGTTGGTCTTTTTGAGATATGTATATCATATGTGTTTGTATACATATAGTAACACTAATCTTAATTTATCCATTCCCCCCACCGGTCGTTTTAGATGAGCATAGTTTGTTTTCTAAATCTGTGAGTGTCTTTCTCTGTGGAAATATGTTCATTTGTGTCAGTTATTAGATAACGCCTATAAGTGCTATCATAGAACACAGGTCTTTTGCTTTCCAACTTACCTCATCTTTCGTGATTATCTCCAGACTCATTTGTGGTGCCTCAAAGAGCAATGGTTCATTGTCTTCCATGGCTCATATTCCATTGTGTACATGGACCACTTCTTCTTTATCCATTTACCTGTTGTTGGACATTTTGATTGCTTCACTGTCTTGGCTATTGTGAATAAGGCTGCACTGCAGCTTTTGCGGCCTGTGTCTTCTCGATTCTTGTCTTCTCAGGTGAGAGGTCCAATGGTGCGCCTGCTGGATTGAATAGTACCTCCATTTTTACTTTTAAACACAGCTCCTTTCTGTTCTCATTATTGGCTGTTACCCCTTTACGTCTCACCAGCAGGCAGAGGGTACACAGTTCTCTAAAACCCCTTCAGCATTTATTGTTTGTAGACTTTTTGCTGATGGTCAGTCGACTGGTGTAAGTTGAAACTTTTTGTAGATTAGATTGCATGCGTCTAACACTCCCTGAGGTTGAGCTTTTATCCATTTTCCTTTTTTTTAAAAAGAGTGTGAGTAAAACTTAACTCTTCCTAATCTCTTCTTGAAACATTTGCCTGTTTTGAATTTTTTGCCCATTCCCTACTTCAGCACAAATATTTAGGGCAAGTGTCCTTTACAGCCCTGAGTCCTTGTGAATGTTAAGTGACCATTGGCTGTGACTTTAAAGCTGCTCTTGCAGGATACGGCCACAAGGTGGCAGCATTTCTCCTTTACCAAATTTGGTTACTAGGGAAACAGAGCCTTAATGGAAGTGGTGTTCTAGGTTGTATATTAGAATGGAATGTGCCAGGAAAAAGCCCTTTAACTTTATGTCTCATTACTTCTTGTTCATATTTGTAATTTACTTTTTATTTTTTATCCCAGCAAATTTGATTACAATGGTTTGTTTGTTCTACAACGGTGTGCAAGATGTGGTTCTTTCACACATATACGTGTATCTATTCTTCCTCGCATCCTTTGCCAATGTAGGTTATGACACAATGTTGAGCAGTCTTCTCCTGGTCTTCCGTACGTCTTTGGTGGTTATATATTTCACATGGTTTGTATATCTCTGTTAACCCCAATATGGTAATGTATCCAATCCTCATCCCTTTCTATTTGGTGAACCATAAGTTTTTTAATGAATCTGTGATTGCCTTTCTCTGTGGAAATATCTTCATTGGTATCAATTTTTAAGTAACTCCTGAAAGTGATATGATAGGATATGTGCCTTTTGCTTTCTCACTTACTACACGTGGCGTGATTACGTCTAGACTCATCTATGGTGCTGCAAATGGCATTGTTTCATTTTTTTCACTAGGGAATATTCCATCTGTAAATGGAGGAGTTCTTCTTTGCCCACCCATCTGTTGGTGGTCTTTTTGGTGACTTCCATATCTTGGCTATTGTAATACTGGGCAATGCAGATTTGCCTGCCTGTGTCTTTCCAATTCTCTCTTCTTAGATTATAGGTGGAGGAGTGGGCCTGCTGGATCATATGGTAGCTCAATGTTGACCTTTTTAAGGCACCTCCATTCTGTTCTCATTCGTGGCCCTTTCCAACTTACGTCCCCCTTGAAGTTGAGGGTATGCATTTCTCCACAACACCTTCAGCATTTATTGTTTGTAGTTTTCTTGCTCATGGTTATTCTGACAAGTGTGAGCTGATACCTCTTTGTGGTTGAATTCGCATGTGCCTCATAATCCGTTGAAATTGAGCTTTAAGGCATGTCCTTTTTATTTTTCAAGCAGTGATTACCCCTTAGTTCTTCAAAGTGTTCTCTTAAAGTACGTGTCACCTTTTGAAATGTTTTGGCCGTTACCTCCCTGAAGACATTTTGAGGGCAGGTTTCATTTACAGTTCTGCAGTACTTGTTCCTATGAAATGACCATTAGCACAGGCTTTAAAACTGCTTTTGCAGGTAACTGCCAGAGGGCGGCAGCCTTTCTATGTTCCCCACCCTGGTAACTAGGGAAAAGCCCTTGCGGCCTGTGGTGTTTCTCGGTTATAAATTAGAGTGGAGTGTGCCCGGACAAACCCACACAAGCTGATGTCTCCTTACTTTCGTTGGATTTTTAAATTTAATTTTTATTTTTTATTGGAGTAATTTTCCACTGTGTACGTGGACCACTTCTTCTTTGTGCATTCCTCGGTTGATGGACATTTTCATTGCTTCCAAGTGTTGGCTATGGTAAATATTGTTGGAGTGCAGGATTGCCAGCCTGTGACTTTTGGATTCTCATTTTCTCAGGTGATAGGCCCAGCAGTGGGTGTGATTGATTGACTGGTAGCACCGTGTTTCCCTTTTCAAAGCACCTTCTTTGTGTTTTCATTAGTGGCTCTTACCACGTCCCCCTTAGAATCGAGGGTACGCATTTCTCCACAATCGCTTCAGCATTTATTGTTTACAGCATTGATGCTAATGGCCCTTCTGGCTGCTGTGAGCTGATAGGTTTTTGTAATTTGGGTTTGCATGTCTTTGAACATTCGTAAAACTCATCATTTTTCTCCGCCGTTTTCTTTTCCGTTAAAAAAAGGAAACAATTGGCAGTACAATATAACTCTTGAAATTGTCTTCTTTGAAGGTTGCCCTCTTTTGAATTATTTGGTCGATTTTCCACCCCAGCGTTTTTTTCGAGAGCAGGTGTCATTTCCCGAACTGCAAGTTTGGTGAATATTTAGTGACCTTTAGCAATGGGTTTAAAGCTGCTGTTGTGGGAAGCGGCCTCTAGGAGGCAGCATTTCCCCATTCCCAAATCTGGGGAGTAGGGCAGCAGAGCCTTTCTGGAAGTCGTGTTCCTAGGTTGTAAATTACATTGGAATGTGCGTGGCGAAACCCCCACAAGTTTATGTGTCATTATTTCTTCTTGGTTTTTAAAAGTGTTTTAATTGGGGTAAAGCTTAGAATATTGTTTGTCCTAGGTGTACACAATCTGGTTCATTTGTACATTATATATGTCTATTCAAGTACAGATCCTCTTCCCATGTAAAATGTTACAGAGGGTTCCGCAGACTTCCCTTGCTATATGGTTGGTCTTTTTGAGATATGTATATCATATGTGTTTGTATACATATAGTAACACTAATCTTAATTTATCCATTCCCCCCACCGGTCGTTTTAGATGAGCATAGTTTGTTTTCTAAATCTGTGAGTGTCTTTCTCTGTGGAAATATGTTCATTTGTGTCAGTTATTAGATAACGCCTATAAGTGCTATCATAGAACACAGGTCTTTTGCTTTCCAACTTACCTCATCTTTCGTGATTATCTCCAGACTCATTTGTGGTGCCTCAAAGAGCAATGGTTCATTGTCTTCCATGGCTCATATTCCATTGTGTACACGGACCACTTCTTCTTTATCCATTTACCTGTTGTTGGACATTTTGATTGCTTCACTGTCTTGGCTATTGTGAATAAGGCTGCACTGCAGCTTTTGCGGCCTGTGTCTTCTCGATTCTTGTCTTCTCAGGTGAGAGGTCCAATGGTGCGCCTGCTGGATTGAATAGTACCTCCATTTTTACTTTTAAACACAGCTCCTTTCTGTTCTCATTATTGGCTGTTACCCCTTTACGTCTCACCAGCAGGCAGAGGGTACACAGTTCTCTAAAACCCCTTCAGCATTTATTGTTTGTAGACTTTTTGCTGATGGTCAGTCGACTGGTGTAAGTTGAAACTTTTTGTAGATTAGATTGCATGCGTCTAACACTCCCTGAGGTTGAGCTTTTATCCATTTTCCTTTTTTTTAAAAAGAGTGTGAGTAAAACTTAACTCTTCCTAATCTCTTCTTGAAACATTTGCCTGTTTTGAATTTTTTGCCCATTCCCTACTTCAGCACAAATATTTAGGGCAAGTGTCCTTTACAGCCCTGAGTCCTTGTGAATGTTAAGTGACCATTGGCTGTGACTTTAAAGCTGCTCTTGCAGGATACGGCCACAAGGTGGCAGCATTTCTCCTTTACCAAATTTGGTTACTAGGGAAACAGAGCCTTAATGGAAGTGGTGTTCTAGGTTGTATATTAGAATGGAATGTGCCAGGAAAAAGCCCTTTAACTTTATGTCTCATTACTTCTTGTTCATATTTGTAACTTACTTTTTATTTTTTATCCCAGCAAATTTGATTACAATGGTTTGTTTGTTCTAGGTGTGCAAGATGTGGTTCTTTCACACATATACGTGTATCTATTCTTCCTCGCATCCTTTGCCAATGTAGGTTATGACACAATGTTGAGCAGTCTTCTCCTGGTCTTCCGTACGTCTTTGGTGGTTATATATTTCACATGGTTTGTATATCTCTGTTAACCCCAATATGGTAATGTATCCAATCCTCATCCCTTTCTATTTGGTGAACCATAAGTTTTTTAATGAATCTGTGATTGCCTTTCTCTGTGGAAATATCTTCATTGGTATCAATTTTTAAGTAACTCCTGAAAGTGATATGATAGGATATGTGCCTTTTGCTTTCTCACTTACTACACGTGGCGTGATTACGTCTAGACTCATCTATGGTGCTGCAAATGGCATTGTTTCATTTTTTTCACTAGCGAATATTCCATCTGTAAATGGAGGAGTTCTTCTTTGCCCACCCATCTGTTGGTGGTCTTTTTGGTGACTTCCATATCTTGGCTATTGTAATACTGGGCAATGCAGATTTGCCTGCCTGTGTCTTTCCAATTCTCTCTTCTTAGATTATAGGTGGAGGAGTGGGCCTGCTGGATCATATGGTAGCTCAATGTTGACCTTTTTAAGGCACCTCCATTCTGTTCTCATTCGTGGCCCTTTCCAACTTACGTCCCCCTTGAAGTTGAGGGTATGCATTTCTCCACAACACCTTCAGCATTTATTGTTTGTAGTTTTCTTGCTCATGGTTATTCTGACAAGTGTGAGCTGATACCTCTTTGTGGTTGAATTCGCATGTGCCTCATAATCCGTTGAAATTGAGCTTTAAGGCATGTCCTTTTTATTTTTCAAGCAGTGATTACCCCTTAGTTCTTCAAAGTGTTCTCTTAAAGTACGTGTCACCTTTTGAAATGTTTTGGCCGTTACCTCCCTGAAGACATTTTGAGGGCAGGTTTCATTTACAGTTCTGCAGTACTTGTTCCTATGAAATGACCATTAGCACAGGCTTTAAAACTGCTTTTGCAGGTAACTGCCAGAGGGCGGCAGCCTTTCTATGTTCCCCACCCTGGTAACTAGGGAAAAGCCCTTGCGGCCTGTGGTGTTTCTCGGTTATAAATTAGAGTGGAGTGTGCCCGGACAAACCCACACAAGCTGATGTCTCCTTACTTTCGTTGGATTTTTAAATTTAATTTTTATTTTTTATTGGAGTAATTTTCCACTGTGTACGTGGACCACTTCTTCTTTGTGCATTCCTCGGTTGATGGACATTTTCATTGCTTCCAAGTGTTGGCTATGGTAAATATTGTTGGAGTGCAGGATTGCCAGCCTGTGACTTTTGGATTCTCATTTTCTCAGGTGATAGGCCCAGCAGTGGGTGTGATTGATTGACTGGTAGCACCGTGTTTCCCTTTTCAAAGCACCTTCTTTGTGTTTTCATTAGTGGCTCTTACCACGTCCCCCTTAGAATCGAGGGTACGCATTTCTCCACAATCGCTTCAGCATTTATTGTTTACAGCATTGATGCTAATGGCCCTTCTGGCTGCTGTGAGCTGATAGGTTTTTGTAATTTGGGTTTGCATGTCTTTGAACATTCGTAAAACTCATCATTTTTCTCCGCCGTTTTCTTTTCCGTTAAAAAAAGGAAACAATTGGCAGTACAATATAACTCTTGAAATTGTCTTCTTTGAAGGTTGCCCTCTTTTGAGTTATTTGGTCGATTTTCCACCCCAGCGTTTTTTTAGAGAGCAGGTGTCATTTCCCGAACTGCAAGTTTGGTGAATATTTAGTGACCTTTAGCAATGGGTTTAAAGCTGCTGTTGTGGGAAGCGGCCTCTAGGAGGCAGCATTTCCCCATTCCCAAATCTGGGGAGTAGGGCAGCAGAGCCTTTCTGGAAGTCGTGTTCCTAGGTTGTAAATTACATTGGAATGTGCGTGGCGAAACCCCCACAAGTTTATGTGTCATTATTTCTTCTTGGTTTTTAAAAGTGTTTTAATTGGGGTAAAGCTTAGAATATTGTTTGTCCTAGGTGTACACAATCTGGTTCATTTGTACATTATATATGTCTATTCAAGTACAGATCCTCTTCCCATGTAAAATGTTACAGAGGGTTCCGCAGACTTCCCTTGCTATATGGTTGGTCTTTTTGAGATATGTATATCATATGTGTTTGTATACATATAGTAACACTAATCTTAATTTATCCATTCCCCCCACCGGTCGTTTTAGATGAGCATAGTTTGTTTTCTAAATCTGTGAGTGTCTTTCTCTGTGGAAATATGTTCATTTGTGTCAGTTATTAGATAACGCCTATAAGTGCTATCATAGAACACAGGTCTTTTGCTTTCCAACTTACCTCATCTTTCGTGATTATCTCCAGACTCATTTGTGGTGCCTCAAAGAGCAATGGTTCATTGTCTTCCATGGCTCATATTCCATTGTGTACACGGACCACTTCTTCTTTATCCATTTACCTGTTGTTGGACATTTTGATTGCTTCACTGTCTTGGCTATTGTGAATAAGGCTGCACTGCAGCTTTTGCGGCCTGTGTCTTCTCGATTCTTGTCTTCTCAGGTGAGAGGTCCAATGGTGCGCCTGCTGGATTGAATAGTACCTCCATTTTTACTTTTAAACACAGCTCCTTTCTGTTCTCATTATTGGCTGTTACCCCTTTACGTCTCACCAGCAGGCAGAGGGTACACAGTTCTCTAAAACCCCTTCAGCATTTATTGTTTGTAGACTTTTTGCTGATGGTCAGTCGACTGGTGTAAGTTGAAACTTTTTGTAGATTAGATTGCATGCGTCTAACACTCCCTGAGGTTGAGCTTTTATCCATTTTCCTTTTTTTTAAAAAGAGTGTGAGTAAAACTTAACTCTTCCTAATCTCTTCTTGAAACATTTGCCTGTTTTGAATTTTTTGCCCATTCCCTACTTCAGCACAAATATTTAGGGCAAGTGTCCTTTACAGCCCTGAGTCCTTGTGAATGTTAAGTGACCATTGGCTGTGACTTTAAAGCTGCTCTTGCAGG
Organism: Balaenoptera borealis; assembly: GCF_965194805.1. Classification (NCBI taxonomy): domain Eukaryota; kingdom Metazoa; phylum Chordata; class Mammalia; order Artiodactyla; family Balaenopteridae; genus Balaenoptera; species Balaenoptera borealis. The sequence continues at coordinate 90,905,532 of NC_138873.1, forward strand.
ATACGGCCACAAGGTGGCAGCATTTCTCCTTTACCAAATTTGGTTACTAGGGAAACAGAGCCTTAATGGAAGTGGTGTTCTAGGTTGTATATTAGAATGGAATGTGCCAGGAAAAAGCCCTTTAACTTTATGTCTCATTACTTCTTGTTCATATTTGTAATTTACTTTTTATTTTTTATCCCAGCAAATTTGATTACAATGGTTTGTTTGTTCTACAACGGTGTGCAAGATGTGGTTCTTTCACACATATACGTGTATCTATTCTTCCTCGCATCCTTTGCCAATGTAGGTTATGACACAATGTTGAGCAGTCTTCTCCTGGTCTTCCGTACGTCTTTGGTGGTTATATATTTCACATGGTTTGTATATCTCTGTTAACCCCAATATGGTAATGTATCCAATCCTCATCCCTTTCTATTTGGTGAACCATAAGTTTTTTAATGAATCTGTGATTGCCTTTCTCTGTGGAAATATCTTCATTGGTATCAATTTTTAAGTAACTCCTGAAAGTGATATGATAGGATATGTGCCTTTTGCTTTCTCACTTACTACACGTGGCGTGATTACGTCTAGACTCATCTATGGTGCTGCAAATGGCATTGTTTCATTTTTTTCACTAGCGAATATTCCATCTGTAAATGGAGGAGTTCTTCTTTGCCCACCCATCTGTTGGTGGTCTTTTTGGTGACTTCCATATCTTGGCTATTGTAATACTGGGCAATGCAGATTTGCCTGCCTGTGTCTTTCCAATTCTCTCTTCTTAGATTATAGGTGGAGGAGTGGGCCTGCTGGATCATATGGTAGCTCAATGTTGACCTTTTTAAGGCACCTCCATTCTGTTCTCATTCGTGGCCCTTTCCAACTTACGTCCCCCTTGAAGTTGAGGGTATGCATTTCTCCACAACACCTTCAGCATTTATTGTTTGTAGTTTTCTTGCTCATGGTTATTCTGACAAGTGTGAGCTGATACCTCTTTGTGGTTGAATTCGCATGTGCCTCATAATCCGTTGAAATTGAGCTTTAAGGCATGTCCTTTTTATTTTTCAAGCAGTGATTACCCCTTAGTTCTTCAAAGTGTTCTCTTAAAGTACGTGTCACCTTTTGAAATGTTTTGGCCGTTACCTCCCTGAAGACATTTTGAGGGCAGGTTTCATTTACAGTTCTGCAGTACTTGTTCCTATGAAATGACCATTAGCACAGGCTTTAAAACTGCTTTTGCAGGTAACTGCCAGAGGGCGGCAGCCTTTCTATGTTCCCCACCCTGGTAACTAGGGAAAAGCCCTTGCGGCCTGTGGTGTTTCTCGGTTATAAATTAGAGTGGAGTGTGCCCGGACAAACCCACACAAGCTGATGTCTCCTTACTTTCGTTGGATTTTTAAATTTAATTTTTATTTTTTATTGGAGTAATTTTCCACTGTGTACGTGGACCACTTCTTCTTTGTGCATTCCTCGGTTGATGGACATTTTCATTGCTTCCAAGTGTTGGCTATGGTAAATATTGTTGGAGTGCAGGATTGCCAGCCTGTGACTTTTGGATTCTCATTTTCTCAGGTGATAGGCCCAGCAGTGGGTGTGATTGATTGACTGGTAGCACCGTGTTTCCCTTTTCAAAGCACCTTCTTTGTGTTTTCATTAGTGGCTCTTACCACGTCCCCCTTAGAATCGAGGGTACGCATTTCTCCACAATCGCTTCAGCATTTATTGTTTACAGCATTGATGCTAATGGCCCTTCTGGCTGCTGTGAGCTGATAGGTTTTTGTAATTTGGGTTTGCATGTCTTTGAACATTCGTAAAACTCATCATTTTTCTCCGCCGTTTTCTTTTCCGTTAAAAAAAGGAAACAATTGGCAGTACAATATAACTCTTGAAATTGTCTTCTTTGAAGGTTGCCCTCTTTTGAGTTATTTGGTCGATTTTCCACCCCAGCGTTTTTTTCGAGAGCAGGTGTCATTTCCCGAACTGCAAGTTTGGTGAATATTTAGTGACCTTTAGCAATGGGTTTAAAGCTGCTGTTGTGGGAAGCGGCCTCTAGGAGGCAGCATTTCCCCATTCCCAAATCTGGGGAGTAGGGCAGCAGAGCCTTTCTGGAAGTCGTGTTCCTAGGTTGTAAATTACATTGGAATGTGCGTGGCGAAACCCCCACAAGTTTATGTGTCATTATTTCTTCTTGGTTTTTAAAAGTGTTTTAATTGGGGTAAAGCTTAGAATATTGTTTGTCCTAGGTGTACACAATCTGGTTCATTTGTACATTATATATGTCTATTCAAGTACAGATCCTCTTCCCATGTAAAATGTTACAGAGGGTTCCGCAGACTTCCCTTGCTATATGGTTGGTCTTTTTGAGATATGTATATCATATGTGTTTGTATACATATAGTAACACTAATCTTAATTTATCCATTCCCCCCACCGGTCGTTTTAGATGAGCATAGTTTGTTTTCTAAATCTGTGAGTGTCTTTCTCTGTGGAAATATGTTCATTTGTGTCAGTTATTAGATAACGCCTATAAGTGCTATCATAGAACACAGGTCTTTTGCTTTCCAACTTACCTCATCTTTCGTGATTATCTCCAGACTCATTTGTGGTGCCTCAAAGAGCAATGGTTCATTGTCTTCCATGGCTCATATTCCATTGTGTACACGGACCACTTCTTCTTTATCCATTTACCTGTTGTTGGACATTTTGATTGCTTCACTGTCTTGGCTATTGTGAATAAGGCTGCACTGCAGCTTTTGCGGCCTGTGTCTTCTCGATTCTTGTCTTCTCAGGTGAGAGGTCCAATGGTGCGCCTGCTGGATTGAATAGTACCTCCATTTTTACTTTTAAACACAGCTCCTTTCTGTTCTCATTATTGGCTGTTACCCCTTTACGTCTCACCAGCAGGCAGAGGGTACACAGTTCTCTAAAACCCCTTCAGCATTTATTGTTTGTAGACTTTTTGCTGATGGTCAGTCGACTGGTGTAAGTTGAAACTTTTTGTAGATTAGATTGCATGCGTCTAACACTCCCTGAGGTTGAGCTTTTATCCATTTTCCTTTTTTTTAAAAAGAGTGTGAGTAAAACTTAACTCTTCCTAATCTCTTCTTGAAACATTTGCCTGTTTTGAATTTTTTGCCCATTCCCTACTTCAGCACAAATATTTAGGGCAAGTGTCCTTTACAGCCCTGAGTCCTTGTGAATGTTAAGTGACCATTGGCTGTGACTTTAAAGCTGCTCTTGCAGGATACGGCCACAAGGTGGCAGCATTTCTCCTTTACCAAATTTGGTTACTAGGGAAACAGAGCCTTAATGGAAGTGGTGTTCTAGGTTGTATATTAGAATGGAATGTGCCAGGAAAAAGCCCTTTAACTTTATGTCTCATTACTTCTTGTTCATATTTGTAACTTACTTTTTATTTTTTATCCCAGCAAATTTGATTACAATGGTTTGTTTGTTCTAGGTGTGCAAGATGTGGTTCTTTCACACATATACGTGTATCTATTCTTCCTCGCATCCTTTGCCAATGTAGGTTATGACACAATGTTGAGCAGTCTTCTCCTGGTCTTCCGTACGTCTTTGGTGGTTATATATTTCACATGGTTTGTATATCTCTGTTAACCCCAATATGGTAATGTATCCAATCCTCATCCCTTTCTATTTGGTGAACCATAAGTTTTTTAATGAATCTGTGATTGCCTTTCTCTGTGGAAATATCTTCATTGGTATCAATTTTTAAGTAACTCCTGAAAGTGATATGATAGGATATGTGCCTTTTGCTTTCTCACTTACTACACGTGGCGTGATTACGTCTAGACTCATCTATGGTGCTGCAAATGGCATTGTTTCATTTTTTTCACTAGCGAATATTCCATCTGTAAATGGAGGAGTTCTTCTTTGCCCACCCATCTGTTGGTGGTCTTTTTGGTGACTTCCATATCTTGGCTATTGTAATACTGGGCAATGCAGATTTGCCTGCCTGTGTCTTTCCAATTCTCTCTTCTTAGATTATAGGTGGAGGAGTGGGCCTGCTGGATCATATGGTAGCTCAATGTTGACCTTTTTAAGGCACCTCCATTCTGTTCTCATTCGTGGCCCTTTCCAACTTACGTCCCCCTTGAAGTTGAGGGTATGCATTTCTCCACAACACCTTCAGCATTTATTGTTTGTAGTTTTCTTGCTCATGGTTATTCTGACAAGTGTGAGCTGATACCTCTTTGTGGTTGAATTCGCATGTGCCTCATAATCCGTTGAAATTGAGCTTTAAGGCATGTCCTTTTTATTTTTCAAGCAGTGATTACCCCTTAGTTCTTCAAAGTGTTCTCTTAAAGTACGTGTCACCTTTTGAAATGTTTTGGCCGTTACCTCCCTGAAGACATTTTGAGGGCAGGTTTCATTTACAGTTCTGCAGTACTTGTTCCTATGAAATGACCATTAGCACAGGCTTTAAAACTGCTTTTGCAGGTAACTGCCAGAGGGCGGCAGCCTTTCTATGTTCCCCACCCTGGTAACTAGGGAAAAGCCCTTGCGGCCTGTGGTGTTTCTCGGTTATAAATTAGAGTGGAGTGTGCCCGGACAAACCCACACAAGCTGATGTCTCCTTACTTTCGTTGGATTTTTAAATTTAATTTTTATTTTTTATTGGAGTAATTTTCCACTGTGTACGTGGACCACTTCTTCTTTGTGCATTCCTCGGTTGATGGACATTTTCATTGCTTCCAAGTGTTGGCTATGGTAAATATTGTTGGAGTGCAGGATTGCCAGCCTGTGACTTTTGGATTCTCATTTTCTCAGGTGATAGGCCCAGCAGTGGGTGTGATTGATTGACTGGTAGCACCGTGTTTCCCTTTTCAAAGCACCTTCTTTGTGTTTTCATTAGTGGCTCTTACCACGTCCCCCTTAGAATCGAGGGTACGCATTTCTCCACAATCGCTTCAGCATTTATTGTTTACAGCATTGATGCTAATGGCCCTTCTGGCTGCTGTGAGCTGATAGGTTTTTGTAATTTGGGTTTGCATGTCTTTGAACATTCGTAAAACTCATCATTTTTCTCCGCCGTTTTCTTTTCCGTTAAAAAAAGGAAACAATTGGCAGTACAATATAACTCTTGAAATTGTCTTCTTTGAAGGTTGCCCTCTTTTGAGTTATTTGGTCGATTTTCCACCCCAGCGTTTTTTTAGAGAGCAGGTGTCATTTCCCGAACTGCAAGTTTGGTGAATATTTAGTGACCTTTAGCAATGGGTTTAAAGCTGCTGTTGTGGGAAGCGGCCTCTAGGAGGCAGCATTTCCCCATTCCCAAATCTGGGGAGTAGGGCAGCAGAGCCTTTCTGGAAGTCGTGTTCCTAGGTTGTAAATTACATTGGAATGTGCGTGGCGAAACCCCCACAAGTTTATGTGTCATTATTTCTTCTTGGTTTTTAAAAGTGTTTTAATTGGGGTAAAGCTTAGAATATTGTTTGTCCTAGGTGTACACAATCTGGTTCATTTGTACATTATATATGTCTATTCAAGTACAGATCCTCTTCCCATGTAAAATGTTACAGAGGGTTCCGCAGACTTCCCTTGCTATATGGTTGGTCTTTTTGAGATATGTATATCATATGTGTTTGTATACATATAGTAACACTAATCTTAATTTATCCATTCCCCCCACCGGTCGTTTTAGATGAGCATAGTTTGTTTTCTAAATCTGTGAGTGTCTTTCTCTGTGGAAATATGTTCATTTGTGTCAGTTATTAGATAACGCCTATAAGTGCTATCATAGAACACAGGTCTTTTGCTTTCCAACTTACCTCATCTTTCGTGATTATCTCCAGACTCATTTGTGGTGCCTCAAAGAGCAATGGTTCATTGTCTTCCATGGCTCATATTCCATTGTGTACACGGACCACTTCTTCTTTATCCATTTACCTGTTGTTGGACATTTTGATTGCTTCACTGTCTTGGCTATTGTGAATAAGGCTGCACTGCAGCTTTTGCGGCCTGTGTCTTCTCGATTCTTGTCTTCTCAGGTGAGAGGTCCAATGGTGCGCCTGCTGGATTGAATAGTACCTCCATTTTTACTTTTAAACACAGCTCCTTTCTGTTCTCATTATTGGCTGTTACCCCTTTACGTCTCACCAGCAGGCAGAGGGTACACAGTTCTCTAAAACCCCTTCAGCATTTATTGTTTGTAGACTTTTTGCTGATGGTCAGTCGACTGGTGTAAGTTGAAACTTTTTGTAGATTAGATTGCATGCGTCTAACACTCCCTGAGGTTGAGCTTTTATCCATTTTCCTTTTTTTTAAAAAGAGTGTGAGTAAAACTTAACTCTTCCTAATCTCTTCTTGAAACATTTGCCTGTTTTGAATTTTTTGCCCATTCCCTACTTCAGCACAAATATTTAGGGCAAGTGTCCTTTACAGCCCTGAGTCCTTGTGAATGTTAAGTGACCATTGGCTGTGACTTTAAAGCTGCTCTTGCAGGATACGGCCACAAGGTGGCAGCATTTCTCCTTTACCAAATTTGGTTACTAGGGAAACAGAGCCTTAATGGAAGTGGTGTTCTAGGTTGTATATTAGAATGGAATGTGCCAGGAAAAAGCCCTTTAACTTTATGTCTCATTACTTCTTGTTCATATTTGTAACTTACTTTTTATTTTTTATCCCAGCAAATTTGATTACAATGGTTTGTTTGTTCTAGGTGTGCAAGATGTGGTTCTTTCACACATATACGTGTATCTATTCTTCCTCGCATCCTTTGCCAATGTAGGTTATGACACAATGTTGAGCAGTCTTCTCCTGGTCTTCCGTACGTCTTTGGTGGTTATATATTTCACATGGTTTGTATATCTCTGTTAACCCCAATATGGTAATGTATCCAATCCTCATCCCTTTCTATTTGGTGAACCATAAGTTTTTTAATGAATCTGTGATTGCCTTTCTCTGTGGAAATATCTTCATTGGTATCAATTTTTAAGTAACTCCTGAAAGTGATATGATAGGATATGTGCCTTTTGCTTTCTCACTTACTACACGTGGCGTGATTACATCTAGACTCATCTATGGTGCTGCAAATGGCATTGTTTCATTTTTTTCACTAGCGAATATTCCATCTGTAAATGGAGGAGTTCTTCTTTGCCCACCCATCTGTTGGTGGTCTTTTTGGTGACTTCCATATCTTGGCTATTGTAATACTGGGCAATGCAGATTTGCCTGCCTGTGTCTTTCCAATTCTCTCTTCTTAGATTATAGGTGGAGGAGTGGGCCTGCTGGATCATATGGTAGCTCAATGTTGACCTTTTTAAGGCACCTCCATTCTGTTCTCATTCGTGGCCCTTTCCAACTTACGTCCCCCTTGAAGTTGAGGGTATGCATTTCTCCACAACACCTTCAGCATTTATTGTTTGTAGTTTTCTTGCTCATGGTTATTCTGACAAGTGTGAGCTGATACCTCTTTGTGGTTGAATTCGCATGTGCCTCATAATCCGTTGAAATTGAGCTTTAAGGCATGTCCTTTTTATTTTTCAAGCAGTGATTACCCCTTAGTTCTTCAAAGTGTTCTCTTAAAGTACGTGTCACCTTTTGAAATGTTTTGGCCGTTACCTCCCTGAAGACATTTTGAGGGCAGGTTTCATTTACAGTTCTGCAGTACTTGTTCCTATGAAATGACCATTAGCACAGGCTTTAAAACTGCTTTTGCAGGTAACTGCCAGAGGGCGGCAGCCTTTCTATGTTCCCCACCCTGGTAACTAGGGAAAAGCCCTTGCGGCCTGTGGTGTTTCTCGGTTATAAATTAGAGTGGAGTGTGCCCGGACAAACCCACACAAGCTGATGTCTCCTTACTTTCGTTGGATTTTTAAATTTAATTTTTATTTTTTATTGGAGTAATTTTCCACTGTGTACGTGGACCACTTCTTCTTTGTGCATTCCTCGGTTGATGGACATTTTCATTGCTTCCAAGTGTTGGCTATGGTAAATATTGTTGGAGTGCAGGATTGCCAGCCTGTGACTTTTGGATTCTCATTTTCTCAGGTGATAGGCCCAGCAGTGGGTGTGATTGATTGACTGGTAGCACCGTGTTTCCCTTTTCAAAGCACCTTCTTTGTGTTTTCATTAGTGGCTCTTACCACGTCCCCCTTAGAATCGAGGGTACGCATTTCTCCACAATCGCTTCAGCATTTATTGTTTACAGCATTGATGCTAATGGCCCTTCTGGCTGCTGTGAGCTGATAGGTTTTTGTAATTTGGGTTTGCATGTCTTTGAACATTCGTAAAACTCATCATTTTTCTCCGCCGTTTTCTTTTCCGTTAAAAAAAGGAAACAATTGGCAGTACAATATAACTCTTGAAATTGTCTTCTTTGAAGGTTGCCCTCTTTTGAGTTATTTGGTCGATTTTCCACCCCAGCGTTTTTTTAGAGAGCAGGTGTCATTTCCCGAACTGCAAGTTTGGTGAATATTTAGTGACCTTTAGCAATGGGTTTAAAGCTGCTGTTGTGGGAAGCGGCCTCTAGGAGGCAGCATTTCCCCATTCCCAAATCTGGGGAGTAGGGCAGCAGAGCCTTTCTGGAAGTCGTGTTCCTAGGTTGTAAATTACATTGGAATGTGCGTGGCGAAACCCCCACAAGTTTATGTGTCATTATTTCTTCTTGGTTTTTAAAAGTGTTTTAATTGGGGTAAAGCTTAGAATATTGTTTGTCCTAGGTGTACACAATCTGGTTCATTTGTACATTATATATGTCTATTCAAGTACAGATCCTCTTCCCATGTAAAATGTTACAGAGGGTTCCGCAGACTTCCCTTGCTATATGGTTGGTCTTTTTGAGATATGTATATCATATGTGTTTGTATACATATAGTAACACTAATCTTAATTTATCCATTCCCCCCACCGGTCGTTTTAGATGAGCATAGTTTGTTTTCTAAATCTGTGAGTGTCTTTCTCTGTGGAAATATGTTCATTTGTGTCAGTTATTAGATAACGCCTATAAGTGCTATCATAGAACACAGGTCTTTTGCTTTCCAACTTACCTCATCTTTCGTGATTATCTCCAGACTCATTTGTGGTGCCTCAAAGAGCAATGGTTCATTGTCTTCCATGGCTCATATTCCATTGTGTACATGGACCACTTCTTCTTTATCCATTTACCTGTTGTTGGACATTTTGATTGCTTCACTGTCTTGGCTATTGTGAATAAGGCTGCACTGCAGCTTTTGCGGCCTGTGTCTTCTCGATTCTTGTCTTCTCAGGTGAGAGGTCCAATGGTGCGCCTGCTGGATTGAATAGTACCTCCATTTTTACTTTTAAACACAGCTCCTTTCTGTTCTCATTATTGGCTGTTACCCCTTTACGTCTCACCAGCAGGCAGAGGGTACACAGTTCTCTAAAACCCCTTCAGCATTTATTGTTTGTAGACTTTTTGCTGATGGTCAGTCGACTGGTGTAAGTTGAAACTTTTTGTAGATTAGATTGCATGCGTCTAACACTCCCTGAGGTTGAGCTTTTATCCATTTTCCTTTTTTTTAAAAAGAGTGTGAGTAAAACTTAACTCTTCCTAATCTCTTCTTGAAACATTTGCCTGTTTTGAATTTTTTGCCCATTCCCTACTTCAGCACAAATATTTAGGGCAAGTGTCCTTTACAGCCCTGAGTCCTTGTGAATGTTAAGTGACCATTGGCTGTGACTTTAAAGCTGCTCTTGCAGGATACGGCCACAAGGTGGCAGCATTTCTCCTTTACCAAATTTGGTTACTAGGGAAACAGAGCCTTAATGGAAGTGGTGTTCTAGGTTGTATATTAGAATGGAATGTGCCAGGAAAAAGCCCTTTAACTTTATGTCTCATTACTTCTTGTTCATATTTGTAATTTACTTTTTATTTTTTATCCCAGCAAATTTGATTACAATGGTTTGTTTGTTCTACAACGGTGTGCAAGATGTGGTTCTTTCACACATATACGTGTATCTATTCTTCCTCGCATCCTTTGCCAATGTAGGTTATGACACAATGTTGAGCAGTCTTCTCCTGGTCTTCCGTACGTCTTTGGTGGTTATATATTTCACATGGTTTGTATATCTCTGTTAACCCCAATATGGTAATGTATCCAATCCTCATCCCTTTCTATTTGGTGAACCATAAGTTTTTTAATGAATCTGTGATTGCCTTTCTCTGTGGAAATATCTTCATTGGTATCAATTTTTAAGTAACTCCTGAAAGTGATATGATAGGATATGTGCCTTTTGCTTTCTCACTTACTACACTTGGCGTGATTACGTCTAGACTCATCTATGGTGCTGCAAATGGCATTGTTTCATTTTTTTCACTAGGGAATATTCCATCTGTAAATGGAGGAGTTCTTCTTTGCCCACCCATCTGTTGGTGGTCTTTTTGGTGACTTCCATATCTTGGCTATTGTAATACTGGGCAATGCAGATTTGCCTGCCTGTGTCTTTCCAATTCTCTCTTCTTAGATTATAGGTGGAGGAGTGGGCCTGCTGGATCATATGGTAGCTCAATGTTGACCTTTTTAAGGCACCTCCATTCTGTTCTCATTCGTGGCCCTTTCCAACTTACGTCCCCCTTGAAGTTGAGGGTATGCATTTCTCCACAACACCTTCAGCATTTATTGTTTGTAGTTTTCTTGCTCATGGTTATTCTGACAAGTGTGAGCTGATACCTCTTTGTGGTTGAATTCGCATGTGCCTCATAATCCGTTGAAATTGAGCTTTAAGGCATGTCCTTTTTATTTTTCAAGCAGTGATTACCCCTTAGTTCTTCAAAGTGTTCTCTTAAAGTACGTGTCACCTTTTGAAATGTTTTGGCCGTTACCTCCCTGAAGACATTTTGAGGGCAGGTTTCATTTACAGTTCTGCAGTACTTGTTCCTATGAAATGACCATTAGCACAGGCTTTAAAACTGCTTTTGCAGGTAACTGCCAGAGGGCGGCAGCCTTTCTATGTTCCCCACCCTGGTAACTAGGGAAAAGCCCTTGCGGCCTGTGGTGTTTCTCGGTTATAAATTAGAGTGGAGTGTGCCCGGACAAACCCACACAAGCTGATGTCTCCTTACTTTCGTTGGATTTTTAAATTTAATTTTTATTTTTTATTGGAGTAATTTTCCACTGTGTACGTGGACCACTTCTTCTTTGTGCATTCCTCGGTTGATGGACATTTTCATTGCTTCCAAGTGTTGGCTATGGTAAATATTGTTGGAGTGCAGGATTGCCAGCCTGTGACTTTTGGATTCTCATTTTCTCAGGTGATAGGCCCAGCAGTGGGTGTGATTGATTGACTGGTAGCACCGTGTTTCCCTTTTCAAAGCACCTTCTTTGTGTTTTCATTAGTGGCTCTTACCACGTCCCCCTTAGAATCGAGGGTACGCATTTCTCCACAATCGCTTCAGCATTTATTGTTTACAGCATTGATGCTAATGGCCCTTCTGGCTGCTGTGAGCTGATAGGTTTTTGTAATTTGGGTTTGCATGTCTTTGAACATTCGTAAAACTCATCATTTTTCTCCGCCGTTTTCTTTTCCGTTAAAAAAAGGAAACAATTGGCAGTACAATATAACTCTTGAAATTGTCTTCTTTGAAGGTTGCCCTCTTTTGAATTATTTGGTCGATTTTCCACCCCAGCGTTTTTTTCGAGAGCAGGTGTCATTTCCCGAACTGCAAGTTTGGTGAATATTTAGTGACCTTTAGCAATGGGTTTAAAGCTGCTGTTGTGGGAAGCGGCCTCTAGGAGGCAGCATTTCCCCATTCCCAAATCTGGGGAGTAGGGCAGCAGAGCCTTTCTGGAAGTCGTGTTCCTAGGTTGTAAATTACATTGGAATGTGCGTGGCGAAACCCCCACAAGTTTATGTGTCATTATTTCTTCTTGGTTTTTAAAAGTGTTTTAATTGGGGTAAAGCTTAGAATATTGTTTGTCCTAGGTGTACACAATCTGGTTCATTTGTACATTATATATGTCTATTCAAGTACAGATCCTCTTCCCATGTAAAATGTTACAGAGGGTTCCGCAGACTTCCCTTGCTATATGGTTGGTCTTTTTGAGATATGTATATCATATGTGTTTGTATACATATAGTAACACTAATCTTAATTTATCCATTCCCCCCACCGGTCGTTTTAGATGAGCATAGTTTGTTTTCTAAATCTGTGAGTGTCTTTCTCTGTGGAAATATGTTCATTTGTGTCAGTTATTAGATAACGCCTATAAGTGCTATCATAGAACACAGGTCTTTTGCTTTCCAACTTACCTCATCTTTCGTGATTATCTCCAGACTCATTTGTGGTGCCTCAAAGAGCAATGGTTCATTGTCTTCCATGGCTCATATTCCATTGTGTACATGGACCACTTCTTCTTTATCCATTTACCTGTTGTTGGACATTTTGATTGCTTCACTGTCTTGGCTATTGTGAATAAGGCTGCACTGCAGCTTTTGCGGCCTGTGTCTTCTCGATTCTTGTCTTCTCAGGTGAGAGGTCCAATGGTGCGCCTGCTGGATTGAATAGTACCTCCATTTTTACTTTTAAACACAGCTCCTTTCTGTTCTCATTATTGGCTGTTACCCCTTTACGTCTCACCAGCAGGCAGAGGGTACACAGTTCTCTAAAACCCCTTCAGCATTTATTGTTTGTAGACTTTTTGCTGATGGTCAGTCGACTGGTGTAAGTTGAAACTTTTTGTAGATTAGATTGCATGCGTCTAACACTCCCTGAGGTTGAGCTTTTATCCATTTTCCTTTTTTTTAAAAAGAGTGTGAGTAAAACTTAACTCTTCCTAATCTCTTCTTGAAACATTTGCCTGTTTTGAATTTTTTGCCCATTCCCTACTTCAGCACAAATATTTAGGGCAAGTGTCCTTTACAGCCCTGAGTCCTTGTGAATGTTAAGTGACCATTGGCTGTGACTTTAAAGCTGCTCTTGCAGGATACGGCCACAAGGTGGCAGCATTTCTCCTTTACCAAATTTGGTTACTAGGGAAACAGAGCCTTAATGGAAGTGGTGTTCTAGGTTGTATATTAGAATGGAATGTGCCAGGAAAAAGCCCTTTAACTTTATGTCTCATTACTTCTTGTTCATATTTGTAATTTACTTTTTATTTTTTATCCCAGCAAATTTGATTACAATGGTTTGTTTGTTCTACAACGGTGTGCAAGATGTGGTTCTTTCACACATATACGTGTATCTATTCTTCCTCGCATCCTTTGCCAATGTAGGTTATGACACAATGTTGAGCAGTCTTCTCCTGGTCTTCCGTACGTCTTTGGTGGTTATATATTTCACATGGTTTGTATATCTCTGTTAACCCCAATATGGTAATGTATCCAATCCTCATCCCTTTCTATTTGGTGAACCATAAGTTTTTTAATGAATCTGTGATTGCCTTTCTCTGTGGAAATATCTTCATTGGTATCAATTTTTAAGTAACTCCTGAAAGTGATATGATAGGATATGTGCCTTTTGCTTTCTCACTTACTACACTTGGCGTGATTACGTCTAGACTCATCTATGGTGCTGCAAATGGCATTGTTTCATTTTTTTCACTAGGGAATATTCCATCTGTAAATGGAGGAGTTCTTCTTTGCCCACCCATCTGTTGGTGGTCTTTTTGGTGACTTCCATATCTTGGCTATTGTAATACTGGGCAATGCAGATTTGCCTGCCTGTGTCTTTCCAATTCTCTCTTCTTAGATTATAGGTGGAGGAGTGGGCCTGCTGGATCATATGGTAGCTCAATGTTGACCTTTTTAAGGCACCTCCATTCTGTTCTCATTCGTGGCCCTTTCCAACTTACGTCCCCCTTGAAGTTGAGGGTATGCATTTCTCCACAACACCTTCAGCATTTATTGTTTGTAGTTTTCTTGCTCATGGTTATTCTGACAAGTGTGAGCTGATACCTCTTTGTGGTTGAATTCGCATGTGCCTCATAATCCGTTGAAATTGAGCTTTAAGGCATGTCCTTTTTATTTTTCAAGCAGTGATTACCCCTTAGTTCTTCAAAGTGTTCTCTTAAAGTACGTGTCACCTTTTGAAATGTTTTGGCCGTTACCTCCCTGAAGACATTTTGAGGGCAGGTTTCATTTACAGTTCTGCAGTACTTGTTCCTATGAAATGACCATTAGCACAGGCTTTAAAACTGCTTTTGCAGGTAACTGCCAGAGGGCGGCAGCCTTTCTATGTTCCCCACCCTGGTAACTAGGGAAAAGCCCTTGCGGCCTGTGGTGTTTCTCGGTTATAAATTAGAGTGGAGTGTGCCCGGACAAACCCACACAAGCTGATGTCTCCTTACTTTCGTTGGATTTTTAAATTTAATTTTTATTTTTTATTGGAGTAATTTTCCACTGTGTACGTGGACCACTTCTTCTTTGTGCATTCCTCGGTTGATGGACATTTTCATTGCTTCCAAGTGTTGGCTATGGTAAATATTGTTGGAGTGCAGGATTGCCAGCCTGTGACTTTTGGATTCTCATTTTCTCAGGTGATAGGCCCAGCAGTGGGTGTGATTGATTGACTGGTAGCACCGTGTTTCCCTTTTCAAAGCACCTTCTTTGTGTTTTCATTAGTGGCTCTTACCACGTCCCCCTTAGAATCGAGGGTACGCATTTCTCCACAATCGCTTCAGCATTTATTGTTTACAGCATTGATGCTAATGGCCCTTCTGGCTGCTGTGAGCTGATAGGTTTTTGTAATTTGGGTTTGCATGTCTTTGAACATTCGTAAAACTCATCATTTTTCTCCGCCGTTTTCTTTTCCGTTAAAAAAAGGAAACAATTGGCAGTACAATATAACTCTTGAAATTGTCTTCTTTGAAGGTTGCCCTCTTTTGAATTATTTGGTCGATTTTCCACCCCAGCGTTTTTTTCGAGAGCAGGTGTCATTTCCCGAACTGCAAGTTTGGTGAATATTTAGTGACCTTTAGCAATGGGTTTAAAGCTGCTGTTGTGGGAAGCGGCCTCTAGGAGGCAGCATTTCCCCATTCCCAAATCTGGGGAGTAGGGCAGCAGAGCCTTTCTGGAAGTCGTGTTCCTAGGTTGTAAATTACATTGGAATGTGCGTGGCGAAACCCCCACAAGTTTATGTGTCATTATTTCTTCTTGGTTTTTAAAAGTGTTTTAATTGGGGTAAAGCTTAGAATATTGTTTGTCCTAGGTGTACACAATCTGGTTCATTTGTACATTATATATGTCTATTCAAGTACAGATCCTCTTCCCATGTAAAATGTTACAGAGGGTTCCGCAGACTTCCCTTGCTATATGGTTGGTCTTTTTGAGATATGTATATCATATGTGTTTGTATACATATAGTAACACTAATCTTAATTTATCCATTCCCCCCACCGGTCGTTTTAGATGAGCATAGTTTGTTTTCTAAATCTGTGAGTGTCTTTCTCTGTGGAAATATGTTCATTTGTGTCAGTTATTAGATAACGCCTATAAGTGCTATCATAGAACACAGGTCTTTTGCTTTCCAACTTACCTCATCTTTCGTGATTATCTCCAGACTCATTTGTGGTGCCTCAAAGAGCAATGGTTCATTGTCTTCCATGGCTCATATTCCATTGTGTACATGGACCACTTCTTCTTTATCCATTTACCTGTTGTTGGACATTTTGATTGCTTCACTGTCTTGGCTATTGTGAATAAGGCTGCACTGCAGCTTTTGCGGCCTGTGTCTTCTCGATTCTTGTCTTCTCAGGTGAGAGGTCCAATGGTGCGCCTGCTGGATTGAATAGTACCTCCATTTTTACTTTTAAACACAGCTCCTTTCTGTTCTCATTATTGGCTGTTACCCCTTTACGTCTCACCAGCAGGCAGAGGGTACACAGTTCTCTAAAACCCCTTCAGCATTTATTGTTTGTAGACTTTTTGCTGATGGTCAGTCGACTGGTGTAAGTTGAAACTTTTTGTAGATTAGATTGCATGCGTCTAACACTCCCTGAGGTTGAGCTTTTATCCATTTTCCTTTTTTTTAAAAAGAGTGTGAGTAAAACTTAACTCTTCCTAATCTCTTCTTGAAACATTTGCCTGTTTTGAATTTTTTGCCCATTCCCTACTTCAGCACAAATATTTAGGGCAAGTGTCCTTTACAGCCCTGAGTCCTTGTGAATGTTAAGTGACCATTGGCTGTGACTTTAAAGCTGCTCTTGCAGGATACGGCCACAAGGTGGCAGCATTTCTCCTTTACCAAATTTGGTTACTAGGGAAACAGAGCCTTAATGGAAGTGGTGTTCTAGGTTGTATATTAGAATGGAATGTGCCAGGAAAAAGCCCTTTAACTTTATGTCTCATTACTTCTTGTTCATATTTGTAATTTACTTTTTATTTTTTATCCCAGCAAATTTGATTACAATGGTTTGTTTGTTCTACAACGGTGTGCAAGATGTGGTTCTTTCACACATATACGTGTATCTATTCTTCCTCGCATCCTTTGCCAATGTAGGTTATGACACAATGTTGAGCAGTCTTCTCCTGGTCTTCCGTACGTCTTTGGTGGTTATATATTTCACATGGTTTGTATATCTCTGTTAACCCCAATATGGTAATGTATCCAATCCTCATCCCTTTCTATTTGGTGAACCATAAGTTTTTTAATGAATCTGTGATTGCCTTTCTCTGTGGAAATATCTTCATTGGTATCAATTTTTAAGTAACTCCTGAAAGTGATATGATAGGATATGTGCCTTTTGCTTTCTCACTTACTACACTTGGCGTGATTACGTCTAGACTCATCTATGGTGCTGCAAATGGCATTGTTTCATTTTTTTCACTAGGGAATATTCCATCTGTAAATGGAGGAGTTCTTCTTTGCCCACCCATCTGTTGGTGGTCTTTTTGGTTACTTCCATATCTTGGCTATTGTAATACTGGGCAATGCAGATTTGCCTGCCTGTGTCTTTCCAATTCTCTCTTCTTAGATTATAGGTGGAGGAGTGGGCCTGCTGGATCATATGGTAGCTCAATGTTGACCTTTTTAAGGCACCTCCATTCTGTTCTCATTCGTGGCCCTTTCCAACTTCCGTCCCCCTTGAAGTTGAGGGTATGCATTTCTCCACAACACCTTCAGCATTTATTGTTTGTAGTTTTCTTGCTCATGGTTATTCTGACAAGTGTGAGCTGATACCTCTTTGTGGTTGAATTCGCATGTGCCTCATAATCCGTTGAAATTGAGCTTTAAGGCATGTCCTTTTTATTTTTCAAGCAGTGATTACCCCTTAGTTCTTCAAAGTGTTCTCTTAAAGTACGTGTCACCTTTTGAAATGTTTTGGCCGTTACCTCCCTGAAGACATTTTGAGGGCAGGTTTCATTTACAGTTCTGCAGTACTTGTTCCTATGAAATGACCATTAGCACAGGCTTTAAAACTGCTTTTGCAGGTAACTGCCAGAGGGCGGCAGCCTTTCTATGTTCCCCACCCTGGTAACTAGGGAAAAGCCCTTGCGGCCTGTGGTGTTTCTCGGTTATAAATTAGAGTGGAGTGTGCCCGGACAAACCCACACAAGCTGATGTCTCCTTACTTTCGTTGGATTTTTAAATTTAATTTTTATTTTTTATTGGAGTAATTTTCCACTGTGTACGTGGACCACTTCTTCTTTGTGCATTCCTCGGTTGATGGACATTTTCATTGCTTCCAAGTGTTGGCTATGGTAAATATTGTTGGAGTGCAGGATTGCCAGCCTGTGACTTTTGGATTCTCATTTTCTCAGGTGATAGGCCCAGCAGTGGGTGTGATTGATTGACTGGTAGCACCGTGTTTCCCTTTTCAAAGCACCTTCTTTGTGTTTTCATTAGTGGCTCTTACCACGTCCCCCTTAGAATCGAGGGTACGCATTTCTCCACAATCGCTTCAGCATTTATTGTTTACAGCATTGATGCTAATGGCCCTTCTGGCTGCTGTGAGCTGATAGGTTTTTGTAATTTGGGTTTGCATGTCTTTGAACATTCGTAAAACTCATCATTTTTCTCCGCCGTTTTCTTTTCCGTTAAAAAAAGGAAACAATTGGCAGTACAATATAACTCTTGAAATTGTCTTCTTTGAAGGTTGCCCTCTTTTGAATTATTTGGTCGATTTTCCACCCCAGCGTTTTTTTCGAGAGCAGGTGTCATTTCCCGAACTGCAAGTTTGGTGAATATTTAGTGACCTTTAGCAATGGGTTTAAAGCTGCTGTTGTGGGAAGCGGCCTCTAGGAGGCAGCATTTCCCCATTCCCAAATCTGGGGAGTAGGGCAGCAGAGCCTTTCTGGAAGTCGTGTTCCTAGGTTGTAAATTACATTGGAATGTGCGTGGCGAAACCCCCACAAGTTTATGTGTCATTATTTCTTCTTGGTTTTTAAAAGTGTTTTAATTGGGGTAAAGCTTAGAATATTGTTTGTCCTAGGTGTACACAATCTGGTTCATTTGTACATTATATATGTCTATTCAAGTACAGATCCTCTTCCCATGTAAAATGTTACAGAGGGTTCCGCAGACTTCCCTTGCTATATGGTTGGTCTTTTTGAGATATGTATATCATATGTGTTTGTATACATATAGTAACACTAATCTTAATTTATCCATTCCCCCCACCGGTCGTTTTAGATGAGCATAGTTTGTTTTCTAAATCTGTGAGTGTCTTTCTCTGTGGAAATATGTTCATTTGTGTCAGTTATTAGATAACGCCTATAAGTGCTATCATAGAACACAGGTCTTTTGCTTTCCAACTTACCTCATCTTTCGTGATTATCTCCAGACTCATTTGTGGTGCCTCAAAGAGCAATGGTTCATTGTCTTCCATGGCTCATATTCCATTGTGTACATGGACCACTTCTTCTTTATCCATTTACCTGTTGTT
Organism: Balaenoptera borealis; assembly: GCF_965194805.1. Classification (NCBI taxonomy): domain Eukaryota; kingdom Metazoa; phylum Chordata; class Mammalia; order Artiodactyla; family Balaenopteridae; genus Balaenoptera; species Balaenoptera borealis. The sequence continues at coordinate 90,924,314 of NC_138873.1, forward strand.
GGACATTTTGATTGCTTCACTGTCTTGGCTATTGTGAATAAGGCTGCACTGCAGCTTTTGCGGCCTGTGTCTTCTCGATTCTTGTCTTCTCAGGTGAGAGGTCCAATGGTGCGCCTGCTGGATTGAATAGTACCTCCATTTTTACTTTTAAACACAGCTCCTTTCTGTTCTCATTATTGGCTGTTACCCCTTTACGTCTCACCAGCAGGCAGAGGGTACACAGTTCTCTAAAACCCCTTCAGCATTTATTGTTTGTAGACTTTTTGCTGATGGTCAGTCGACTGGTGTAAGTTGAAACTTTTTGTAGATTAGATTGCATGCGTCTAACACTCCCTGAGGTTGAGCTTTTATCCATTTTCCTTTTTTTTAAAAAGAGTGTGAGTAAAACTTAACTCTTCCTAATCTCTTCTTGAAACATTTGCCTGTTTTGAATTTTTTGCCCATTCCCTACTTCAGCACAAATATTTAGGGCAAGTGTCCTTTACAGCCCTGAGTCCTTGTGAATGTTAAGTGACCATTGGCTGTGACTTTAAAGCTGCTCTTGCAGGATACGGCCACAAGGTGGCAGCATTTCTCCTTTACCAAATTTGGTTACTAGGGAAACAGAGCCTTAATGGAAGTGGTGTTCTAGGTTGTATATTAGAATGGAATGTGCCAGGAAAAAGCCCTTTAACTTTATGTCTCATTACTTCTTGTTCATATTTGTAATTTACTTTTTATTTTTTATCCCAGCAAATTTGATTACAATGGTTTGTTTGTTCTACAACGGTGTGCAAGATGTGGTTCTTTCACACATATACGTGTATCTATTCTTCCTCGCATCCTTTGCCAATGTAGGTTATGACACAATGTTGAGCAGTCTTCTCCTGGTCTTCCGTACGTCTTTGGTGGTTATATATTTCACATGGTTTGTATATCTCTGTTAACCCCAATATGGTAATGTATCCAATCCTCATCCCTTTCTATTTGGTGAACCATAAGTTTTTTAATGAATCTGTGATTGCCTTTCTCTGTGGAAATATCTTCATTGGTATCAATTTTTAAGTAACTCCTGAAAGTGATATGATAGGATATGTGCCTTTTGCTTTCTCACTTACTACACGTGGCGTGATTACGTCTAGACTCATCTATGGTGCTGCAAATGGCATTGTTTCATTTTTTTCACTAGCGAATATTCCATCTGTACATGGAGGAGTTCTTCTTTGCCCACCCATCTGTTGGTGGTCTTTTTGGTTACTTCCATATCTTGGCTATTGTAATACTGGGCAATGCAGATTTGCCTGCCTGTGTCTTTCCAATTCTCTCTTCTTAGATTATAGGTGGAGGAGTGGGCCTGCTGGATCATATGGTAGCTCAATGTTGACCTTTTTAAGGCACCTCCATTCTGTTCTCATTCGTGGCCCTTTCCAACTTACGTCCCCCTTGAAGTTGAGGGTATGCATTTCTCCACAACACCTTCAGCATTTATTGTTTGTAGTTTTCTTGCTCATGGTTATTCTGACAAGTGTGAGCTGATACCTCTTTGTGGTTGAATTCGCATGTGCCTCATAATCCGTTGAAATTGAGCTTTAAGGCATGTCCTTTTTATTTTTCAAGCAGTGATTACCCCTTAGTTCTTCAAAGTGTTCTCTTAAAGTACGTGTCACCTTTTGAAATGTTTTGGCCGTTACCTCCCTGAAGACATTTTGAGGGCAGGTTTCATTTACAGTTCTGCAGTACTTGTTCCTATGAAATGACCATTAGCACAGGCTTTAAAACTGCTTTTGCAGTTAACTGCCAGAGGGCGGCAGCCTTTCTATGTTCCCCACCCTGGTAACTAGGGAAAAGCCCTTGCGGCCTGTGGTGTTTCTCGGTTATAAATTAGAGTGGAGTGTGCCCGGACAAACCCACACAAGCTGATGTCTCCTTACTTTTGTTGGATTTTTAAATTTAATTTTTATTTTTTATTGGAGTAATTTTCCACTGTGTACGTGGACCACTTCTTCTTTGTGCATTCCTCGGTTGATGGACATTTTCATTGCTTCCAAGTGTTGGCTATGGTAAATATTGTTGGAGTGCAGGATTGCCAGCCTGTGACTTTTTGATTCTCATTTTCTCAGGTGATAGGCCCAGCAGTGGGTGTGATTGATTGACTGGTAGCACCGTGTTTCCCTTTTCAAAGCACCCTCTTTGTGTTTTCATTAGTGGCTCTTACCACGTCCCCCTTAGAGTCGAGGGTACGCATTTCTCCACAATCGCTTCAGCATTTATTGTTTACAGCATTGATGCTAATGGCCCTTCTGGCTGCTGTGAGCTGATAGGTTTTTGTAATTTGGGTTTGCATGTCTTTGAACATTCGTAAAACTCATCATTTTTCTCCGCCGTTTTCTTTTCCGTTAAAAAAAGGAAACAATTGGCAGTACAATATAACTCTTGAAATTGTCTTCTTTGAAGGTTGCCCTCTTTTGAATTATTTCGTCGATTTTCCACCCCAGCGTTTTTTTCGAGAGCAGGTGTCATTTCCCGAACTGCAAGTTTGGTGAATATTTAGTGACCTTTAGCAATGGGTTTAAAGCTGCTGTTGTGGGAAGCGGCCTCTAGGAGGCAGCATTTCCCCATTCCCAAATCTGGGGAGTAGGGCAGCAGAGCCTTTCTGGAAGTCGTGTTCCTAGGTTGTAAATTACATTGGAATGTGCGTGGCGAAACCCCCACAAGTTTATGTGTCATTATTTCTTCTTGGTTTTTAAAAGTGTTTTAATTGGGGTAAAGCTTAGAATATTGTTTGTCCTAGGTGTACACAATCTGGTTCATTTGTACATTATATATGTCTATTCAAGTACAGATCCTCTTCCCATGTAAAATGTTACAGAGGGTTCCGCAGACTTCCCTTGCTATATGGTTGGTCTTTTTGAGATATGTATATCATATGTGTTTGTATACATATAGTAACACTAATCTTAATTTATCCATTCCCCCCACCGGTCGTTTTAGATGAGCATAGTTTGTTTTCTAAATCTGTGAGTGTCTTTCTCTGTGGAAATATGTTCATTTGTGTCAGTTATTAGATAACGCCTATAAGTGCTATCATAGAACACAGGTCTTTTGCTTTCCAACTTACCTCATCTTTCGTGATTATCTCCAGACTCATTTGTGGTGCCTCAAAGAGCAATGGTTCATTGTCTTCCATGGCTCATATTCCATTGTGTACATGGACCACTTCTTCTTTATCCATTTACCTGTTGTTGGACATTTTGATTGCTTCACTGTCTTGGCTATTGTGAATAAGGCTGCACTGCAGCTTTTGCGGCCTGTGTCTTCTCGATTCTTGTCTTCTCAGGTGAGAGGTCCAATGGTGCGCCTGCTGGATTGAATAGTACCTCCATTTTTACTTTTAAACACAGCTCCTTTCTGTTCTCATTATTGGCTGTTACCCCTTTACGTCTCACCAGCAGGCAGAGGGTACACAGTTCTCTAAAACCCCTTCAGCATTTATTGTTTGTAGACTTTTTGCTGATGGTCAGTCGACTGGTGTAAGTTGAAACTTTTTGTAGATTAGATTGCATGCGTCTAACACTCCCTGAGGTTGAGCTTTTATCCATTTTCCTTTTTTTTAAAAAGAGTGTGAGTAAAACTTAACTCTTCCTAATCTCTTCTTGAAACATTTGCCTGTTTTGAATTTTTTGCCCATTCCCTACTTCAGCACAAATATTTAGGGCAAGTGTCCTTTACAGCCCTGAGTCCTTGTGAATGTTAAGTGACCATTGGCTGTGACTTTAAAGCTGCTCTTGCAGGATACGGCCACAAGGTGGCAGCATTTCTCCTTTACCAAATTTGGTTACTAGGGAAACAGAGCCTTAATGGAAGTGGTGTTCTAGGTTGTATATTAGAATGGAATGTGCCAGGAAAAAGCCCTTTAACTTTATGTCTCATTACTTCTTGTTCATATTTGTAATTTACTTTTTATTTTTTATCCCAGCAAATTTGATTACAATGGTTTGTTTGTTCTACAACGGTGTGCAAGATGTGGTTCTTTCACACATATACGTGTATCTATTCTTCCTCGCATCCTTTGCCAATGTAGGTTATGACACAATGTTGAGCAGTCTTCTCCTGGTCTTCCGTACGTCTTTGGTGGTTATATATTTCACATGGTTTGTATATCTCTGTTAACCCCAATATGGTAATGTATCCAATCCTCATCCCTTTCTATTTGGTGAACCATAAGTTTTTTAATGAATCTGTGATTGCCTTTCTCTGTGGAAATATCTTCATTGGTATCAATTTTTAAGTAACTCCTGAAAGTGATATGATAGGATATGTGCCTTTTGCTTTCTCACTTACTACACGTGGCGTGATTACGTCTAGACTCATCTATGGTGCTGCAAATGGCATTGTTTCATTTTTTTCACTAGCGAATATTCCATCTGTACATGGAGGAGTTCTTCTTTGCCCACCCATCTGTTGGTGGTCTTTTTGGTTACTTCCATATCTTGGCTATTGTAATACTGGGCAATGCAGATTTGCCTGCCTGTGTCTTTCCAATTCTCTCTTCTTAGATTATAGGTGGAGGAGTGGGCCTGCTGGATCATATGGTAGCTCAATGTTGACCTTTTTAAGGCACCTCCATTCTGTTCTCATTCGTGGCCCTTTCCAACTTCCGTCCCCCTTGAAGTTGAGGGTATGCATTTCTCCACAACACCTTCAGCATTTATTGTTTGTAGTTTTCTTGCTCATGGTTATTCTGACAAGTGTGAGCTGATACCTCTTTGTGGTTGAATTCGCATGTGCCTCATAATCCGTTGAAATTGAGCTTTAAGGCATGTCCTTTTTATTTTTCAAGCAGTGATTACCCCTTAGTTCTTCAAAGTGTTCTCTTAAAGTACGTGTCACCTTTTGAAATGTTTTGGCCGTTACCTCCCTGAAGACATTTTGAGGGCAGGTTTCATTTACAGTTCTGCAGTACTTGTTCCTATGAAATGACCATTAGCACAGGCTTTAAAACTGCTTTTGCAGGTAACTGCCAGAGGGCGGCAGCCTTTCTATGTTCCCCACCCTGGTAACTAGGGAAAAGCCCTTGCGGCCTGTGGTGTTTCTCGGTTATAAATTAGAGTGGAGTGTGCCCGGACAAACCCACACAAGCTGATGTCTCCTTACTTTTGTTGGATTTTTAAATTTAATTTTTATTTTTTATTGGAGTAATTTTCCACTGTGTACGTGGACCACTTCTTCTTTGTGCATTCCTCGGTTGATGGACATTTTCATTGCTTCCAAGTGTTGGCTATGGTAAATATTGTTGGAGTGCAGGATTGCCAGCCTGTGACTTTTTGATTCTCATTTTCTCAGGTGATAGGCCCAGCAGTGGGTGTGATTGATTGACTGGTAGCACCGTGTTTCCCTTTTCAAAGCACCCTCTTTGTGTTTTCATTAGTGGCTCTTACCACGTCCCCCTTAGAGTCGAGGGTACGCATTTCTCCACAATCGCTTCAGCATTTATTGTTTACAGCATTTATGCTAATGGCCCTTCTGGCTGCTGTGAGCTGATAGGTTTTTGTAATTTGGGTTTGCATGTCTTTGAACATTCGTAAAACTCATCATTTTTCTCCGCCGTTTTCTTTTCCGTTAAAAAAAGGAAACAATTGGCAGTACAATATAACTCTTGAAATTGTCTTCTTTGAAGGTTGCCCTCTTTTGAATTATTTCGTCGATTTTCCACCCCAGCGTTTTTTTCGAGAGCAGGTGTCATTTCCCGAACTGCAAGTTTGGTGAATATTTAGTGACCTTTAGCAATGGGTTTAAAGCTGCTGTTGTGGGAAGCGGCCTCTAGGAGGCAGCATTTCCCCATTCCCAAATCTGGGGAGTAGGGCAGCAGAGCCTTTCTGGAAGTCGTGTTCCTAGGTTGTAAATTACATTGGAATGTGCGTGGCGAAACCCCCACAAGTTTATGTGTCATTATTTCTTCTTGGTTTTTAAAAGTGTTTTAATTGGGGTAAAGCTTAGAATATTGTTTGTCCTAGGTGTACACAATCTGGTTCATTTGTACATTATATATGTCTATTCAAGTACAGATCCTCTTCCCATGTAAAATGTTACAGAGGGTTCCGCAGACTTCCCTTGCTATATGGTTGGTCTTTTTGAGATATGTATATCATATGTGTTTGTATACATATAGTAACACTAATCTTAATTTATCCATTCCCCCCACCGGTCGTTTTAGATGAGCATAGTTTGTTTTCTAAATCTGTGAGTGTCTTTCTCTGTGGAAATATGTTCATTTGTGTCAGTTATTAGATAACGCCTATAAGTGCTATCATAGAACACAGGTCTTTTGCTTTCCAACTTACCTCATCTTTCGTGATTATCTCCAGACTCATTTGTGGTGCCTCAAAGAGCAATGGTTCATTGTCTTCCATGGCTCATATTCCATTGTGTACATGGACCACTTCTTCTTTATCCATTTACCTGTTGTTGGACATTTTGATTGCTTCACTGTCTTGGCTATTGTGAATAAGGCTGCACTGCAGCTTTTGCGGCCTGTGTCTTCTCGATTCTTGTCTTCTCAGGTGAGAGGTCCAATGGTGCGCCTGCTGGATTGAATAGTACCTCCATTTTTACTTTTAAACACAGCTCCTTTCTGTTCTCATTATTGGCTGTTACCCCTTTACGTCTCACCAGCAGGCAGAGGGTACACAGTTCTCTAAAACCCCTTCAGCATTTATTGTTTGTAGACTTTTTGCTGATGGTCAGTCGACTGGTGTAAGTTGAAACTTTTTGTAGATTAGATTGCATGCGTCTAACACTCCCTGAGGTTGAGCTTTTATCCATTTTCCTTTTTTTTAAAAAGAGTGTGAGTAAAACTTAACTCTTCCTAATCTCTTCTTGAAACATTTGCCTGTTTTGAATTTTTTGCCCATTCCCTACTTCAGCACAAATATTTAGGGCAAGTGTCCTTTACAGCCCTGAGTCCTTGTGAATGTTAAGTGACCATTGGCTGTGACTTTAAAGCTGCTCTTGCAGGATACGGCCACAAGGTGGCAGCATTTCTCCTTTACCAAATTTGGTTACTAGGGAAACAGAGCCTTAATGGAAGTGGTGTTCTAGGTTGTATATTAGAATGGAATGTGCCAGGAAAAAGCCCTTTAACTTTATGTCTCATTACTTCTTGTTCATATTTGTAATTTACTTTTTATTTTTTATCCCAGCAAATTTGATTACAATGGTTTGTTTGTTCTAGGTGTGCAAGATGTGGTTCTTTCACACATATACGTGTATCTATTCTTCCTCGCATCCTTTGCCAATGTAGGTTATGACACAATGTTGAGCAGTCTTCTCCTGGTCTTCCGTACGTCTTTGGTGGTTATATATTTCACATGGTTTGTATATCTCTGTTAACCCCAATATGGTAATGTATCCAATCCTCATCCCTTTCTATTTGGTGAACCATAAGTTTTTTAATGAATCTGTGATTGCCTTTCTCTGTGGAAATATCTTCATTGGTATCAATTTTTAAGTAACTCCTGAAAGTGATATGATAGGATATGTGCCTTTTGCTTTCTCACTTACTACACGTGGCGTGATTACGTCTAGACTCATCTATGGTGCTGCAAATGGCATTGTTTCATTTTTTTCACTAGCGAATATTCCATCTGTACATGGAGGAGTTCTTCTTTGCCCACCCATCTGTTGGTGGTCTTTTTGGTTACTTCCATATCTTGGCTATTGTAATACTGGGCAATGCAGATTTGCCTGCCTGTGTCTTTCCAATTCTCTCTTCTTAGATTATAGGTGGAGGAGTGGGCCTGCTGGATCATATGGTAGCTCAATGTTGACCTTTTTAAGGCACCTCCATTCTGTTCTCATTCGTGGCCCTTTCCAACTTCCGTCCCCCTTGAAGTTGAGGGTATGCATTTCTCCACAACACCTTCAGCATTTATTGTTTGTAGTTTTCTTGCTCATGGTTATTCTGACAAGTGTGAGCTGATACCTCTTTGTGGTTGAATTCGCATGTGCCTCATAATCCGTTGAAATTGAGCTTTAAGGCATGTCCTTTTTATTTTTCAAGCAGTGATTACCCCTTAGTTCTTCAAAGTGTTCTCTTAAAGTACGTGTCACCTTTTGAAATGTTTTGGCCGTTACCTCCCTGAAGACATTTTGAGGGCAGGTTTCATTTACAGTTCTGCAGTACTTGTTCCTATGAAATGACCATTAGCACAGGCTTTAAAACTGCTTTTGCAGGTAACTGCCAGAGGGCGGCAGCCTTTCTATGTTCCCCACCCTGGTAACTAGGGAAAAGCCCTTGCGGCCTGTGGTGTTTCTCGGTTATAAATTAGAGTGGAGTGTGCCCGGACAAACCCACACAAGCTGATGTCTCCTTACTTTCGTTGGATTTTTAAATTTAATTTTTATTTTTTATTGGAGTAATTTTCCACTGTGTACGTGGACCACTTCTTCTTTGTGCATTCCTCGGTTGATGGACATTTTCATTGCTTCCAAGTGTTGGCTATGGTAAATATTGTTGGAGTGCAGGATTGCCAGCCTGTGACTTTTGGATTCTCATTTTCTCAGGTGATAGGCCCAGCAGTGGGTGTGATTGATTGACTGGTAGCACCGTGTTTCCCTTTTCAAAGCACCCTCTTTGTGTTTTCATTAGTGGCTCTTACCACGTCCCCCTTAGAGTCGAGGGTACGCATTTCTCCACAATCGCTTCAGCATTTATTGTTTACAGCATTTATGCTAATGGCCCTTCTGGCTGCTGTGAGCTGATAGGTTTTTGTAATTTGGGTTTGCATGTCTTTGAACATTCGTAAAACTCATCATTTTTCTCCGCCGTTTTCTTTTCCGTTAAAAAAAGGAAACAATTGGCAGTACAATATAACTCTTGAAATTGTCTTCTTTGAAGGTTGCCCTCTTTTGAATTATTTGGTCGATTTTCCACCCCAGCGTTTTTTTCGAGAGCAGGTGTCATTTCCCGAACTGCAAGTTTGGTGAATATTTAGTGACCTTTAGCAATGGGTTTAAAGCTGCTGTTGTGGGAAGCGGCCTCTAGGAGGCAGCATTTCCCCATTCCCAAATCTGGGGAGTAGGGCAGCAGAGCCTTTCTGGAAGTCGTGTTCCTAGGTTGTAAATTACATTGGAATGTGCGTGGCGAAACCCCCACAAGTTTATGTGTCATTATTTCTTCTTGGTTTTTAAAAGTGTTTTAATTGGGGTAAAGCTTAGAATATTGTTTGTCCTAGGTGTACACAATCTGGTTCATTTGTACATTATATATGTCTATTCAGGTACAGATCCTCTTCCCATGTAAAATGTTACAGAGGGTTCCGCAGACTTCCCTTGCTATATGGTTGGTCTTTTTGAGATATGTATATCATATGTGTTTGTATACATATAGTAACACTAATCTTAATTTATCCATTCCCCCCACCGGTCGTTTTAGATGAGCATAGTTTGTTTTCTAAATCTGTGAGTGTCTTTCTCTGTGGAAATATGTTCATTTGTGTCAGTTATTAGATAACGCCTATAAGTGCTATCATAGAACACAGGTCTTTTGCTTTCCAACTTACCTCATCTTTCGTGATTATCTCCAGACTCATTTGTGGTGCCTCAAAGAGCAATGGTTCATTGTCTTCCATGGCTCATATTCCATTGTGTACATGGACCACTTCTTCTTTATCCATTTACCTGTTGTTGGACATTTTGATTGCTTCACTGTCTTGGCTATTGTGAATAAGGCTGCACTGCAGCTTTTGCGGCCTGTGTCTTCTCGATTCTTGTCTTCTCAGGTGAGAGGTCCAATGGTGCGCCTGCTGGATTGAATAGTACCTCCATTTTTACTTTTAAACACAGCTCCTTTCTGTTCTCATTATTGGCTGTTACCCCTTTACGTCTCACCAGCAGGCAGAGGGTACACAGTTCTCTAAAACCCCTTCAGCATTTATTGTTTGTAGACTTTTTGCTGATGGTCAGTCGACTGGTGTAAGTTGAAACTTTTTGTAGATTAGATTGCATGCGTCTAACACTCCCTGAGGTTGAGCTTTTATCCATTTTCCTTTTTTTTAAAAAGAGTGTGAGTAAAACTTAACTCTTCCTAATCTCTTCTTGAAACATTTGCCTGTTTTGAATTTTTTGCCCATTCCCTACTTCAGCACAAATATTTAGGGCAAGTGTCCTTTACAGCCCTGAGTCCTTGTGAATGTTAAGTGACCATTGGCTGTGACTTTAAAGCTGCTCTTGCAGGATACGGCCACAAGGTGGCAGCATTTCTCCTTTACCAAATTTGGTTACTAGGGAAACAGAGCCTTAATGGAAGTGGTGTTCTAGGTTGTATATTAGAATGGAATGTGCCAGGAAAAAGCCCTTTAACTTTATGTCTCATTACTTCTTGTTCATATTTGTAATTTACTTTTTATTTTTTATCCCAGCAAATTTGATTACAATGGTTTGTTTGTTCTAGGTGTGCAAGATGTGGTTCTTTCACACATATACGTGTATCTATTCTTCCTCGCATCCTTTGCCAATGTAGGTTATGACACAATGTTGAGCAGTCTTCTCCTGGTCTTCCGTACGTCTTTGGTGGTTATATATTTCACATGGTTTGTATATCTCTGTTAACCCCAATATGGTAATGTATCCAATCCTCATCCCTTTCTATTTGGTGAACCATAAGTTTTTTAATGAATCTGTGATTGCCTTTCTCTGTGGAAATATCTTCATTGGTATCAATTTTTAAGTAACTCCTGAAAGTGATATGATAGGATATGTGCCTTTTGCTTTCTCACTTACTACACGTGGCGTGATTACGTCTAGACTCATCTATGGTGCTGCAAATGGCATTGTTTCATTTTTTTCACTAGCGAATATTCCATCTGTACATGGAGGAGTTCTTCTTTGCCCACCCATCTGTTGGTGGTCTTTTTGGTTACTTCCATATCTTGGCTATTGTAATACTGGGCAATGCAGATTTGCCTGCCTGTGTCTTTCCAATTCTCTCTTCTTAGATTATAGGTGGAGGAGTGGGCCTGCTGGATCATATGGTAGCTCAATGTTGACCTTTTTAAGGCACCTCCATTCTGTTCTCATTCGTGGCCCTTTCCAACTTCCGTCCCCCTTGAAGTTGAGGGTATGCATTTCTCCACAACACCTTCAGCATTTATTGTTTGTAGTTTTCTTGCTCATGGTTATTCTGACAAGTGTGAGCTGATACCTCTTTGTGGTTGAATTCGCATGTGCCTCATAATCCGTTGAAATTGAGCTTTAAGGCATGTCCTTTTTATTTTTCAAGCAGTGATTACCCCTTAGTTCTTCAAAGTGTTCTCTTAAAGTACGTGTCACCTTTTGAAATGTTTTGGCCGTTACCTCCCTGAAGACATTTTGAGGGCAGGTTTCATTTACAGTTCTGCAGTACTTGTTCCTATGAAATGACCATTAGCACAGGCTTTAAAACTGCTTTTGCAGGTAACTGCCAGAGGGCGGCAGCCTTTCTATGTTCCCCACCCTGGTAACTAGGGAAAAGCCCTTGCGGCCTGTGGTGTTTCTCGGTTATAAATTAGAGTGGAGTGTGCCCGGACAAACCCACACAAGCTGATGTCTCCTTACTTTCGTTGGATTTTTAAATTTAATTTTTATTTTTTATTGGAGTAATTTTCCACTGTGTACGTGGACCACTTCTTCTTTGTGCATTCCTCGGTTGATGGACATTTTCATTGCTTCCAAGTGTTGGCTATGGTAAATATTGTTGGAGTGCAGGATTGCCAGCCTGTGACTTTTGGATTCTCATTTTCTCAGGTGATAGGCCCAGCAGTGGGTGTGATTGATTGACTGGTAGCACCGTGTTTCCCTTTTCAAAGCACCTTCTTTGTGTTTTCATTAGTGGCTCTTACCACGTCCCCCTTAGAATCGAGGGTACGCATTTCTCCACAATCGCTTCAGCATTTATTGTTTACAGCATTGATGCTAATGGCCCTTCTGGCTGCTGTGAGCTGATAGGTTTTTGTAATTTGGGTTTGCATGTCTTTGAACATTCATAAAACTCATCATTTTTCTCCGCCGTTTTCTTTTCCGTTAAAAAAAGGAAACAATTGGCAGTACAATATAACTCTTGAAATTGTCTTCTTTGAAGGTTGCCCTCTTTTGAATTATTTCGTCGATTTTCCACCCCAGCGTTTTTTTCGAGAGCAGGTGTCATTTCCCGAACTGCAAGTTTGGTGAATATTTAGTGACCTTTAGCAATGGGTTTAAAGCTGCTGTTGTGGGAAGCGGCCTCTAGGAGGCAGCATTTCCCCATTCCCAAATCTGGGGAGTAGGGCAGCAGAGCCTTTCTGGAAGTCGTGTTCCTAGGTTGTAAATTACATTGGAATGTGCATGGCGAAACCCCCACAAGTTTATGTGTCATTATTTCTTCTTGGTTTTTAAAAGTGTTTTAATTGGGGTAAAGCTTAGAATATTGTTTGTCCTAGGTGTACACAATCTGGTTCATTTGTACATTATATATGTCTATTCAAGTACAGATCCTCTTCCCATGTAAAATGTTACAGAGGGTTCCGCAGACTTCCCTTGCTATATGGTTGGTCTTTTTGAGATATGTATATCATATGTGTTTGTATACATATAGTAACACTAATCTTAATTTATCCATTCCCCCCACCGGTCGTTTTAGATGAGCATAGTTTGTTTTCTAAATCTGTGAGTGTCTTTCTCTGTGGAAATATGTTCATTTGTGTCAGTTATTAGATAACGCCTATAAGTGCTATCATAGAACACAGGTCTTTTGCTTTCCAACTTACCTCATCTTTCGTGATTATCTCCAGACTCATTTGTGGTGCCTCAAAGAGCAATGGTTCATTGTCTTCCATGGCTCATATTCCATTGTGTACATGGACCACTTCTTCTTTATCCATTTACCTGTTGTTGGACATTTTGATTGCTTCACTGTCTTGGCTATTGTGAATAAGGCTGCACTGCAGCTTTTGCGGCCTGTGTCTTCTCGATTCTTGTCTTCTCAGGTGAGAGGTCCAATGGTGCGCCTGCTGGATTGAATAGTACCTCCATTTTTACTTTTAAACGCAGCTCCTTTCTGTTCTCATTATTGGCTGTTACCCCTTTACGTCTCACCAGCAGGCAGAGGGTACACAGTTCTCTAAAACCCCTTCAGCATTTATTGTTTGTAGACTTTTTGCTGATGGTCAGTCGACTGGTGTAAGTTGAAACTTTTTGTAGATTAGATTGCATGCGTCTAACACTCCCTGAGGTTGAGCTTTTATCCATTTTCCTTTTTTTTAAAAAGAGTGTGAGTAAAACTTAACTCTTCCTAATCTCTTCTTGAAACATTTGCCTGTTTTGAATTTTTTGCCCATTCCCTACTTCAGCACAAATATTTAGGGCAAGTGTCCTTTACAGCCCTGAGTCCTTGTGAATGTTAAGTGACCATTGGCTGTGACTTTAAAGCTGCTCTTGCAGGATACGGCCACAAGGTGGCAGCATTTCTCCTTTACCAAATTTGGTTACTAGGGAAACAGAGCCTTAATGGAAGTGGTGTTCTAGGTTGTATATTAGAATGGAATGTGCCAGGAAAAAGCCCTTTAACTTTATGTCTCATTACTTCTTGTTCATATTTGTAATTTACTTTTTATTTTTTATCCCAGCAAATTTGATTACAATGGTTTGTTTGTTCTAGGTGTGCAAGATGTGGTTCTTTCACACATATACGTGTATCTATTCTTCCTCGCATCCTTTGCCAATGTAGGTTATGACACAATGTTGAGCAGTCTTCTCCTGGTCTTCCGTACGTCTTTGGTGGTTATATATTTCACATGGTTTGTATATCTCTGTTAACCCCAATATGGTAATGTATCCAATCCTCATCCCTTTCTATTTGGTGAACCATAAGTTTTTTAATGAATCTGTGATTGCCTTTCTCTGTGGAAATATCTTCATTGGTATCAATTTTTAAGTAACTCCTGAAAGTGATATGATAGGATATGTGCCTTTTGCTTTCTCACTTACTACACTTGGCGTGATTACGTCTAGACTCATCTATGGTGCTGCAAATGGCATTGTTTCATTTTTTTCACTAGCGAATATTCCATCTGTACATGGAGGAGTTCTTCTTTGCCCACCCATCTGTTGGTGGTCTTTTTGGTTACTTCCATATCTTGGCTATTGTAATACTGGGCAATGCAGATTTGCCTGCCTGTGTCTTTCCAATTCTCTCTTCTTAGATTATAGGTGGAGGAGTGGGCCTGCTGGATCATATGGTAGCTCAATGTTGACCTTTTTAAGGCACCTCCATTCTGTTCTCATTCGTGGCCCTTTCCAACTTACGTCCCCCTTGAAGTTGAGGGTATGCATTTCTCCACAACACCTTCAGCATTTATTGTTTGTAGTTTTCTTGCTCATGGTTATTCTGACAAGTGTGAGCTGATACCTCTTTGTGGTTGAATTCGCATGTGCCTCATAATCCGTTGAAATTGAGCTTTAAGGCATGTCCTTTTTATTTTTCAAGCAGTGATTACCCCTTAGTTCTTCAAAGTGTTCTCTTAAAGTACGTGTCACCTTTTGAAATGTTTTGGCCGTTACCTCCCTGAAGACATTTTGAGGGCAGGTTTCATTTACAGTTCTGCAGTACTTGTTCCTATGAAATGACCATTAGCACAGGCTTTAAAACTGCTTTTGCAGGTAACTGCCAGAGGGCGGCAGCCTTTCTATGTTCCCCACCCTGGTAACTAGGGAAAAGCCCTTGCGGCCTGTGGTGTTTCTCGGTTATAAATTAGAGTGGAGTGTGCCCGGACAAACCCACACAAGCTGATGTCTCCTTACTTTCGTTGGATTTTTAAATTTAATTTTTATTTTTTATTGGAGTAATTTTCCACTGTGTACGTGGACCACTTCTTCTTTGTGCATTCCTCGGTTGATGGACATTTTCATTGCTTCCAAGTGTTGGCTATGGTAAATATTGTTGGAGTGCAGGATTGCCAGCCTGTGACTTTTGGATTCTCATTTTCTCAGGTGATAGGCCCAGCAGTGGGTGTGATTGATTGACTGGTAGCACCGTGTTTCCCTTTTCAAAGCACCCTCTTTGTGTTTTCATTAGTGGCTCTTACCACGTCCCCCTTAGAGTCGAGGGTACGCATTTCTCCACAATCGCTTCAGCATTTATTGTTTACAGCATTTATGCTAATGGCCCTTCTGGCTGCTGTGAGCTGATAGGTTTTTGTAATTTGGGTTTGCATGTCTTTGAACATTCGTAAAACTCATCATTTTTCTCCGCCGTTTTCTTTTCCGTTAAAAAAAGGAAACAATTGGCAGTACAATATAACTCTTGAAATTGTCTTCTTTGAAGGTTGCCCTCTTTTGAATTATTTCGTCGATTTTCCACCCCAGCGTTTTTTTAGAGAGCAGGTGTCATTTCCCGAACTGCAAGTTTGGTGAATATTTAGTGACCTTTAGCAATGGGTTTAAAGCTGCTGTTGTGGGAAGCGGCCTCTAGGAGGCAGCATTTCCCCATTCCCAAATCTGGGGAGTAGGGCAGCAGAGCCTTTCTGGAAGTCGTGTTCCTAGGTTGTAAATTACATTGGAATGTGCGTGGCGAAACCCCCACAAGTTTATGTGTCATTATTTCTTCTTGGTTTTTAAAAGTGTTTTAATTGGGGTAAAGCTTAGAATATTGTTTGTCCTAGGTGTACACAATCTGGTTCATTTGTACATTATATATGTCTATTCAAGTACAGATCCTCTTCCCATGTAAAATGTTACAGAGGGTTCCGCAGACTTCCCTTGCTATATGGTTGGTCTTTTTGAGATATGTATATCATATGTGTTTGTATACATATAGTAACACTAATCTTAATTTATCCATTCCCCCCACCGGTCGTTTTAGATGAGCATAGTTTGTTTTCTAAATCTGTGAGTGTCTTTCTCTGTGGAAATATGTTCATTTGTGTCAGTTATTAGATAACGCCTATAAGTGCTATCATAGAACACAGGTCTTTTGCTTTCCAACTTACCTCATCTTTCGTGATTATCTCCAGACTCATTTGTGGTGCCTCAAAGAGCAATGGTTCATTGTCTTCCATGGCTCATATTCCATTGTGTACATGGACCACTTCTTCTTTATCCATTTACCTGTTGTTGGACATTTTGATTGCTTCACTGTCTTGGCTATTGTGAATAAGGCTGCACTGCAGCTTTTGCGGCCTGTGTCTTCTCGATTCTTGTCTTCTCAGGTGAGAGGTCCAATGGTGCGCCTGCTGGATTGAATAGTACCTCCATTTTTACTTTTAAACACAGCTCCTTTCTGTTCTCATTATTGGCTGTTACCCCTTTACGTCTCACCAGCAGGCAGAGGGTACACAGTTCTCTAAAACCCCTTCAGCATTTATTGTTTGTAGACTTTTTGCTGATGGTCAGTCGACTGGTGTAAGTTGAAACTTTTTGTAGATTAGATTGCATGCGTCTAACACTCCCTGAGGTTGAGCTTTTATCCATTTTCCTTTTTTTTAAAAAGAGTGTGAGTAAAACTTAACTCTTCCTAATCTCTTCTTGAAACATTTGCCTGTTTTGAATTTTTTGCCCATTCCCTACTTCAGCACAAATATTTAGGGCAAGTGTCCTTTACAGCCCTGAGTCCTTGTGAATGTTAAGTGACCATTGGCTGTGACTTTAAAGCTGCTCTTGCAGGATACGGCCACAAGGTGGCAGCATTTCTCCTTTACCAAATTTGGTTACTAGGGAAACAGAGCCTTAATGGAAGTGGTGTTCTAGGTTGTATATTAGAATGGAATGTGCCAGGAAAAAGCCCTTTAACTTTATGTCTCATTACTTCTTGTTCATATTTGTAATTTACTTTTTATTTTTTATCCCAGCAAATTTGATTACAATGGTTTGTTTGTTCTACAACGGTGTGCAAGATGTGGTTCTTTCACACATATACGTGTATCTATTCTTCCTCGCATCCTTTGCCAATGTAGGTTATGACACAATGTTGAGCAGTCTTCTCCTGGTCTTCCGTACGTCTTTGGTGGTTATATATTTCACATGGTTTGTATATCTCTGTTAACCCCAATATGGTAATGTATCCAATCCTCATCCCTTTCTATTTGGTGAACCATAAGTTTTTTAATGAATCTGTGATTGCCTTTCTCTGTGGAAATATCTTCATTGGTATCAATTTTTAAGTAACTCCTGAAAGTGATATGATAGGATATGTGCCTTTTGCTTTCTCACTTACTACACGTGGCGTGATTACGTCTAGACTCATCTATGGTGCTGCAAATGGCATTGTTTCATTTTTTTCACTAGCGAATATTCCATCTGTACATGGAGGAGTTCTTCTTTGCCCACCCATCTGTTGGTGGTCTTTTTGGTTACTTCCATATCTTGGCTATTGTAATACTGGGCAATGCAGATTTGCCTGCCTGTGTCTTTCCAATTCTCTCTTCTTAGATTATAGGTGGAGGAGTGGGCCTGCTGGATCATATGGTAGCTCAATGTTGACCTTTTTAAGGCACCTCCATTCTGTTCTCATTCGTGGCCCTTTCCAACTTCCGTCCCCCTTGAAGTTGAGGGTATGCATTTCTCCACAACACCTTCAGCATTTATTGTTTGTAGTTTTCTTGCTCATGGTTATTCTGACAAGTGTGAGCTGATACCTCTTTGTGGTTGAATTCGCATGTGCCTCATAATCCGTTGAAATTGAGCTTTAAGGCATGTCCTTTTTATTTTTCAAGCAGTGATTACCCCTTAGTTCTTCAAAGTGTTCTCTTAAAGTACGTGTCACCTTTTGAAATGTTTTGGCCGTTACCTCCCTGAAGACATTTTGAGGGCAGGTTTCATTTACAGTTCTGCAGTACTTGTTCCTATGAAATGACCATTAGCACAGGCTTTAAAACTGCTTTTGCAGGTAACTGCCAGAGGGCGGCAGCCTTTCTATGTTCCCCACCCTGGTAACTAGGGAAAAGCCCTTGCGGCCTGTGGTGTTTCTCGGTTATAAATTAGAGTGGAGTGTGCCCGGACAAACCCACACAAGCTGATGTCTCCTTACTTTTGTTGGATTTTTAAATTTAATTTTTATTTTTTATTGGAGTAATTTTCCACTGTGTACGTGGACCACTTCTTCTTTGTGCATTCCTCGGTTGATGGACATTTTCATTGCTTCCAAGTGTTGGCTATGGTAAATATTGTTGGAGTGCAGGATTGCCAGCCTGTGACTTTTTGATTCTCATTTTCTCAGGTGATAGGCCCAGCAGTGGGTGTGATTGATTGACTGGTAGCACCGTGTTTCCCTTTTCAAAGCACCCTCTTTGTGTTTTCATTAGTGGCTCTTACCACGTCCCCCTTAGAGTCGAGGGTACGCATTTCTCCACAATCGCTTCAGCATTTATTGTTTACAGCATTTATGCTAATGGCCCTTCTGGCTGCTGTGAGCTGATAGGTTTTTGTAATTTGGGTTTGCATGTCTTTGAACATTCGTAAAACTCATCATTTTTCTCCGCCGTTTTCTTTTCCGTTAAAAAAAGGAAACAATTGGCAGTACAATATAACTCTTGAAATTGTCTTCTTTGAAGGTTGCCCTCTTTTGAATTATTTCGTCGATTTTCCACCCCAGCGTTTTTTTAGAGAGCAGGTGTCATTTCCCGAACTGCAAGTTTGGTGAATATTTAGTGACCTTTAGCAATGGGTTTAAAGCTGCTGTTGTGGGAAGCGGCCTCTAGGAGGCAGCATTTCCCCATTCCCAAATCTGGGGAGTAGGGCAGCAGAGCCTTTCTGGAAGTCGTGTTCCTAGGTTGTAAATTACATTGGAATGTGCGTGGCGAAACCCCCACAAGTTTATGTGTCATTATTTCTTCTTGGTTTTTAAAAGTGTTTTAATTGGGGTAAAGCTTAGAATATTGTTTGTCCTAGGTGTACACAATCTGGTTCATTTGTACATTATATATGTCTATTCAAGTACAGATCCTCTTCCCATGTAAAATGTTACAGAGGGTTCCGCAGACTTCCCTTGCTATATGGTTGGTCTTTTTGAGATATGTATATCATATGTGTTTGTATACATATAGTAACACTAATCTTAATTTATCCATTCCCCCCACCGGTCGTTTTAGATGAGCATAGTTTGTTTTCTAAATCTGTGAGTGTCTTTCTCTGTGGAAATATGTTCATTTGTGTCAGTTATTAGATAACGCCTATAAGTGCTATCATAGAACACAGGTCTTTTGCTTTCCAACTTAGCTCATCTTTCGTGATTATCTCCAGACTCATTTGTGGTGCCTCAAAGAGCAATGGTTCATTGTCTTCCATGGCTCATATTCCATTGTGTACATGGACCACTTCTTCTTTATCCATTTACCTGTTGTTGGACATTTTGATTGCTTCACTGTCTTGGCTATTGTGAATAAGGCTGCACTGCAGCTTTTGCGGCCTGTGTCTTCTCGATTCTTGTCTTCTCAGGTGAGAGGTCCAATGGTGCGCCTGCTGGATTGAATAGTACCTCCATTTTTACTTTTAAACACAGCTCCTTTCTGTTCTCATTATTGGCTGTTACCCCTTTACGTCTCACCAGCAGGCAGAGGGTACACAGTTCTCTAAAACCCCTTCAGCATTTATTGTTTGTAGACTTTTTGCTGATGGTCAGTCGACTGGTGTAAGTTGAAACTTTTTGTAGATTAGATTGCATGCGTCTAACACTCCCTGAGGTTGAGCTTTTATCCATTTTCCTTTTTTTTAAAAAGAGTGTGAGTAAAACTTAACTCTTCCTAATCTCTTCTTGAAACATTTGCCTGTTTTGAATTTTTTGCCCATTCCCTACTTCAGCACAAATATTTAGGGCAAGTGTCCTTTACAGCCCTGAGTCCTTGTGAATGTTAAGTGACCATTGGCTGTGACTTTAAAGCTGCTCTTGCAGGATACGGCCACAAGGTGGCAGCATTTCTCCTTTACCAAATTTGGTTACTAGGGAAACAGAGCCTTAATGGAAGTGGTGTTCTAGGTTGTATATTAGAATGGAATGTGCCAGGAAAAAGCCCTTTAACTTTATGTCTCATTACTTCTTGTTCATATTTGTAATTTACTTTTTATTTTTTATCCCAGCAAATTTGATTACAATGGTTTGTTTGTTCTAGGTGTGCAAGATGTGGTTCTTTCACACATATACGTGTATCTATTCTTCCTCGCATCCTTTGCCAATGTAGGTTATGACACAATGTTGAGCAGTCTTCTCCTGGTCTTCCGTACGTCTTTGGTGGTTATATATTTCACATGGTTTGTATATCTCTGTTAACCCCAATATGGTAATGTATCCAATCCTCATCCCTTTCTATTTGGTGAACCATAAGTTTTTTAATGAATCTGTGATTGCCTTTCTCTGTGGAAATATCTTCATTGGTATCAATTTTTAAGTAACTCCTGAAAGTGATATGATAGGATATGTGCCTTTTGCTTTCTCACTTACTACACTTGGCGTGATTACGTCTAGACTCATCTATGGTGCTGCAAATGGCATTGTTTCATTTTTTTCACTAGCGAATATTCCATCTGTACATGGAGGAGTTCTTCTTTGCCCACCCATCTGTTGGTGGTCTTTTTGGTTACTTCCATATCTTGGCTATTGTAATACTGGGCAATGCAGATTTGCCTGCCTGTGTCTTTCCAATTCTCTCTTCTTAGATTATAGGTGGAGGAGTGGGCCTGCTGGATCATATGGTAGCTCAATGTTGACCTTTTTAAGGCACCTCCATTCTGTTCTCATTCGTGGCCCTTTCCAACTTACGTCCCCCTTGAAGTTGAGGGTATGCATTTCTCCACAACACCTTCAGCATTTATTGTTTGTAGTTTTCTTGCTCATGGTTATTCTGACAAGTGTGAGCTGATACCTCTTTGTGGTTGAATTCGCATGTGCCTCATAATCCGTTGAAATTGAGCTTTAAGGCATGTCCTTTTTATTTTTCAAGCAGTGATTACCCCTTAGTTCTTCAAAGTGTTCTCTTAAAGTACGTGTCACCTTTTGAAATGTTTTGGCCGTTACCTCCCTGAAGACATTTTGAGGGCAGGTTTCATTTACAGTTCTGCAGTACTTGTTCCTATGAAATGACCATTAGCACAGGCTTTAAAACTGCTTTTGCAGGTAACTGCCAGAGGGCGGCAGCCTTTCTATGTTCCCCACCCTGGTAACTAGGGAAAAGCCCTTGCGGCCTGTGGTGTTTCTCGGTTATAAATTAGAGTGGAGTGTGCCCGGACAAACCCACACAAGCTGATGTCTCCTTACTTTCGTTGGATTTTTAAATTTAATTTTTATTTTTTATTGGAGTAATTTTCCACTGTGTACGTGGACCACTTCTTCTTTGTGCATTCCTCGGTTGATGGACATTTTCATTGCTTCCAAGTGTTGGCTATGGTAAATATTGTTGGAGTGCAGGATTGCCAGCCTGTGACTTTTGGATTCTCATTTTCTCAGGTGATAGGCCCAGCAGTGGGTGTGATTGATTGACTGGTAGCACCGTGTTTCCCTTTTCAAAGCACCCTCTTTGTGTTTTCATTAGTGGCTCTTACCACGTCCCCCTTAGAGTCGAGGGTACGCATTTCTCCACAATCGCTTCAGCATTTATTGTTTACAGCATTTATGCTAATGGCCCTTCTGGCTGCTGTGAGCTGATAGGTTTTTGTAATTTGGGTTTGCATGTCTTTGAACATTCGTAAAACTCATCATTTTTCTCCGCCGTTTTCTTTTCCGTTAAAAAAAGGAAACAATTGGCAGTACAATATAACTCTTGAAATTGTCTTCTTTGAAGGTTGCCCTCTTTTGAATTATTTCGTCGATTTTCCACCCCAGCGTTTTTTTAGAGAGCAGGTGTCATTTCCCGAACTGCAAGTTTGGTGAATATTTAGTGACCTTTAGCAATGGGTTTAAAGCTGCTGTTGTGGGAAGCGGCCTCTAGGAGGCAGCATTTCCCCATTCCCAAATCTGGGGAGTAGGGCAGCAGAGCCTTTCTGGAAGTCGTGTTCCTAGGTTGTAAATTACATTGGAATGTGCGTGGCGAAACCCCCACAAGTTTATGTGTCATTATTTCTTCTTGGTTTTTAAAAGTGTTTTAATTGGGGTAAAGCTTAGAATATTGTTTGTCCTAGGTGTACACAATCTGGTTCATTTGTACATTATATATGTCTATTCAAGTACAGATCCTCTTCCCATGTAAAATGTTACAGAGGGTTCCGCAGACTTCCCTTGCTATATGGTTGGTCTTTTTGAGATATGTATATCATATGTGTTTGTATACATATAGTAACACTAATCTTAATTTATCCATTCCCCCCACCGGTCGTTTTAGATGAGCATAGTTTGTTTTCTAAATCTGTGAGTGTCTTTCTCTGTGGAAATATGTTCATTTGTGTCAGTTATTAGATAACGCCTATAAGTGCTATCATAGAACACAGGTCTTTTGCTTTCCAACTTACCTCATCTTTCGTGATTATCTCCAGACTCATTTGTGGTGCCTCAAAGAGCAATGGTTCATTGTCTTCCATGGCTCATATTCCATTGTGTACATGGACCACTTCTTCTTTATCCATTTACCTGTTGTTGGACATTTTGATTGCTTCACTGTCTTGGCTATTGTGAATAAGGCTGCACTGCAGCTTTTGCGGCCTGTGTCTTCTCGATTCTTGTCTTCTCAGGTGAGAGGTCCAATGGTGCGCCTGCTGGATTGAATAGTACCTCCATTTTTACTTTTAAACACAGCTCCTTTCTGTTCTCATTATTGGCTGTTACCCCTTTACGTCTCACCAGCAGGCAGAGGGTACACAGTTCTCTAAAACCCCTTCAGCATTTATTGTTTGTAGACTTTTTGCTGATGGTCAGTCGACTGGTGTAAGTTGAAACTTTTTGTAGATTAGATTGCATGCGTCTAACACTCCCTGAGGTTGAGCTTTTATCCATTTTCCTTTTTTTTAAAAAGAGTGTGAGTAAAACTTAACTCTTCCTAATCTCTTCTTGAAACATTTGCCTGTTTTGAATTTTTTGCCCATTCCCTACTTCAGCACAAATATTTAGGGCAAGTGTCCTTTACAGCCCTGAGTCCTTGTGAATGTTAAGTGACCATTGGCTGTGACTTTAAAGCTGCTCTTGCAGGATACGGCCACAAGGTGGCAGCATTTCTCCTTTACCAAATTTGGTTACTAGGGAAACAGAGCCTTAATGGAAGTGGTGTTCTAGGTTGTATATTAGAATGGAATGTGCCAGGAAAAAGCCCTTTAACTTTATGTCTCATTACTTCTTGTTCATATTTGTAATTTACTTTTTATTTTTTATCCCAGCAAATTTGATTACAATGGTTTGTTTGTTCTAGGTGTGCAAGATGTGGTTCTTTCACACATATACGTGTATCTATTCTTCCTCGCATCCTTTGCCAATGTAGGTTATGACACAATGTTGAGCAGTCTTCTCCTGGTCTTCCGTACGTCTTTGGTGGTTATATATTTCACATGGTTTGTATATCTCTGTTAACCCCAATATGGTAATGTATCCAATCCTCATCCCTTTCTATTTGGTGAACCATAAGTTTTTTAATGAATCTGTGATTGCCTTTCTCTGTGGAAATATCTTCATTGGTATCAATTTTTAAGTAACTCCTGAAAGTGATATGATAGGATATGTGCCTTTTGCTTTCTCACTTACTACACTTGGCGTGATTACGTCTAGACTCATCTATGGTGCTGCAAATGGCATTGTTTCATTTTTTTCACTAGCGAATATTCCATCTGTACATGGAGGAGTTCTTCTTTGCCCACCCATCTGTTGGTGGTCTTTTTGGTTACTTCCATATCTTGGCTATTGTAATACTGGGCAATGCAGATTTGCCTGCCTGTGTCTTTCCAATTCTCTCTTCTTAGATTATAGGTGGAGGAGTGGGCCTGCTGGATCATATGGTAGCTCAATGTTGACCTTTTTAAGGCACCTCCATTCTGTTCTCATTCGTGGCCCTTTCCAACTTACGTCCCCCTTGAAGTTGAGGGTATGCATTTCTCCACAACACCTTCAGCATTTATTGTTTGTAGTTTTCTTGCTCATGGTTATTCTGACAAGTGTGAGCTGATACCTCTTTGTGGTTGAATTCGCATGTGCCTCATAATCCGTTGAAATTGAGCTTTAAGGCATGTCCTTTTTATTTTTCAAGCAGTGATTACCCCTTAGTTCTTCAAAGTGTTCTCTTAAAGTACGTGTCACCTTTTGAAATGTTTTGGCCGTTACCTCCCTGAAGACATTTTGAGGGCAGGTTTCATTTACAGTTCTGCAGTACTTGTTCCTATGAAATGACCATTAGCACAGGCTTTAAAACTGCTTTTGCAGGTAACTGCCAGAGGGCGGCAGCCTTTCTATGTTCCCCACCCTGGTAACTAGGGAAAAGCCCTTGCGGCCTGTGGTGTTTCTCGGTTATAAATTAGAGTGGAGTGTGCCCGGACAAACCCACACAAGCTGATGTCTCCTTACTTTCGTTGGATTTTTAAATTTAATTTTTATTTTTTATTGGAGTAATTTTCCACTGTGTACGTGGACCACTTCTTCTTTGTGCATTCCTCGGTTGATGGACATTTTCATTGCTTCCAAGTGTTGGCTATGGTAAATATTGTTGGAGTGCAGGATTGCCAGCCTGTGACTTTTGGATTCTCATTTTCTCAGGTGATAGGCCCAGCAGTGGGTGTGATTGATTGACTGGTAGCACCGTGTTTCCCTTTTCAAAGCACCTTCTTTGTGTTTTCATTAGTGGCTCTTACCACGTCCCCCTTAGAATCGAGGGTACGCATTTCTCCACAATCGCTTCAGCATTTATTGTTTACAGCATTGATGCTAATGGCCCTTCTGGCTGCTGTGAGCTGATAGGTTTTTGTAATTTGGGTTTGCATGTCTTTGAACATTCATAAAACTCATCATTTTTCTCCGCCGTTTTCTTTTCCGTTAAAAAAAGGAAACAATTGGCAGTACAATATAACTCTTGAAATTGTCTTCTTTGAAGGTTGCCCTCTTTTGAATTATTTCGTCGATTTTCCACCCCAGCGTTTTTTTCGAGAGCAGGTGTCATTTCCCGAACTGCAAGTTTGGTGAATATTTAGTGACCTTTAGCAATGGGTTTAAAGCTGCTGTTGTGGGAAGCGGCCTCTAGGAGGCAGCATTTCCCCATTCCCAAATCTGGGGAGTAGGGCAGCAGAGCCTTTCTGGAAGTCGTGTTCCTAGGTTGTAAATTACATTGGAATGTGCATGGCGAAACCCCCACAAGTTTATGTGTCATTATTTCTTCTTGGTTTTTAAAAGTGTTTTAATTGGGGTAAAGCTTAGAATATTGTTTGTCCTAGGTGTACACAATCTGGTTCATTTGTACATTATATATGTCTATTCAAGTACAGATCCTCTTCCCATGTAAAATGTTACAGAGGGTTCCGCAGACTTCCCTTGCTATATGGTTGGTCTTTTTGAGATATGTATATCATATGTGTTTGTATACATATAGTAACACTAATCTTAATTTATCCATTCCCCCCACCGGTCGTTTTAGATGAGCATAGTTTGTTTTCTAAATCTGTGAGTGTCTTTCTCTGTGGAAATATGTTCATTTGTGTCAGTTATTAGATAACGCCTATAAGTGCTATCATAGAACACAGGTCTTTTGCTTTCCAACTTACCTCATCTTTCGTGATTATCTCCAGACTCATTTGTGGTGCCTCAAAGAGCAATGGTTCATTGTCTTCCATGGCTCATATTCCATTGTGTACATGGACCACTTCTTCTTTATCCATTTACCTGTTGTTGGACATTTTGATTGCTTCACTGTCTTGGCTATTGTGAATAAGGCTGCACTGCAGCTTTTGCGGCCTGTGTCTTCTCGATTCTTGTCTTCTCAGGTGAGAGGTCCAATGGTGCGCCTGCTGGATTGAATAGTACCTCCATTTTTACTTTTAAACGCAGCTCCTTTCTGTTCTCATTATTGGCTGTTACCCCTTTACGTCTCACCAGCAGGCAGAGGGTACACAGTTCTCTAAAACCCCTTCAGCATTTATTGTTTGTAGACTTTTTGCTGATGGTCAGTCGACTGGTGTAAGTTGAAACTTTTTGTAGATTAGATTGCATGCGTCTAACACTCCCTGAGGTTGAGCTTTTATCCATTTTCCTTTTTTTTAAAAAGAGTGTGAGTAAAACTTAACTCTTCCTAATCTCTTCTTGAAACATTTGCCTGTTTTGAATTTTTTGCCCATTCCCTACTTCAGCACAAATATTTAGGGCAAGTGTCCTTTACAGCCCTGAGTCCTTGTGAATGTTAAGTGACCATTGGCTGTGACTTTAAAGCTGCTCTTGCAGGATACGGCCACAAGGTGGCAGCATTTCTCCTTTACCAAATTTGGTTACTAGGGAAACAGAGCCTTAATGGAAGTGGTGTTCTAGGTTGTATATTAGAATGGAATGTGCCAGGAAAAAGCCCTTTAACTTTATGTCTCATTACTTCTTGTTCATATTTGTAATTTACTTTTTATTTTTTATCCCAGCAAATTTGATTACAATGGTTTGTTTGTTCTAGGTGTGCAAGATGTGGTTCTTTCACACATATACGTGTATCTATTCTTCCTCGCATCCTTTGCCAATGTAGGTTATGACACAATGTTGAGCAGTCTTCTCCTGGTCTTCCGTACGTCTTTGGTGGTTATATATTTCACATGGTTTGTATATCTCTGTTAACCCCAATATGGTAATGTATCCAATCCTCATCCCTTTCTATTTGGTGAACCATAAGTTTTTTAATGAATCTGTGATTGCCTTTCTCTGTGGAAATATCTTCATTGGTATCAATTTTTAAGTAACTCCTGAAAGTGATATGATAGGATATGTGCCTTTTGCTTTCTCACTTACTACACTTGGCGTGATTACGTCTAGACTCATCTATGGTGCTGCAAATGGCATTGTTTCATTTTTTTCACTAGCGAATATTCCATCTGTACATGGAGGAGTTCTTCTTTGCCCACCCATCTGTTGGTGGTCTTTTTGGTTACTTCCATATCTTGGCTATTGTAATACTGGGCAATGCAGATTTGCCTGCCTGTGTCTTTCCAATTCTCTCTTCTTAGATTATAGGTGGAGGAGTGGGCCTGCTGGATCATATGGTAGCTCAATGTTGACCTTTTTAAGGCACCTCCATTCTGTTCTCATTCGTGGCCCTTTCCAACTTACGTCCCCCTTGAAGTTGAGGGTATGCATTTCTCCACAACACCTTCAGCATTTATTGTTTGTAGTTTTCTTGCTCATGGTTATTCTGACAAGTGTGAGCTGATACCTCTTTGTGGTTGAATTCGCATGTGCCTCATAATCCGTTGAAATTGAGCTTTAAGGCATGTCCTTTTTATTTTTCAAGCAGTGATTACCCCTTAGTTCTT
Source organism: Balaenoptera borealis (assembly GCF_965194805.1). Classification (NCBI taxonomy): domain Eukaryota; kingdom Metazoa; phylum Chordata; class Mammalia; order Artiodactyla; family Balaenopteridae; genus Balaenoptera; species Balaenoptera borealis. The sequence continues at coordinate 90,951,692 of NC_138873.1, forward strand.
CAAAGTGTTCTCTTAAAGTACGTGTCACCTTTTGAAATGTTTTGGCCGTTACCTCCCTGAAGACATTTTGAGGGCAGGTTTCATTTACAGTTCTGCAGTACTTGTTCCTATGAAATGACCATTAGCACAGGCTTTAAAACTGCTTTTGCAGGTAACTGCCAGAGGGCGGCAGCCTTTCTATGTTCCCCACCCTGGTAACTAGGGAAAAGCCCTTGCGGCCTGTGGTGTTTCTCGGTTATAAATTAGAGTGGAGTGTGCCCGGACAAACCCACACAAGCTGATGTCTCCTTACTTTCGTTGGATTTTTAAATTTAATTTTTATTTTTTATTGGAGTAATTTTCCACTGTGTACGTGGACCACTTCTTCTTTGTGCATTCCTCGGTTGATGGACATTTTCATTGCTTCCAAGTGTTGGCTATGGTAAATATTGTTGGAGTGCAGGATTGCCAGCCTGTGACTTTTGGATTCTCATTTTCTCAGGTGATAGGCCCAGCAGTGGGTGTGATTGATTGACTGGTAGCACCGTGTTTCCCTTTTCAAAGCACCTTCTTTGTGTTTTCATTAGTGGCTCTTACCACGTCCCCCTTAGAATTGAGGGTACGCAGTTCTCCACAATCGCTTCAGCATTTATTGTTTACAGCATTGATGCTAATGGCCCTTCTGGCTGCTGTGAGCTGATAGGTTTTTGTAATTTGGGTTTGCATGTCTTTGAACATTCGTAAAACTCATCATTTTTCTCCGCCGTTTTCTTTTCCGTTAAAAAAAGGAAACAATTGGCAGTACAATATAACTCTTGAAATTGTCTTCTTTGAAGGTTGCCCTCTTTTGAATTATTTGGTCGATTTTCCACCCCAGCGTTTTTTTAGAGAGCAGGTGTCATTTCCCGAACTGCAAGTTTGGTGAATATTTAGTGACCTTTAGCAATGGGTTTAAAGCTGCTGTTGTGGGAAGCGGCCTCTAGGAGGCAGCATTTCCCCATTCCCAAATCTGGGGAGTAGGGCAGCAGAGCCTTTCTGGAAGTCGTGTTCCTAGGTTGTAAATTACATTGGAATGTGCGTGGCGAAACCCCCACAAGTTTATGTGTCATTATTTCTTCTTGGTTTTTAAAAGTGTTTTAATTGGGGTAAAGCTTAGAATATTGTTTGTCCTAGGTGTACACAATCTGGTTCATTTGTACATTATATATGTCTATTCAAGTACAGATCCTCTTCCCATGTAAAATGTTACAGAGGGTTCCGCAGACTTCCCTTGCTATATGGTTGGTCTTTTTGAGATATGTATATCATATGTGTTTGTATACATATAGTAACACTAATCTTAATTTATCCATTCCCCCCACCGGTCGTTTTAGATGAGCATAGTTTGTTTTCTAAATCTGTGAGTGTCTTTCTCTGTGGAAATATGTTCATTTGTGTCAGTTATTAGATAACGCCTATAAGTGCTATCATAGAACACAGGTCTTTTGCTTTCCAACTTACCTCATCTTTCGTGATTATCTCCAGACTCATTTGTGGTGCCTCAAAGAGCAATGGTTCATTGTCTTCCATGGCTCATATTCCATTGTGTACATGGACCACTTCTTCTTTATCCATTTACCTGTTGTTGGACATTTTGATTGCTTCACTGTCTTGGCTATTGTGAATAAGGCTGCACTGCAGCTTTTGCGGCCTGTGTCTTCTCGATTCTTGTCTTCTCAGGTGAGAGGTCCAATGGTGCGCCTGCTGGATTGAATAGTACCTCCATTTTTACTTTTAAACACAGCTCCTTTCTGTTCTCATTATTGGCTGTTACCCCTTTACGTCTCACCAGCAGGCAGAGGGTACACAGTTCTCTAAAACCCCTTCAGCATTTATTGTTTGTAGACTTTTTGCTGATGGTCAGTCGACTGGTGTAAGTTGAAACTTTTTGTAGATTAGATTGCATGCGTCTAACACTCCCTGAGGTTGAGCTTTTATCCATTTTCCTTTTTTTTAAAAAGAGTGTGAGTAAAACTTAACTCTTCCTAATCTCTTCTTGAAACATTTGCCTGTTTTGAATTTTTTGCCCATTCCCTACTTCAGCACAAATATTTAGGGCAAGTGTCCTTTACAGCCCTGAGTCCTTGTGAATGTTAAGTGACCATTGGCTGTGACTTTAAAGCTGCTCTTGCAGGATACGGCCACAAGGTGGCAGCATTTCTCCTTTACCAAATTTGGTTACTAGGGAAACAGAGCCTTAATGGAAGTGGTGTTCTAGGTTGTATATTAGAATGGAATGTGCCAGGAAAAAGCCCTTTAACTTTATGTCTCATTACTTCTTGTTCATATTTGTAATTTACTTTTTATTTTTTATCCCAGCAAATTTGATTACAATGGTTTGTTTGTTCTAGGTGTGCAAGATGTGGTTCTTTCACACATATACGTGTATCTATTCTTCCTCGCATCCTTTGCCAATGTAGGTTATGACACAATGTTGAGCAGTCTTCTCCTGGTCTTCCGTACGTCTTTGGTGGTTATATATTTCACATGGTTTGTATATCTCTGTTAACCCCAATATGGTAATGTATCCAATCCTCATCCCTTTCTATTTGGTGAACCATAAGTTTTTTAATGAATCTGTGATTGCCTTTCTCTGTGGAAATATCTTCATTGGTATCAATTTTTAAGTAACTCCTGAAAGTGATATGATAGGATATGTGCCTTTTGCTTTCTCACTTACTACACTTGGCGTGATTACGTCTAGACTCATCTATGGTGCTGCAAATGGCATTGTTTCATTTTTTTCACTAGCGAATATTCCATCTGTACATGGAGGAGTTCTTCTTTGCCCACCCATCTGTTGGTGGTCTTTTTGGTTACTTCCATATCTTGGCTATTGTAATACTGGGCAATGCAGATTTGCCTGCCTGTGTCTTTCCAATTCTCTCTTCTTAGATTATAGGTGGAGGAGTGGGCCTGCTGGATCATATGGTAGCTCAATGTTGACCTTTTTAAGGCACCTCCATTCTGTTCTCATTCGTGGCCCTTTCCAACTTCCGTCCCCCTTGAAGTTGAGGGTATGCATTTCTCCACAACACCTTCAGCATTTATTGTTTGTAGTTTTCTTGCTCATGGTTATTCTGACAAGTGTGAGCTGATACCTCTTTGTGGTTGAATTCGCATGTGCCTCATAATCCGTTGAAATTGAGCTTTAAGGCATGTCCTTTTTATTTTTCAAGCAGTGATTACCCCTTAGTTCTTCAAAGTGTTCTCTTAAAGTACGTGTCACCTTTTGAAATGTTTTGGCCGTTACCTCCCTGAAGACATTTTGAGGGCAGGTTTCATTTACAGTTCTGCAGTACTTGTTCCTATGAAATGACCATTAGCACAGGCTTTAAAACTGCTTTTGCAGGTAACTGCCAGAGGGCGGCAGCCTTTCTATGTTCCCCACCCTGGTAACTAGGGAAAAGCCCTTGCGGCCTGTGGTGTTTCTCGGTTATAAATTAGAGTGGAGTGTGCCCGGACAAACCCACACAAGCTGATGTCTCCTTACTTTCGTTGGATTTTTAAATTTAATTTTTATTTTTTATTGGAGTAATTTTCCACTGTGTACGTGGACCACTTCTTCTTTGTGCATTCCTCGGTTGATGGACATTTTCATTGCTTCCAAGTGTTGGCTATGGTAAATATTGTTGGAGTGCAGGATTGCCAGCCTGTGACTTTTGGATTCTCATTTTCTCAGGTGATAGGCCCAGCAGTGGGTGTGATTGATTGACTGGTAGCACCGTGTTTCCCTTTTCAAAGCACCTTCTTTGTGTTTTCATTAGTGGCTCTTACCACGTCCCCCTTAGAATCGAGGGTACGCATTTCTCCACAATCGCTTCAGCATTTATTGTTTACAGCATTGATGCTAATGGCCCTTCTGGCTGCTGTGAGCTGATAGGTTTTTGTAATTTGGGTTTGCATGTCTTTGAACATTCATAAAACTCATCATTTTTCTCCGCCGTTTTCTTTTCCGTTAAAAAAAGGAAACAATTGGCAGTACAATATAACTCTTGAAATTGTCTTCTTTGAAGGTTGCCCTCTTTTGAATTATTTCGTCGATTTTCCACCCCAGCGTTTTTTTCGAGAGCAGGTGTCATTTCCCGAACTGCAAGTTTGGTGAATATTTAGTGACCTTTAGCAATGGGTTTAAAGCTGCTGTTGTGGGAAGCGGCCTCTAGGAGGCAGCATTTCCCCATTCCCAAATCTGGGGAGTAGGGCAGCAGAGCCTTTCTGGAAGTCGTGTTCCTAGGTTGTAAATTACATTGGAATGTGCATGGCGAAACCCCCACAAGTTTATGTGTCATTATTTCTTCTTGGTTTTTAAAAGTGTTTTAATTGGGGTAAAGCTTAGAATATTGTTTGTCCTAGGTGTACACAATCTGGTTCATTTGTACATTATATATGTCTATTCAAGTACAGATCCTCTTCCCATGTAAAATGTTACAGAGGGTTCCGCAGACTTCCCTTGCTATATGGTTGGTCTTTTTGAGATATGTATATCATATGTGTTTGTATACATATAGTAACACTAATCTTAATTTATCCATTCCCCCCACCGGTCGTTTTAGATGAGCATAGTTTGTTTTCTAAATCTGTGAGTGTCTTTCTCTGTGGAAATATGTTCATTTGTGTCAGTTATTAGATAACGCCTATAAGTGCTATCATAGAACACAGGTCTTTTGCTTTCCAACTTACCTCATCTTTCGTGATTATCTCCAGACTCATTTGTGGTGCCTCAAAGAGCAATGGTTCATTGTCTTCCATGGCTCATATTCCATTGTGTACATGGACCACTTCTTCTTTATCCATTTACCTGTTGTTGGACATTTTGATTGCTTCACTGTCTTGGCTATTGTGAATAAGGCTGCACTGCAGCTTTTGCGGCCTGTGTCTTCTCGATTCTTGTCTTCTCAGGTGAGAGGTCCAATGGTGCGCCTGCTGGATTGAATAGTACCTCCATTTTTACTTTTAAACGCAGCTCCTTTCTGTTCTCATTATTGGCTGTTACCCCTTTACGTCTCACCAGCAGGCAGAGGGTACACAGTTCTCTAAAACCCCTTCAGCATTTATTGTTTGTAGACTTTTTGCTGATGGTCAGTCGACTGGTGTAAGTTGAAACTTTTTGTAGATTAGATTGCATGCGTCTAACACTCCCTGAGGTTGAGCTTTTATCCATTTTCCTTTTTTTTAAAAAGAGTGTGAGTAAAACTTAACTCTTCCTAATCTCTTCTTGAAACATTTGCCTGTTTTGAATTTTTTGCCCATTCCCTACTTCAGCACAAATATTTAGGGCAAGTGTCCTTTACAGCCCTGAGTCCTTGTGAATGTTAAGTGACCATTGGCTGTGACTTTAAAGCTGCTCTTGCAGGATACGGCCACAAGGTGGCAGCATTTCTCCTTTACCAAATTTGGTTACTAGGGAAACAGAGCCTTAATGGAAGTGGTGTTCTAGGTTGTATATTAGAATGGAATGTGCCAGGAAAAAGCCCTTTAACTTTATGTCTCATTACTTCTTGTTCATATTTGTAATTTACTTTTTATTTTTTATCCCAGCAAATTTGATTACAATGGTTTGTTTGTTCTAGGTGTGCAAGATGTGGTTCTTTCACACATATACGTGTATCTATTCTTCCTCGCATCCTTTGCCAATGTAGGTTATGACACAATGTTGAGCAGTCTTCTCCTGGTCTTCCGTACGTCTTTGGTGGTTATATATTTCACATGGTTTGTATATCTCTGTTAACCCCAATATGGTAATGTATCCAATCCTCATCCCTTTCTATTTGGTGAACCATAAGTTTTTTAATGAATCTGTGATTGCCTTTCTCTGTGGAAATATCTTCATTGGTATCAATTTTTAAGTAACTCCTGAAAGTGATATGATAGGATATGTGCCTTTTGCTTTCTCACTTACTACACTTGGCGTGATTACGTCTAGACTCATCTATGGTGCTGCAAATGGCATTGTTTCATTTTTTTCACTAGCGAATATTCCATCTGTACATGGAGGAGTTCTTCTTTGCCCACCCATCTGTTGGTGGTCTTTTTGGTTACTTCCATATCTTGGCTATTGTAATACTGGGCAATGCAGATTTGCCTGCCTGTGTCTTTCCAATTCTCTCTTCTTAGATTATAGGTGGAGGAGTGGGCCTGCTGGATCATATGGTAGCTCAATGTTGACCTTTTTAAGGCACCTCCATTCTGTTCTCATTCGTGGCCCTTTCCAACTTACGTCCCCCTTGAAGTTGAGGGTATGCATTTCTCCACAACACCTTCAGCATTTATTGTTTGTAGTTTTCTTGCTCATGGTTATTCTGACAAGTGTGAGCTGATACCTCTTTGTGGTTGAATTCGCATGTGCCTCATAATCCGTTGAAATTGAGCTTTAAGGCATGTCCTTTTTATTTTTCAAGCAGTGATTACCCCTTAGTTCTTCAAAGTGTTCTCTTAAAGTACGTGTCACCTTTTGAAATGTTTTGGCCGTTACCTCCCTGAAGACATTTTGAGGGCAGGTTTCATTTACAGTTCTGCAGTACTTGTTCCTATGAAATGACCATTAGCACAGGCTTTAAAACTGCTTTTGCAGGTAACTGCCAGAGGGCGGCAGCCTTTCTATGTTCCCCACCCTGGTAACTAGGGAAAAGCCCTTGCGGCCTGTGGTGTTTCTCGGTTATAAATTAGAGTGGAGTGTGCCTGGACAAACCCACACAAGCTGATGTCTCCTTACTTTCGTTGGATTTTTAAATTTAATTTTTATTTTTTATTGGAGTAATTTTCCACTGTGTACGTGGACCACTTCTTCTTTGTGCATTCCTCGGTTGATGGACATTTTCATTGCTTCCAAGTGTTGGCTATGGTAAATATTGTTGGAGTGCAGGATTGCCAGCCTGTGACTTTTGGATTCTCATTTTCTCAGGTGATAGGCCCAGCAGTGGGTGTGATTGATTGACTGGTAGCACCGTGTTTCCCTTTTCAAAGCACCTTCTTTGTGTTTTCATTAGTGGCTCTTACCACGTCCCCCTTAGAATCGAGGGTACGCATTTCTCCACAATCGCTTCAGCATTTATTGTTTACAGCATTGATGCTAATGGCCCTTCTGGCTGCTGTGAGCTGATAGGTTTTTGTAATTTGGGTTTGCATGTCTTTGAACATTCGTAAAACTCATCATTTTTCTCCGCCGTTTTCTTTTCCGTTAAAAAAAGGAAACAATTGGCAGTACAATATAACTCTTGAAATTGTCTTCTTTGAAGGTTGCCCTCTTTTGAATTATTTGGTCGATTTTCCACCCCAGCGTTTTTTTAGAGAGCAGGTGTCATTTCCCGAACTGCAAGTTTGGTGAATATTTAGTGACCTTTAGCAATGGGTTTAAAGCTGCTGTTGTGGGAAGCGGCCTCTAGGAGGCAGCATTTCCCCATTCCCAAATCTGGGGAGTAGGGCAGCAGAGCCTTTCTGGAAGTCGTGTTCCTAGGTTGTAAATTACATTGGAATGTGCGTGGCGAAACCCCCACAAGTTTATGTGTCATTATTTCTTCTTGGTTTTTAAAAGTGTTTTAATTGGGGTAAAGCTTAGAATATTGTTTGTCCTAGGTGTACACAATCTGGTTCATTTGTACATTATATATGTCTATTCAAGTACAGATCCTCTTCCCATGTAAAATGTTACAGAGGGTTCCGCAGACTTCCCTTGCTATATGGTTGGTCTTTTTGAGATATGTATATCATATGTGTTTGTATACATATAGTAACACTAATCTTAATTTATCCATTCCCCCCACCGGTCGTTTTAGATGAGCATAGTTTGTTTTCTAAATCTGTGAGTGTCTTTCTCTGTGGAAATATGTTCATTTGTGTCAGTTATTAGATAACGCCTATAAGTGCTATCATAGAACACAGGTCTTTTGCTTTCCAACTTACCTCATCTTTCGTGATTATCTCCAGACTCATTTGTGGTGCCTCAAAGAGCAATGGTTCATTGTCTTCCATGGCTCATATTCCATTGTGTACATGGACCACTTCTTCTTTATCCATTTACCTGTTGTTGGACATTTTGATTGCTTCACTGTCTTGGCTATTGTGAATAAGGCTGCACTGCAGCTTTTGCGGCCTGTGTCTTCTCGATTCTTGTCTTCTCAGGTGAGAGGTCCAATGGTGCGCCTGCTGGATTGAATAGTACCTCCATTTTTACTTTTAAACACAGCTCCTTTCTGTTCTCATTATTGGCTGTTACACCTTTACGTCTCACCAGCAGGCAGAGGGTACACAGTTCTCTAAAACCCCTTCAGCATTTATTGTTTGTAGACTTTTTGCTGATGGTCAGTCGACTGGTGTAAGTTGAAACTTTTTGTAGATTAGATTGCATGCGTCTAACACTCCCTGAGGTTGAGCTTTTATCCATTTTCCTTTTTTTTAAAAAGAGTGTGAGTAAAACTTAACTCTTCCTAATCTCTTCTTGAAACATTTGCCTGTTTTGAATTTTTTGCCCATTCCCTACTTCAGCACAAATATTTAGGGCAAGTGTCCTTTACAGCCCTGAGTCCTTGTGAATGTTAAGTGACCATTGGCTGTGACTTTAAAGCTGCTCTTGCAGGATACGGCCACAAGGTGGCAGCATTTCTCCTTTACCAAATTTGGTTACTAGGGAAACAGAGCCTTAATGGAAGTGGTGTTCTAGGTTGTATATTAGAATGGAATGTGCCAGGAAAAAGCCCTTTAACTTTATGTCTCATTACTTCTTGTTCATATTTGTAATTTACTTTTTATTTTTTATCCCAGCAAATTTGATTACAATGGTTTGTTTGTTCTAGGTGTGCAAGATGTGGTTCTTTCACACATATACGTGTATCTATTCTTCCTCGCATCCTTTGCCAATGTAGGTTATGACACAATGTTGAGCAGTCTTCTCCTGGTCTTCCGTACGTCTTTGGTGGTTATATATTTCACATGGTTTGTATATCTCTGTTAACCCCAATATGGTAATGTATCCAATCCTCATCCCTTTCTATTTGGTGAACCATAAGTTTTTTAATGAATCTGTGATTGCCTTTCTCTGTGGAAATATCTTCATTGGTATCAATTTTTAAGTAACTCCTGAAAGTGATATGATAGGATATGTGCCTTTTGCTTTCTCACTTACTACACGTGGCGTGATTACGTCTAGACTCATCTATGGTGCTGCAAATGGCATTGTTTCATTTTTTTCACTAGCGAATATTCCATCTGTACATGGAGGAGTTCTTCTTTGCCCACCCATCTGTTGGTGGTCTTTTTGGTTACTTCCATATCTTGGCTATTGTAATACTGGGCAATGCAGATTTGCCTGCCTGTGTCTTTCCAATTCTCTCTTCTTAGATTATAGGTGGAGGAGTGGGCCTGCTGGATCATATGGTAGCTCAATGTTGACCTTTTTAAGGCACCTCCATTCTGTTCTCATTCGTGGCCCTTTCCAACTTCCGTCCCCCTTGAAGTTGAGGGTATGCATTTCTCCACAACACCTTCAGCATTTATTGTTTGTAGTTTTCTTGCTCATGGTTATTCTGACAAGTGTGAGCTGATACCTCTTTGTGGTTGAATTCGCATGTGCCTCATAATCCGTTGAAATTGAGCTTTAAGGCATGTCCTTTTTATTTTTCAAGCAGTGATTACCCCTTAGTTCTTCAAAGTGTTCTCTTAAAGTACGTGTCACCTTTTGAAATGTTTTGGCCGTTACCTCCCTGAAGACATTTTGAGGGCAGGTTTCATTTACAGTTCTGCAGTACTTGTTCCTATGAAATGACCATTAGCACAGGCTTTAAAACTGCTTTTGCAGGTAACTGCCAGAGGGCGGCAGCCTTTCTATGTTCCCCACCCTGGTAACTAGGGAAAAGCCCTTGCGGCCTGTGGTGTTTCTCGGTTATAAATTAGAGTGGAGTGTGCCCGGACAAACCCACACAAGCTGATGTCTCCTTACTTTTGTTGGATTTTTAAATTTAATTTTTATTTTTTATTGGAGTAATTTTCCACTGTGTACGTGGACCACTTCTTCTTTGTGCATTCCTCGGTTGATGGACATTTTCATTGCTTCCAAGTGTTGGCTATGGTAAATATTGTTGGAGTGCAGGATTGCCAGCCTGTGACTTTTTGATTCTCATTTTCTCAGGTGATAGGCCCAGCAGTGGGTGTGATTGATTGACTGGTAGCACCGTGTTTCCCTTTTCAAAGCACCCTCTTTGTGTTTTCATTAGTGGCTCTTACCACGTCCCCCTTAGAGTCGAGGGTACGCATTTCTCCACAATCGCTTCAGCATTTATTGTTTACAGCATTTATGCTAATGGCCCTTCTGGCTGCTGTGAGCTGATAGGTTTTTGTAATTTGGGTTTGCATGTCTTTGAACATTCGTAAAACTCATCATTTTTCTCCGCCGTTTTCTTTTCCGTTAAAAAAAGGAAACAATTGGCAGTACAATATAACTCTTGAAATTGTCTTCTTTGAAGGTTGCCCTCTTTTGAATTATTTCGTCGATTTTCCACCCCAGCGTTTTTTTAGAGAGCAGGTGTCATTTCCCGAACTGCAAGTTTGGTGAATATTTAGTGACCTTTAGCAATGGGTTTAAAGCTGCTGTTGTGGGAAGCGGCCTCTAGGAGGCAGCATTTCCCCATTCCCAAATCTGGGGAGTAGGGCAGCAGAGCCTTTCTGGAAGTCGTGTTCCTAGGTTGTAAATTACATTGGAATGTGCGTGGCGAAACCCCCACAAGTTTATGTGTCATTATTTCTTCTTGGTTTTTAAAAGTGTTTTAATTGGGGTAAAGCTTAGAATATTGTTTGTCCTAGGTGTACACAATCTGGTTCATTTGTACATTATATATGTCTATTCAAGTACAGATCCTCTTCCCATGTAAAATGTTACAGAGGGTTCCGCAGACTTCCCTTGCTATATGGTTGGTCTTTTTGAGATATGTATATCATATGTGTTTGTATACATATAGTAACACTAATCTTAATTTATCCATTCCCCCCACCGGTCGTTTTAGATGAGCATAGTTTGTTTTCTAAATCTGTGAGTGTCTTTCTCTGTGGAAATATGTTCATTTGTGTCAGTTATTAGATAACGCCTATAAGTGCTATCATAGAACACAGGTCTTTTGCTTTCCAACTTACCTCATCTTTCGTGATTATCTCCAGACTCATTTGTGGTGCCTCAAAGAGCAATGGTTCATTGTCTTCCATGGCTCATATTCCATTGTGTACATGGACCACTTCTTCTTTATCCATTTACCTGTTGTTGGACATTTTGATTGCTTCACTGTCTTGGCTATTGTGAATAAGGCTGCACTGCAGCTTTTGCGGCCTGTGTCTTCTCGATTCTTGTCTTCTCAGGTGAGAGGTCCAATGGTGCGCCTGCTGGATTGAATAGTACCTCCATTTTTACTTTTAAACACAGCTCCTTTCTGTTCTCATTATTGGCTGTTACCCCTTTACGTCTCACCAGCAGGCAGAGGGTACACAGTTCTCTAAAACCCCTTCAGCATTTATTGTTTGTAGACTTTTTGCTGATGGTCAGTCGACTGGTGTAAGTTGAAACTTTTTGTAGATTAGATTGCATGCGTCTAACACTCCCTGAGGTTGAGCTTTTATCCATTTTCCTTTTTTTTAAAAAGAGTGTGAGTAAAACTTAACTCTTCCTAATCTCTTCTTGAAACATTTGCCTGTTTTGAATTTTTTGCCCATTCCCTACTTCAGCACAAATATTTAGGGCAAGTGTCCTTTACAGCCCTGAGTCCTTGTGAATGTTAAGTGACCATTGGCTGTGACTTTAAAGCTGCTCTTGCAGGATACGGCCACAAGGTGGCAGCATTTCTCCTTTACCAAATTTGGTTACTAGGGAAACAGAGCCTTAATGGAAGTGGTGTTCTAGGTTGTATATTAGAATGGAATGTGCCAGGAAAAAGCCCTTTAACTTTATGTCTCATTACTTCTTGTTCATATTTGTAATTTACTTTTTATTTTTTATCCCAGCAAATTTGATTACAATGGTTTGTTTGTTCTAGGTGTGCAAGATGTGGTTCTTTCACACATATACGTGTATCTATTCTTCCTCGCATCCTTTGCCAATGTAGGTTATGACACAATGTTGAGCAGTCTTCTCCTGGTCTTCCGTACGTCTTTGGTGGTTATATATTTCACATGGTTTGTATATCTCTGTTAACCCCAATATGGTAATGTATCCAATCCTCATCCCTTTCTATTTGGTGAACCATAAGTTTTTTAATGAATCTGTGATTGCCTTTCTCTGTGGAAATATCTTCATTGGTATCAATTTTTAAGTAACTCCTGAAAGTGATATGATAGGATATGTGCCTTTTGCTTTCTCACTTACTACACTTGGCGTGATTACGTCTAGACTCATCTATGGTGCTGCAAATGGCATTGTTTCATTTTTTTCACTAGCGAATATTCCATCTGTACATGGAGGAGTTCTTCTTTGCCCACCCATCTGTTGGTGGTCTTTTTGGTTACTTCCATATCTTGGCTATTGTAATACTGGGCAATGCAGATTTGCCTGCCTGTGTCTTTCCAATTCTCTCTTCTTAGATTATAGGTGGAGGAGTGGGCCTGCTGGATCATATGGTAGCTCAATGTTGACCTTTTTAAGGCACCTCCATTCTGTTCTCATTCGTGGCCCTTTCCAACTTACGTCCCCCTTGAAGTTGAGGGTATGCATTTCTCCACAACACCTTCAGCATTTATTGTTTGTAGTTTTCTTGCTCATGGTTATTCTGACAAGTGTGAGCTGATACCTCTTTGTGGTTGAATTCGCATGTGCCTCATAATCCGTTGAAATTGAGCTTTAAGGCATGTCCTTTTTATTTTTCAAGCAGTGATTACCCCTTAGTTCTTCAAAGTGTTCTCTTAAAGTACGTGTCACCTTTTGAAATGTTTTGGCCGTTACCTCCCTGAAGACATTTTGAGGGCAGGTTTCATTTACAGTTCTGCAGTACTTGTTCCTATGAAATGACCATTAGCACAGGCTTTAAAACTGCTTTTGCAGGTAACTGCCAGAGGGCGGCAGCCTTTCTATGTTCCCCACCCTGGTAACTAGGGAAAAGCCCTTGCGGCCTGTGGTGTTTCTCGGTTATAAATTAGAGTGGAGTGTGCCCGGACAAACCCACACAAGCTGATGTCTCCTTACTTTCGTTGGATTTTTAAATTTAATTTTTATTTTTTATTGGAGTAATTTTCCACTGTGTACGTGGACCACTTCTTCTTTGTGCATTCCTCGGTTGATGGACATTTTCA